>NC_035436.2:73636448-73956787 GCF_002127325.2 Helianthus annuus | reverse complement strand
AAATCCCGTCAGATCGTATAGGAGATAATCGTACCCAGAGCGCTTGTTGCTTAGGCAGTGAATCAGAATGTGCAGAAGGAACTTGTACTTAAGCGGCAGATATTTTCTTGTTGATTTGATTTGTAAGGACGTTGTCGCTGTACTTGAGCCTTAACAATAACCCCCTTTGACACTGCAAATCTATTGAAGTGGATCTTCAGAATTATCACCAAGTTGAAGACGTTCTCTAATAGAATTCTCAGTAATGACTACTGGCTTTTCTGCAACGATTGCCCTGATTACTTCCTGATTATCCACTGTTTCCACCCCAGCTGTACTCCAGAATGCCTTGATATGTGATTGATAGGCGACATGCTGTGTGGTGATAGCATAGTTAATTCTCGCCCGGTGAAGATATTCCATAATTCCAGCAAACTCAGGACTGATGCCTCCTTCTGGTTGTAAGTACGCCACCATATTATGTCTAGGTTCAGACATAGCTTCCAGTTCAGATTTTACTTTCTTGGTGGGTTTGGCCCGCTCAAACTTAACTTTTGGTGCCATTTCTGCACATCACAATTACACGTAATAAGCACGGGTCAACCAGTCAACAATGAGTTTCACACTTATAAAAATTTTCAATTTCTTGAAAATTTCCTAAGTGTTGGAAACTATGAAGTATACATTCTGTCCATCGAAGGATGAACTGTGTCACGAAGGATGATAATGAGTTCGAAGGATTATGAATGGTTTGAAGGATGTTGATCCAGCTCGAAGGATTTTATTTATCTTGAAAGATGTCAACTTGTCGAAGGATCATCTTTCGAATGATTGAATATTTTGAAAGATATCCTCATCATTCGAAGGCTTGATCCATCGAAAGATGATCTTTCGAGATATCCACCATCTTTCGAGCTTCACCTCGAAGGATGCTATTTGGCACATCTCTCGAGGTGATGACTCATCATCTTCCTTCGATCTGATCCGGTGACGGTTCATTTTCCGATAAAGGCGACACTGTTCATTTTCCGGTGGTTTCCGGTGGTTTTAAAATTTTTTTTGGTGACATTTGAATGATTTTAAATATGTTTTATGCTAACATTAACACATCAATATCATCAAAACTACTACCAATTTCACATCAAATCAAGATTTTAAACCAAACCGGAACATCACCACGAACCAACACTTGAACTTTTACCCAAACCCTAACCTCCCCTGTTTTAACCATACCAAAAATTCAGACAACAATGTTCAATCTAATCACCGAAAACATCCATAAACAGATACAGTATGCATCAAATAATCACAACATCACTGAAACACAAACTAAGCATTCAAATTTTCATGAATGAAAACAAGAACAATAAAGCAAGAAACATGATCAATGATTTGTTTAAGAAGTTTTGTTTTGATGTTCGTTAAAAGATTAAAGCATAACATCCTACCAAGATAATGTTATGAAATCCTGATAATCGAACAAGTGTTTGAAGAAAAATTCGGCAGAGTTTCGAGAGGGTTTTGGGGTTTTTGAAAACTGATAATGATGAGTGATGAAGAAGACAACTATTTATATTCCACCTTGAAAGTTGAACCGTCTCGAAGGACTCAAACCGTTCGAAGGATGGACAGCTGTCACGAAGGATTCCCTTTTGTTCGAAGGATCCATATAAGGTTCGAAGGATCCAGATATTTTAAGGATCTGGATCGAAGGATGCCAGATATTTTTGGATTCTTCGAAGGATATCCTTCGATATAAAGCCATCTTTCAAGGGTTCTAGTCAACTCGAAGGATCACTTGGTCAAATCTTTCGTTGACCAAGTATCTTTCGATGGAGACTGTTAACATTCATTGACTTTCTTTGACCATCTGATCTTTCGAGGGCCATTGCTTCCTCGAAGGATCAGATTTCCACCAACACTTGGATTTTTAGGGAATTTCCAATTTAACCCTTCAACATTTGAGGTTTTTCAGAAATGACCATGTTGAAAATTGTCCGTTATGAAGTTCAGCAAGGTTAATTTTATGAAGTAATTCGGCTTGTCAGGTATCGGATCGAGCACCAACATCATTCAATCAAAAATAAAGTTAAGATGAAAATCTTTTTGGATTTTGAAGTTTGATAAAAATAAAAGGCAACAATTTTAAAATCCTTTGAATGTTATCAAACGACATCACCGCTAATGTCGTGCTGATATGCACCAAACGACAAAAACTGTTTTAAAAATTAAAGCAGTAAATTAAGCAGAAAGTAAATATGTACAAACACAACAATATTTTTGCGAGTTTCTGGCGAAGAGAATCATATCAGCTTGCGGTCTTTTGTCAAAACACATTTCCTTTTAACATTTTTCAGAAGTTGATAAATATTTTACCACAATTACCGATATTGTTATCCACTTAAACTCAACAATCAAGTGTAATCATAACACAATGAGATACGTTTAAGGTATGAATTATACTTACCGACCGGTGTTCATCCACTTCACGACACATTCCCGTATCAAGGTATGCACGCGATTCATCATACTGGGGAGTATACCGTTTATCATCCGTTTTCTTAACGTATAAATATTTACAATGTGAACAAGTCACTTATTAGAATTTGAAAACAAGCCCTATGTGATAGAATCACTTATTGATGAGGAACTTGACTTTCAATGCATGAGGGCACAGGTGCAAGTCCGTGAACAGGTCAGTACTTCCGTACAGCAGAGAGACGAACTTGACACCCGGATAAATGTGATATTTTATCACTTATTTTGGGACATGTGATTGTTTATCACTTATTGAGGTCGAATGCAGAATGTATTATGTACACGTATGTATGGTATCATGGAATATCTTAGACTTAGTCTATTTATAGAAGCAACCATGATACCCGGATGATAAAAAGCATAAACCCCGAATATCTCAGAACCCCGGCAATCTATCAAACGAAATTTCGGTACCAAGACCATATGTCAATGAATGGTTCCCACCCGGTCTTCAGTCTGTTATGTTTATATCTCCTGCATACTTTGAAATGATTGTGAGTCTACCGGTACATCATAAGTAAAGCTACATATCATTTCCGTTTCTTTTGATTTTTAGAAACATGTTTCAACTGACCTCTGATGTAATATCACTTTCCCTCATATTACCAAGAAACTCATTTTTGTTTTTCTATTGTTTTTGTGTTTTTCTGGATTTTACTCCCCTTTAAATGCAGAAAGTAAATAAATTAAAGACATATTTTTGTATTTTTGAGATTTGTCAATGTTTTTGTATTTTTCTTGAAATTTTCTCCCCCTAAAAGTCAAAAATAAAAAGAAATGAAAATATTTTTGGATTTTTGATTTTTAGAAAAAATATTTACAAAAACGATTTCATGATGTTAGTTACTCTTGCTTCACCTTAATGCCGTTTACCAAAAGTAAATAATCAAATCTTGATTTATCAAATGCTTTGGTAAAAAGGTCGGCACGTTGGTGGTCGGTATGAATATGAACCACATCGATAAGTCTCTTTTCAAAGCAATCACGTATGAAGTGATATTTAATATCGATGTGCTTCGTTTTCGAGTGCTGTACTGGATTTCTAGTGATCTGTAAGGCAGCCTCATTATCAACATAAATAGGAGTAGTTAGGAATTCAAAACCGTAGTCCCGCATCTGTTGTTGGATCCATAGAACCTGGGAGCAGCAACTAGACGCAGCAATGTATTCTGCTTCACATGTAGACGTAGCCACACATGTCTGCTTCTTGCATTGCCAAGTGACTAGGCGATTGCCTAAGAACTGACATCCTGCTGTAGTTGATTTTCCATCTTTCTTGCAGCCGCCGAAATCAGAATCACTGAAAGCTATAAGATCGAAGTTATCATCCTTAGGATACCATAACCCGGTGTCAGGGTAAGTCTTCAGATAACGAAAGATCCTTTTGACAGCAGCATAGTGAGAGACCTTCGGATTCGCTTGATACCTAGCGAGAAGACAAGTTGGATACATGATGTCGGGTCTTGATGCGGTGAGATACATTAAAGATCCAATCATAGCACGATAGAGTGAAGAATCCACAGCATCTCCTTCGTCATCCGGAGTAATTCCATGATTCTGAGGAAGAGGAGTAGAAATTGGCTTCGAATCGGACATCTGGAACCGGCTCAAGATGTCCCCGACGTACTTGGTTTGATGAATAAAAATTCCAGATTCGGATTGATTAACTTGCAAACCCAAGAAGAACGTCATTTCACCATCGCACTCATCTCGAATCGATCCTGCATCACTTTCTCAAATTCTTTACACAACTTATCATTGGTAGAACCAAAGATAATATCGTCGACATATACTTGTACCAACAGAAGATCTTCACCATTTTCTTTAATGAAGAGGGTACAGTCGATCAAACCTCGTCGAAAACCATTTTTGAGCAGATAGGTAGACAACGTTTCATACCAAGCCCGAGGTGCTTGATGAAGACCATATAACGCCTTGTTGAGAAGTAAAACCCTGTCAGGATGTAATGGATCTTCAAACCCCGGTGGTTGCTCGACATATACTTCCTCCTCGACTACTCCGTGTAGAAAAGCACTCTTAACATCCATCTGGTACACCTTAAATTTCTTGAAGGATGCGTAGGCTAGAAAGATTCTAATAGCCTCCAGACGTGCAACAGGAGCATACACTTCATTGTAGTCAATTCCTTCAACCTGACTAAAACCTTGCACAACTAACCTTGCCTTGTTTCGGACAACAACCCCACGGTCGTCCTTTTTGCACTTGAACACCCAGCGAGTTCCGATTTTCTTGTAGTTATCGGGCCTATCAACCAATTTCCATACGCCCAGTTTCTCAAACTGCTGAAGTTCTTCCTGCATTGCTTCCACCCAAGAATCATCCTTCAATGCCTCTTTCCAAGATTTAGGTTCTTCTTGGCTAACATAGCAGGCAAAGGACCACTGATTCTGTTGTCCCGATTCTCTTATCTCAGCATACAATCCAGCATTTTCATTGTTTCTTATCTGATTTCTTGTCCTTACACCACTGAGAACATCACCTATTATATTCTGCTGAGGATGAATGTTATGAATTCGGGTTTCAGTAACTTGAGGAACTTCAACATTTGACCTCAAGTTAGTGATATTTAAATTCCCGATATCATTCTGAAGCTGGTGAGTTGTAGAAGATGATGCATTTTCTTCTTGAATAATAGGAGCAGACACTGGATCCGTTGCTTCTGAAGTACCTTGCACCGGAGCCCGTGTTTCACCATCATTAGCATCAACAAACTCCTCATCTTCCGACGACACATTGTAGTCGACAGCATCATTAAACACCTCATTTGAAACGAGATTGTTGACAGAAGATGTTGCTTGTGAGTCAACAAGGATTGGGCGAACCAGCTGAGAGCCAGTCGCGTTCTCGCTTTCAGACAACATTTGAGCTATTGCATTATCATCGTCAAATGTCGGCAGATTAAAAGAGTCGAAAAGACCATCATAGTCGAACATCCAAGGATCACCAGCAGGCTTTGGAGGATTAGAATATCTCTGGACTCTTACTTCACCCCATTCTTCAATCCTTTTGGTAGTTAGGTTCCATACTCGCAGATTAGGAGTAGCATACCCAAGGAAGTAACCTTCGATAGCTTTGGCACCAAATTTCCCATCAGGTTCAATCATGGTACATGGTGCACCAAAAGGTTCGAGATATTCCAAGTCTGGAGTCTTCTTGTGAAGGAGTTCGAAGCATGTTTTCCCGTGTCTTTTCACTGTAAGAACCCTGTTCAATGTGTAACAAGCCGAGGCAACAACTTCAGTCCAGAATCGAACTGGAAGCTGAGACTCGACTAACATGGTTCTTGCAGTCTCTATCAAGGTTCTGTTCTTTCTTTCAGCGACCCCATTTTGTTGTGGCGTATACCGAGAGCTATACTCGTGAAGGATTCCCTTTGCAGCACAAAATTCATCCATAACTCTGTTCTTGAACTCGGTACCGTTGTCGCTTCGAATTCGCCTCACCTTTAGAATATACAGATTTTCCAACAGAGTGATCAAATTCTTCAGAATTTCTGGAGTCTCGCTCTTGTGGACCATGAAGTCAACCCATGAAAATCTTGAGTAGTCATCAGTAACTACCAAGCAGAAAACTTCTCCGTGCACACTCTTGTGTTTGACAGGGCCGAAAAGATCCATATGCAAACGCTCGAGTGGCATGTTGACAGTGTTAACCTTCTTCAATGGATGAGATTTCTTGGTCTGCTTTCCCTTTTGACACGGCACACAGACATCTTGAAGCTGAAAGTGTTTCACATTGACACCTCTCACCAAGTTGTTTTTGACAAGGTGATTCATTTTTCTGAGGTGAATATGACCCATTCGCCTGTGCCAAGAGATTGTCTCCTTTTCAGTGGCCTTTGAAACAAAGCAAGTAACTTGTTTGGAATTCGTTACTGCTTGGCTCATATCAAGGACATACAAATCATTCACCCTTGGAGCTGATAAGAGAATCCATTCTGGGGGGATCTTGAAACCTGGCTTCAGCACATAACAACCGGCATCATCAAAATGCACGGTGAACTTCTTGTCGCAGATTTGAGAAACACTCAAGAGATTGTGATCCAATTGTTTCACATAATTAATCTTGTCGAAACTCACAATCCCATTAGAGATCATTCCCTCGCCGGTGATATAACCTCCCTTATCTCCCGCAAACGCAACATATCCTCCTCTTATACTTCTCACATCGAAAAGAAGACGATAGTCGCCAGTCATGTGCCTGGAAGCCCCACTATCAACAATCCAAAGACTATTAATAGTTCCTCCTGGAGCCGCCTGCACATGCAATTAACACATCAGTTTGAGAGGGGGACCCAAGCCTTTGTTGACTTGGGTCGTCCTTGATCATCAAGGAAAGTGATCTCAATCACTTGATGATTAGGAAATAAAATTTCTGGTGCTCCCCCTGACTTAATTACCTGTTTTTGTTTCCAAGCTTGTTTTTGTTTACCAGTATTTGAATTAATTGATTTTGTATTTACTGGTTTTGCATTTGTAGTTTTAGCTTGAACAGGTTTCTCATTCTTGACCTCCGATTTTAAGGCCTTCTCAATTACCTTTTTGTTCTTTTGTTTTTCTTTCTTTTCCCTTTCTTTCAAGACACGTGGGTCTTGTTTTTGGGAAACCGATTGTTTTTGGTAATTGGTTTCTTGGGGAACACTTGTTTGTCCTTTCAACTTTTTCAAGTATGGGCAGTATCTTACAATGTGCCCAATTGTTCCACATTCAAAACACATTCTCCGCTCTACGAACCTCGGAGAAACGTGTTGATTACCCGACGAAGAACCAGACACTGAAGTTTGTGATCTGGATGTGCTTGGACCTAAGTCACATCCGTTTGTGTGTTGGGTATAATTGTTTTGCTCATTTCGTTTCAAAATTCTAACTTGTTTTACAAATTCATTGTTAGATTTGTTTTGAAATGTTTCAAGTTTGTCCGTACCCTTTGATTCAACAAACTTCACTATCGGTTTTTGTTTCTTAACAGGGGCTTTCCTGTTTTGCACCTTTTGAACCTTAGATTGTTCAACCTTAGATTGTGGAACTTTAGGTTGTGCAACCTTAGGTTGTGGAGCCTTAGACTGTTCAACTTTAGGTTGTTGAACCCTTGGTTGTTCAGTCTTAGGCGACTGAGCTTTCGGTGCTTGAACATTCTTGTTCTGAGCCCTCTTTTCTTGTACCTGCCCCTTACCCTTTCCAGAATTCACCTGTTGTTTTCGCTCAACTGGCAGTTTTTGGTTTCCACATTGTTTTCTAATTTGTTCACGTGGAACTGGTTCACATTGAGTGACAGTGACTTTGTTACTTTTGTTTCCCAAAAACTTATCAGTTCGTCCTTCAAAAATTTTCTCAATTAAATCTTGATTTACATTTTTGATTGGAAAATCTCTGTCAGAATAAATTTTGCTGTCTCCCTTGAGCGTATACAACAAGTTATTCGTTTCACTGCTAGGTACACTGGGTTTCATTGCCTTTGGTGTTTCAGCCTTACTCGGTTTCACTGCTGGATCACACAAGATGTGATTCTCAACTGGAATGTCTGGTGTAACCGAGTTAGACTGTGGCCTCACAATTTCTTCAGATTCATCGTCTGAAGAGTCAGCATCCTCAATGATGGGAGGACTTTGTTCCTTTTCACACGATGAATTTTCCACATTCTCAGAAGCTGATTGTTCCGAGGAAGATGTACCAGTTTTGAACCCGAGGCCTGCAGCAAAGTCATCTCGCGCAAGTGGCACAGTAGGTTCAAAACGGGGCATATCCTCGTCATCAGGCTGTTTTGAATAATTGTGGCTCATTGGGGGAGGACATTTTTTGTATCCAATACACTTTTTATCCCCCTTTTCTTTTTGAACACTGATGATGTGATCCAAAACAAAACGGGAATTGGAATAACTGTCCAATTTCTGCTTGATTGCATCACACTCGCATCGAGCTGTAGCTAACTCCACCATTTGTTTCTCAATTGTGTCAATTAAGTTATTATTAGCATGTTGTTTTCTCAAAACAGCTTTTTGTAATTCAGAAACATCATGTTTTAATGACTTAATTGTTTCTTTAAATTCCTTTTCATTTTTGGTTAAAAAGAAGTTAGCTTCAGATGCTTTGGCAAGATCAACAATCAGTTCTTGATTGTGTTTTTGTGTGATTTCAAACAAACTTTCCTTTTCTGCATATTCTAGACATTTAGCACATTCAACAGCAGCAGAAACAGAGTCAGGTTTAGAATCACATACCTGTGAGGTTTGTCCTTCAACATGAGCCATGAAGGCTGTAAGAAAAGAGAAAGATCCGTCTTCAGAGAAAAATTGAGAAAGCTTCTCAGAAGTTCCAGCAGCTTTCTGGCACAGAATAGACTTTCTCTTGCATAATGCTTCAGCATCAGCCAATAATTCATCAACCTCCAGGTCTAAAGCATCACTTGACATATCACCAGTATCAAGTGATTCACCATCAACACTTCCACTGTAACCCGAGCTATCTTCATCTTCTGAAGATTCGCCAGCAGACACGGGTTCTTCAACCTTTTCAACTACCTTGGCATAACAAGCTGTGCCACCATTACCTCCATTACCTCCTTCTCCAAGCTGAACACTCCAGTTACAAATCTCATCAGCTTGAACAACTAATCCTCTGTGGGGATTAGAGTTTGCGGATCCAGAAGTATTTCCTCCCACGGGAACTAATTGTCTGTCAGAATTGTTCTGTTGTTGCTGAGGCTGTCTTGAATTCCTAAAAGGATTCTGATTGCCTTGCTTGGGTGGCTTCTGACATTCCCGTTTGAAATGACCCTTTTCTCCACAGTTGAAGCAGGTGACAGCATTTTTATCAAAACCATACTTGGTGTTGTTGTTGCTTTCCAAGCTGGTTCTTCCTGTTCTCTCCATAAACTCTTTAGCTCTACGAATGGCACTAGCAAGGGCCCACTTTATATCCATCATCTCAAACTCTTCTTTGTCAATTTGCTGGTAATCTTCGTTGGTTAGATTGATGTTTCCAATCTGACCTGCAACCATCCCACAATAAGCACTAACCAAGGTGTTTAGCATCTCCATATGTTCCTTGGCTATCTCAACACTGACTTTAGAAAAATTTGAAGTATCCAATCTGACAGTGTTCGGATTGGAAGTAGCTTGAAAGCTTGAAGAACTTCCATAAAATCCTTGTTGTTGTGCCTGTTGCTGTTGAGCTTTGTTTGGATCTAGGAAAGATGGTGGAGTGAACTGTGGAGCTGTCTGTTGCATATACTGTTGTTGTTGAGAAGAAGAAGAATCTGGTCTTGAGATCATAGTATATGCTGATGGATCAAACTGATCTGCTGTGGACGGTCCGGAATTAGAAATGAAGGCAGTTTGCAGCTTAGCATGTTGAGAAGCTGGCTTTTCTCCACTAATACCACCTGCAATTCCAAAATACATCTCTGGATTCTGAGGAGTGACTGTTCTTTTCGCCTTGAGCTTTTCTTCAACATCTTTGTTTTCTAACTTCTGAATAAGCTCATAAACGGTAATCGTATCCAGAACACCATTTTCCTTGAGGATTTCAAGATAACTGCTCCACTTTGCTGGTAAGCTATCAGCAAATCTCTTCACTAGTTCTTGTGGGGAGGCAGTGACTTTGAAAGCAAACATTTCACTCAGCAGATGGTGAAATCTTGTAGATAACTCAGCTAAACCCTCATTCTCCATGCATGTAAAGCCTTCAAATTCTTTCTTCAGCAGCTCTTGTTTAATCTTCCTTGATT
Organism: Helianthus annuus; assembly: GCF_002127325.2. NCBI lineage: Eukaryota > Viridiplantae > Streptophyta > Magnoliopsida > Asterales > Asteraceae > Helianthus > Helianthus annuus. The sequence goes on along the minus strand of NC_035436.2, from coordinate 73,946,524 downwards.
GAGCATTTCCTTCACATCTCAAAGTTAACATATCCCACAAGCTTTTAGTCGTTGTGCAGTAAACAAATTGGTGGTATATGTCTTTATGAAGAGCTTGCGTAAGAATCATGAATGCCTTCTTTTCTAATTCAAACTTCTTCTTGTCGTCATCAGACATGGTGCTATACGTTTCTGGATTTGATCCTGCAACTTCTAATTCATTTTCAAATGGAGTGAAGAAACACATCCAGAGATCTTGACCTTGCCCCTGTACATACGTTCTTAGCCTTTCCTTCCACCATCCCCAGTCATTGATATGATTCAATTTTGGTGGTTTTGTACTTGTACCGGTTTCACTATCGTTCTGCATCATGGCTTGAATGCTGTTGCTTTGATTTGTAACTAACGCCCACTGACTTGCAGTTATCATTGCAGTTTGAGGTGGAGCGATAGCCCGCATCCATGCATTCTTATCGAAATCTGACGCAGATTGCGTAGAGGATGATTGTGGATTCAAGGTTGTTGTCGTCCATGCGGATGGATCCCATTGACCGTTTGTACCCATTTTCTATTTTAATATATTCTGTGAAAATTAACTTAATAAAAAGTTGATTTTCACAAACTATGTTAAAAGTTTCGAAGGATAGCAAGCAGCCGAAGGATTGAGGATCGAAAGACCTGAAATTCACAACTGTTAAGTCTAAACAATTAAGACTCGAAGGATCCACGAAAGATCACACCAGTTCGAAGGATCAACAGTGTCGAAAGATTACTGTTGAGATTCGAACGATGACCTCGAAGGATAACCTTGAAAGATTCACCTTCACGAAGGATCCTTATCTTTCGAAATGAACAGTGACTCGAAAGATGATCTTTCAAAAAGATTCCTTGACTCGAAGGATAACCTGCTGACTTCGAAGGATGTTCGAAGGATGGCTATCTTTCGAATCTCCTAGTTCGAAGGATATCTTTCGAGTTCGAAAGTTATCTTTCGATGGTTCTGACACAAGTACAGAAAGGTACAAAAGTTGGTGAAAAGTTGATGTGGTTGGTGACCTGCTTTCGGCAAAAGAGGATGTCCTGACACCACCTTTTCACAAAACAGTTTGACTTTCAAAAATAATACCCAAAATAGAACCTTCTTATCCACACCAAGGCAACCGGAATTTGACCGGAATAATGGTCGGAAAACAGAAAAACTATCGAATATGATTTTTAAGTTACCCAAACCTTCCCGTAACACGCCCGGTTAGTTTAGAACACGTTTTTATGGTTAAATATCCAGAAAACACACTGAAAACGGGTGCTAAACCAAGAAACTTTTTGTCCAAAAACTACCAAGTCTTGCACAAAAACCCGGTTTTAACAAGGAAAAGAGCCACGGCTCTGATACCACTTGTAGGTCCCTCGGAGGTTGAGGTTTAACCTATTCCTTGTTATGTTTAACCCACTAGCAAGTGCGGAATCCAAGCTAGCAAGCAAACCGGAGTTTATATGTAAGCAAAGTGAACAAGAGAAAGAGTAGACAAGCAAGTATCAAAGTTTTCTCTTGTATTTCAGTGGACACGGTTACAGACCTTGACCAAACTGAAAATACACTCTAACAAAGACCTGGGTTTCACACACAAAAGCTCTCTATGAAGAACACACACTTTGGACAGAAACTTATCAGAACTATTGAAAGTGAAACCCTTCATGGGTATATATACCCAAACAGATTACCCATGCACGAAGGATAGAGATCCTGATCGAAGGATTATCTTTCGACCAGAAAGGCTATCGAAAGATGTCGAAGGATCTAGACATACCTCGAAGGATGGTATATCCTTCGAGGTCCATAAAGATCCTCTGAAACATAATCTTTCGAAGTCATCGAAGGATAAACAACATCCTTCGATGACATCCTTCGAGACAAAGTATCTTTCAACTACTAAGTGTTGAAGTTTGGCCAAGTCAAACCAGGAGGATGGTTGACTTGGTCAAACAACACATTACAATACATAAACACACATAAAGGACGTAAATACAACCGACAAAAGACATCGTTTAATACATTACAAAATATAGACAAAGTACAGACACAAAGTGCACCAACACATAATTTTGCCCTTAAGATTTGGAGACATTATCTGTATGGAAGTAAGTTTATTGTCTATATGGGTCATAAGAATTTAAGATATATATTTGAGCAAAAAGAATTAAACATGAGGCAAAGGAGATGGATGAAAATCCTAAGTGACTACGACTGTGATATTCAGTATCACGAAGGAAAGGCTGAAGACGGCTAGAGATCGCCAGAAGAATTATATAATAGACAAAATTCGTTGGAGTTTCAAGTTAGAGACAAAATGTTATTGAAAATATCTCCTTGGAAAGGAGTTGTTAGATTCGGTAAGAAAGAAAAGTTGAGTCCAAGGTACGTAGGATCATTTCCAGTGATCCAACGTATAGGACCAGTTGCTTATCATTTACAACTACCAGAAGAACTAGTTGGAGTACATAATGTATTTCATATATCCAATCTTAAGAAATTTTTATTAGATGAATCCCTGGTGGTACCTCTTCAAGATATAGAGGTAAATAAAAAGCTGAAATTGTAGAGAAACCACTACAAATAGAAGACAAGAAAGTCAAGTTTCTCAAACACAAACGACTAGTATTGGTCAAAGTCAATTAGAATTCAAAGAGAGGACCAGAATACACTTTGGGAATTGGAATCATAAATGAAGCGGAAATATCCTCAATTATTCCAGTAAATCTCGAGGACGAGATTTTTCTTAAGGTGAGGAGGATGTAACAACTCTCACTAAATTCAATACTTAGTATGGTAATTTTCTATTAAGGAAACCCTAATTGAGAAACCCAAGTAATTCTACATAAACCCTAAAATTTTCAGAACAATCGGAATCAGGATCAGGGCCCCTAAAACTCAGGCGGGGGGGGGGGGGGGGGGGGGGGGGGGGGGTAAAACCTAGTTGACGATTATCCTTCGAATTCGTTGTCTAAGTAGAATTTATCGAAACTGTCGACTCAGCAAGGCTAGGCAGGTGACTAACTTACCCTACCCTAAATTCACACCCCAGGCGATACGTGGCAAGTGCCACGGATTCTTCCGCGACACGCGGGAGGTGCAAATTTCGGGTATAAATAGAGGGCCTTGGGACTTGAATTCTGACACTGAAACGACGTAAAAATTCCAAACGTACGCTGAGTTATCGTAGGAACAGTCCAACAACACACACGATTCACGAATCGCTGCCGCAATCAGGGTAATAACTCGATCGCTATTACGATTCAACGTCCGATCGATTGTAACTATCCAACGATTGTTTGAGTGCTGCTCAAATTGAGCTTATACTTTGTTATTCATCGTGATTTCGACTTGAATGTTTGAGTGTTGTCCGAAATCGGGCTATACTCTGTCATTCGTTGTGAATCCGCTGAATTGTTAAGTATTGCACTTTGTTAATCGTTGTGAGGGTTTGATCTCGTGAATTGACGTAACTGCTGTATTAGTTACTAACCCCGTTTGCGTGTATTGTGAATTAAATTAGGTTAATCAAGGCTAATCAGTAGGCTTATACTCTGCTCGTTAAATCTGCAATGTGAGTCATTCTCTTTTTATCAACTGTTTTACAATACTCCAAATTATTTTCAAAAGTTATAATTACAGGGACTAAGTCGTGGATATCTTGAATCACTGGCTAGTGGGGTATTGTGCACATTACTAATTTTCTCCCAGTTAGGTTCATTGACCTACTAGGGATAATCATCACTATTTGGGTTCATTGACCTAATAGTGGTATGACCATCGTCACCATTGTGACTTGTCACCATTGTGACAGAGCGCCAGATAAAAATAAGATAGAAGCCATTGTAATCGCTCTTATGCTGTAATTTTATAACTAAGGGTCATTTTATAAAAACCTGAATGAACTCACTCAGTATTTCCCGCTGACATAACCTTTTTCAAACATGTTTCAGGTGATCTGTTATGATCCAGGAAAGGTGCCGTGAAGCACTACAAGCTTAAGAAAGTGGCTCATGATAAAATAAAGAAACATGTGTTGTAAAATAAAAGATTTCCTAGTGAAATCAAATGATTGTAAATTACCGGGGTTTTATCCCTAAATTATGTAAACGGGCAGTTTTAAATATTGAAAGATCCTGTTTTAAAAGACTTCCGCTGTCGCCTAAATTAAATACCACGGGATTTCTGTCCCGCGGCTCCTGAAACGGGTCAAACCGGGTCAGGGGCCGTGACATTTATTGAAGGTTCCGAAGGCACTTTCCGATTCCCAAGCTTCCGTTAACTTTTTCTTTGCATTTGGCGGATTCTCGTTTGCATTACTTGACGAAGTATCATCGTTTCCGGAATTTCCAGCAAACGCGTACATATCACTGAACGGGTTCAAGAATATATCATCCATCTTGAATGTACCTGCAAAAACAGCAAACACTTAGAAAAATTTCCGAAGTTTTGAACAATGGTGACAAATGAGCGAAACTATCAACTATTGTGACAAATAAGCAAAAGCAGATTTGTTCACAAAAGCGAAACCAATATAAGTGACAGATGAGCGAAACTACGTCCGTTCAAGCGAAACTATCCAATGTCTGTTCGAGCGAAACAACCCAATGTTTGTTCGAGCGAAACAACTGTAAGAGCGAAACCTGTATGTCCGAATAAGCGAAACTACAGGTTATTTTCAAGCGAAACCTATCTATTTCGAGCGAAACCTGCGATGTTCGAAAAAACGAAACCTCTAGTTTAACTGATTTTTACCATTTTTAAGCCGTGTTTTAACCTGAAACTTTCTAGGGTTTGTTAATTGTATGTTTTACACGTTATACTTGATTTTCAGGCCTTTTCAACCATAGGAACCAGTTCAAATCGAAAAAGTGTGAGAGAAAGTGAGTAGAAATGAGAGAATTCTGTAGAATCAAGCTGTAGTAGTATGAACTCCTTGTCCTGAGCTCTGATACCACTTGTTGGACTGTGTTCCGACCCTAAACAGTCAGTTAAGAACGTTCATCTTCACATACGAAGGCGGAATCAACGTAAATGAAGTTACATAGCTTTTCCTATTCAATTCCTTCTCTTTTATTGCTTTCTAATACAAATTTGACAGAGTTTCGTTACACAATGTATGACAAGGTTCCGCTCCAACCTGCCTATACAAATGAACTGATCAGGTATTTATAGTCTAGCAGGTTTCGCTCATATGGACTGCCATATGAGCGGAACTACCAAGATGACATAAAAGCGGAACCACCTGATACCCTATGAGCGGAACTATATCTAACTTATGTCACATAAGCGAAACTACATATAAACCTATGTACAAATAAGCTAAACCTCATAATAAACTCTAATTTTGACTCTACAGATCCAATCTTGACCTAAGACTTCATGTAGATGTAGTCAACAGACATTTCATGCACCAACAATTGAAAAGCTGATTTTCAAAATTCCAAGTGCTAAACATGATGATCATTCTGTGAGGGAGAGTTTGTGTGTGTTTGCTTACAAGTGATGATCAGAAGTTTTTTAAAATGTTAAATCATTTTATATTTTCAAGTGGTTCATCAGAGATTAAATTTGAAAAATCATCATTTATTGATTAATTGTTACCTGGAAATGATATAAATTTGTCAAATTATAAATTTGTGAAATATACTTTAAGGTAGAGTTTGTGCAGGTTTGAATAAGAGCTGGGTCAGTCGATCCTGAGAAGCTTGTGTTCAGAGAAAGCCAGGTTTCGATTTCTAAGGCACAGTGTGTTAGGTCACGATCTAGATTTCAGCATATTGATAAGGGGTGTCTGAAGGAGTATAGAGCCAGGTTCCAATTTTGATACTATCAATGTTGATGAACTTAAGGAATCAAGAGAATTGTAAGAGCCAGCTACAGATCTTGGGATGTTAGAGTGAAGAAAGAAGATGAGAGATCAACATCCGAGGGGAGGTTATCTGTTGGTGCTGATAGAGAAGAAAAGATAGAGAGAGAGAGAGAGATTGAGGATGCTTTACATTGTTAGATACTTCAAAAGATTTCGAGAGGACTGGTAAAGACTAAAGTTTGAAGACTCGACACTGAAGACTCGTCAACATTCGAGGGGGAGTCTGTTAGTGCATGCGTCTGTTGACTTCGTCTTGTATCGAGTCTTGTATGTATTTAGATAGATAGGTTAGGGCACGTAGTACGAGAAAATGTCAAATATGGGCTTGGAGCAAATTCCGCACGAAATTACCCTTAGGATAATTCCGCATGAAATAATGATCTAATTTCGTACGGAACTTAATTCCATTTGGATGTAATTTCATGTGAGTAATTCCACACGGAATTACTCTGCCTATATATAGTGGTGCCTTGATTTCATTTGTCACTTTCTGGCTTGTGTACCGAAGTGCTGCCGAAGTGTCGACTCATTGTAAAACTTTGTCAAATCAATCAAGAAGACAGTTAGGTGTATTTCTAGCTGAATTGAACTTGATACGTTTGTTTCCGCCTCTCGTATCAAGCAAAAACTCTTCTGATCGACTCGTTCGGGTCTAAAAATGATCCTACAGATCTGATGGAACAGGGTGGTTCCCGGCCGTTAGAATGGGTCGGAATTGATTGAATTTCAGTTGTTTAACGTGATGTCACACCGTCTCGGTTAAACCACCTGTACTCTTTCCAAAAACCATCAAGTACAGTTTGATCAAGACGTTGGGACGGACTGACCATCAATTTCGATGCCACCCGACTGGACAGATCCTCCGACTAGATGCCATCCGACCAGACAGGTCATCCGACTTGATGCCATCCGACCGGACAGATCATCTGACTCGATGCCATCCGACCGGACAGGTCATCCGACTCAATGCCATCCGACCGGACAGGTCATCCGACCCAGTGCCATCCGACCGGACATCTCATCAATTCTATCCGACCGGACAGACCATTAGTACAATACTGTTCGACAGGACCGTTGTCTGATCGAACTGACCATTCGGTTTAAGCCATCCGACCGGATTGATATCCGATCGGATTGCCACTGGGCCGATTACTCAACTCTTCACGTTTAGCACACCGTGCATCGCTTACGATACCATTCCATGTTTAGGCTAACTAAGACGCACTCTCAACCGATCCAATCAAGTTGTGTTCTCGCTGAATACGCACTGTGAGTATACTCGAACCCCTTTTTATCGGATTTTGGGTGTAGCATACGTCTATCAAATTAAATCGAATTAATTAAATGTTAATCTATCAATCACTTGCGAATGACTAAATTACATATTTATACGTGATGCTAGTTACATAAGTGATAGGACTGTTACTCGCGAGGTCCCACCTTAACTAGTATAGTACTATAGCACCCGACGGGGTGTAGTTAGGATGAATAGCAATCGCAATCGCAGCTCGAGAGACTTAGCTGGTAGTAATTGTCTGGTGTTTATGTGTTAGCATATCTCGTTTATGTAAGTGGTATTCGCAGTACTTTTATATCGTTTTTAAACTATTTTCGCTACCATCAAACTTGTATACTCGCCAATACTTTTGTATTGACGTTGTTTTAACGTATGTTGCAGGTTAGATCACTATCTACATCAAATCAAGCTAGGAAGTCTAGAAACTCGCCTAAAATCTAGGTTGTCAGATTTGTATTGTTCGAGAGGACAAGAAATCTGTGATAACTTATGTGATTGTATTATTTGTTAGTATGGGATAACGAATGTAATAAATATTATCGCAATACAGTTGTTATGGATACTATTGAGCAATCTGATTCGCCTAGTGTCGTGCCCCGATGATTCCGCCATCGGTTGGGGTGTGACACCTTTTTTGAGGTTTCATCACGAGTTCGCTTAATTTCCCGCCTTTTTGTGTTTATTTCTTCTTGCGCACCTGCACGATATATTTAATGTGTTTACATGAATGATATCATTTAACATGAATTTAATAAAGGGATGCACATGTGCATAAACTCACATCTGGATCATCAAACATTAATGAACCTTTTTTACCTTTTTGTGTTAAGCGTCATGTAATCATATTCCATTCCATCCGGCATTTTTATAATCACGTTGCCCTAATTATGAACGGATTAAAAATCCACAATGTTGCCCTAATTATTATGTTCCTAATATAGATTATATGACTAATTTTGTACGAATCTTGGGAACTAACCTCGATTATATGACGAAATATGAAATATCTACTGGTAAAATCTCAAATCTGAGATAAACTCTCAATCCAGATGCTTTGATATGGTGAACTGATGACAGCAAACTGATGATGTATTCGAGACGACTATGTAATCGATTAATGGCGAACTGATGATGTATTCGAGATGATTATGTAATCGATTGTAATCGACGAATTGTTGAGAGAATCAAGTTGAGAAATGTTGAGAGATTTGGATGTAATCAGAGTTCTGAGTGTGGACGTGAAAGTTTTTATTAAATGTAATTTAATTTATGTTTGAAGTCCGATAGTGGAGGCGGATATTTTAAAAGTTGCTTGGTATTTACAAAATTGCCCCCTGTTCACATTGGTTCTCGCGGTTCTCGCAATAAGGGTGGTTCTCGCATGAACCCTACCCTATATATATATATATATATACATACTTGTTATTGTTTAACACCTTGATGCGTTGACACTATAAGGTAAACCTTGAACCTTGCATGCAGGGACGTCTCCAAAAATCTTCAAAAAAACAAATTGGCCCTGTGTGAGTAGAAAAAAAGGGCCCCGTATGATATAAAGTCAACTAGAATTAAGCACCCCCGCGTTGCGGTGGGGGCCAAAACTATGCCAAATAACATCAATGCCACACCGCTGATACGACCACAAACACTGAACGTGCGGCGTGTTAATGTGAAGAAATAAGACTGAAACATATAAAATAAAACAATAACTATGTCAATTTAAGACACATGCATTGCGGCGAAATTGTTAAATGGAAAAGATAGACATAAAAACGTTGAACCACAGACGCATGTTGCGTCGTGTTAACTCGCAAAATAACATAGAAAAGAATAACTAAGTCAATGTAGGGTCCGATCGTTGCGGCGAACTTGCCAAAAGGGGGAAAATAGACACGCTGTGACATACCTGTCAAATGTGAAAAAAATAGATGAAAAACGTTGAACCACACACGCATGTTACGACGTATTAACTCGCAAAATTTAGAACGAAACGTAAAACGAAAAACTTGCGAAAGATAAAAAGTATGGGGGACCAAAGTTGTAAATAAAAAAGTTTTTGGTTAAATTACAAAATATGAAAAGTTTTGGGTTAAAAGTAAACAAATTAAAAGTGTTAAAGTACAAAAGATGAAAACTTTTGGGTTAAAAGTGAAAAATCGCAATTTTTTTTTGAAACAAACTCCATGCTTGGGGTACAACAACACAGTGCAACTGCTAATTTATATTATGGAAATAACTAATATTTATAAAGTAATATAAATATATTTGAATTAGTGCATATTTATATACTAGAAAACATAAGAATAAATGAAAAAATGGGTAGATAAAATATAACTTTTATACAAGCTAGTGGATCAAACCCTCGTTTTGCACCAAGTAGAAACTTTGTTTGTTTCGATACACTCAATATAACAAACGAAAAAAGAAAACACAAAAAGTATAGTCATAACATGTTCAAAATGTGTTCGATTTATTAGTTTTTGTATAATAAAAGGAAAAAAACATTGCAAATATTGTTTTATTAAATTTAATTTAAATAATAAACAAAAAAATGTAGATAATAGAAGTTTTCAGTTTTAAACTAAAAATGAAAACATGAAATTGAATAGGAAAAAATATGCAAAAACAAAGCAACAAAACAACTGAAAAAAAGGAAAATTAAATCGGGAAAAACTAAAAAGAGGAATGGGAATTAAGTAGCCTAATGAGAAGGCTAGTTCGGAATCGAACTTGACACAAATTTAATGCTAACTCTTTGAACAGGGAACAAAAATACTAGACTAATTATCTCTAACTTTTTTTTTTGTTTTAGAACATATATACACACATTTAATATACATAATTTAAAAAAGAAAAAAAACTTTTTGGGCCTCAAGGGAGTTTGGGTCTTGGGCCGTCGCCCACCCCGCACCCCTCTGGGTCGTCCCTGCTTGCATGCATGATTATTTGTTACTTAATTCACATTCATATGTTGAAGTCTCAATTTTAACATATATATTTGTATTGGATCAAGAATGAAAAACTACTACAAAAATCAATCAAGGAAACTAGTGGCTTTGAATGTATTTTGTGTTAAAAATCTGGTTATTAATTTTGTGACATATTTTTCTAGTTCGTATTAAATATTAACTTATTAGTTATTACGGTATGTAATTCATTAGAATACTAAGATTTTGTCATTATCATAATTGCACTGTTTATCAAATACTACAATTTTTATCATTTTCGTAATTATATTGTTTATCGTTAAAGCATATGGATACTTTTTTCAAGCTCGAACAGAGTACGTGAATTTTCAGAGACGCACCCATTCACAATATATATCAATATGACTTTTTTCTAGGCTTTAGACAACGAGTCCCCAACATCAAGGAGTTTTTGAGGTAGTTTTCAAGTGCAACATGGCACTTTCACGGAACATGACTCCACCAACGGACTCACCACTGCAATCCCCTCCCCCCCACCACTAGCATCCCAACTACTACCACCACTGTCACCTGAACAAGAACAATCGTGATCTGCACATTGAGCAATTGAAACAGGGTTCATAGATTTGTTGTAATAATTTTCTTGAACATCTTTTGATTTGCTATTAGATAAAAGGCAGCCACCTCTTTTTAATAACTAAAGAAACCTACCATCCTATGCAAGTGATCTTTGTTAGTTCCTGTGCCATTTGTGTATTGGTGAACATTCGGGTTTGTAGCACCGGTTTTGACACCGTTCGATTGCGTAACGAACGTTCGACGTGCGGAATCCGTGAACGTGCGTGACCGAACACACAATAACGTACTAATAACGTGATTCTATTGATATGATGTCGTGTACAAAGCCGTGAATCACGTAGAGAGACTTTCTCTCTCTAGACTTTCTCTCTCTAGGATTAATTCTCTAAACCTCCAAATGAGCCAAAAGTCTTAATCACTAAACCTAAATGATCTATTTATAGGCACAAGGGATATAATGAGAAATCTCATTATTTACAATATTGCCACATTGCCTTTCTAACTAGATATAACACTAAAAGCTTAGAATTCTTCGGTTTCTGCTACGGAATAGATTGACGGAGGCGATAGACAGATAATGCACTAACAGACTCCCCCTTGGATATTGTCGTAGTCAATCTCGTAGCGTCTTGTCTTTCTCTATCTTGAACAGAATCCCCGTGAATCTGTCTTCGAGCTTCCGTTGCTCCCCCTCTCGGTAGACTCTTTCTTCAGGCTCCCCCTTTCATCAAGCTTCCGTGCTTTTGGGATCGACACCTGGATTTCCGTATACAAGCTCCTCCAAAATATTTATCTGGCTTTTTGAATCCACGCTTCCTCTTGCGTTGAGCTCGTCTTCAGACTCCCCCTTAGACTCAGCTGTCGGGATCGTAGTCTGGCTTTCATTGTTTCACAAGTTCAGGATCAATTCCTGGCTTTGTTCTGCATCTGCTCAGGATTTGAAACCTGGTTAACCTGCACATCCTCTACCTCAACATAAGTTTCACAAATTTATAACAGTTAGATTTAAGAAACTTACTGATAGAAATCATTAACTCATCAATCTGTATAGTTACATCAAGTTCAAATGAATGACCTTGATTAACTAAGCATACAACCTTTTAAACATTTGTATATGACATTCAAAGTTTTTAACATATTTTCCCAATCCTGTTCATCATGTTTAGCACTCGAATTTTGAATATCAGCTTTTCAATATCAGTTGTCGAAAATCTTTTTGACTTTTCAAAAATTTTATGCTAAAACACTCTGAAATCTTTTTGGATTTTTGTTTTTGAATGAAATGCAGTAAACAAATATATACAGATAATATTTTTGTGAGTTTGTGTAAAAGGATCATATCAGTTCATGAGACAACTCACTAGCACCGTTAAGCTTTAATCATTTTAAGTTCTAAACGATTCACGTAAATTGACGATATAGTTGTCCTCCAAAATTTTCACACAATTTTCAATCTATTCAGGATACGATTTAGATGTTTTAGGAACTTAACTCATTCATGTGTCCCACCTCTTGAATATACTCCCGTATCCAGAATCTCAATATTCAGTCTTACAGGTGAGTATACTACAATGATATCTGTACATAAATTAGGTATGCGAGAACTGAGGGATCTCAGGTTGATACTTCCGTATGCACAGAGAGATATCAATTTCGACTTTGCAGTATGTCCCCTTTAGAGGATCTTTTCAACTACAACAGATGATTATCAATTTTATTGTCTAATCAGCTGAGGGCTAATGCTGTGTTTCAAGCATTTCAGGCAAAGCATTATCCAAGGACTAGGTCAGAACTTCCGTTCAGCAGATGTCACACCCCCAAAATCCACCTGCGGAGTATCACCGCTTGGGAGCGTGACTGACCAGGATCAAGCCACCAATCATATTGAACATGTAATTAATATTAAGTAAAATAAATGTAAACCATCCATCCAATACGATAGGTGTTCAAAACATAACCATAGTTTCAAAGTGTAGCGGAAGCATAGTAAATAATCCAACAATAGTTAATAGTTTTAAATGTCATAATAGTTCAACGTAGAAACCACGATCCTTGTCCACAACGACCCGCTTCTCCAGTGCAAGCTCCAAGTACCTAACGATCTGCAAGGCATGTAACAGAATGATCAACAAACTAGTTGAGCGAGTTCACAGTAAGTAAGTGCGTAACAGTAAGTAACGGGTGACTCTACTGGGCCAATAGTAAGTTATACAGGTGGGGGCTTCCCATGTTATGTGACCACTAGACTATTCGTATCAACTACTCGTATCATCCCTGTTCTTCATCCGAGAACAGTAGCGCGTATGGGGTGTGCGTAGGTTTTACGCACGTATCCTTCACAACCGAGGATAGAAGTAAGTAATGCGTACACGTAGGTTTTACGTGCGTGCCTGACATCCGAGGCAGTAATTGGCATATGACCACGTAGGTGTTATCCTAACCTACGGAACCGTCCTTTGTACCGAGGATAGAAGTAATGCGTACACGTAGGTTTTACGTGCGTGCCTGACATCCGAGGCAGTGATTGGCATATGACCACGTAGGTGTTATCCTAACCTACGGAACCGTCCTGACATCCGAGGACCATGGTAGGTGATAGTCTAGGAAAAGCATATATATGTTCTTAGTCAATGGTAACCTTTATCCCATTCCCACGACCCGGGAATCCCATGCCTTAGTAGGAGTGTGAACTCACCTTGGTTTGCTCGGTATGCTAGGTTATGCACTCACAGGTAATTAATCAAGTCCTATTGTATGCACGTATAACAAATCAGTTCATGTTCGCAATGATACGCAATATCATATATCAATCATGTATCACGTAACAGTTAACCCATTCATGCAATTCACGTAATTCATATGAATATATATACAGGATCATGCATCTCACAAAACTCAGACAAGTATGGGGGGGGGTCTCCCCTGTTCAAAACTCAGATAGCACATGTGATCATACAATAAACTCAGACTATCATGTTACACACACAAGTTCGGACCCTTGATACATTCATTAAACTCGGCCCAATGTCAAGATATTAAACTCGGGCCACCATATAATAACAAACTCGGTCCACATTTGATTTTAATAAACTCGGACCAATTGAACTTAATAAACTCGGTCCAATAGACTTATTTAAACTCGGACCACTATGTTTAACAAATTCAGTCCAAACACTAGTTTAATAAACTCAGACAAAAGGTGATCCATTATACTCGGACAAGCCTTCAAGGTCGGACTATGTGAGTTTTGTTAAACTCGGACCCTATGAACATCAACAAACTCGGTCCATTAACTATCATATTAAACTCGGACCAATTGCTTAACATAATAAACTCGGACAACTTCAATTATTTAAACTCGGACCAAGATGGTCCAATTAAACTCGGACCAAAACAAGTCCATTAAACTCGGACATGGGAAATGAATTATACTCGGACCTACATTAACAATTATATTCGGACCAATCATTTAAGGATTATACTCGGATCATGCTCAATAATTTAACCTCAGACAACTATCATCCAAATACTTCTGACTGACGAATAATCATGTGAATCAAAGCAGTTACGTATATCATTCAAACAAACCCTAATTCCAATCGTATTGACGGCAAACAAGTTTATTCGATCGATTGTTAAACCACAACAATTATCACAATGATACCTATCAAGCATGCATCTAATCATCATTGTAATCTCAACTATCCAGGATTAAATCACAGAATATCACATGAGAAACTAGAGTTTTCCATGAACACAAGAATCAAGAAATCAATAAACAATCAAGCACAAATCATTAACAATTACCTTGAATGATTCTAAAGAAAGAGGAATCAAGAGTGATGATTTTCTTGCCAATGATGAGGGTGATGATGATTGCTAGGGGATTAGAGAGTTGCAAGTACGTGATTTAGTTTTGTGTGCAAATGATTAGAGAAATGAGATTAGGGTTAAGTATTTAGGATTTCACTAATTACCATCTACATCCCTAAGTATTTTAATTTACAAATGCACACCATCTCATAACTGTTTCATAGTTCCACCACCAAGTTTACACATCTGACAAGTTTCACAAATAACCAACAACTATACACAATCAAACAATCAAAACATATATAATTTCATGGCAATCAATACATGATCGTGCAATAAATACGAAATAGAAATCTTGGAAATTTGAGTTGTCACATTATCCCCAACTTAAAAGAAATTTCGTCCCGAAATTTGGTACGCACTCACTGAGGAAGCTAGGTAAGTTACATCGTTCACTGGTTTTCCTGGGGTGTCACATCATCCCCCCGTTGATTTGGAATTTCGTCCCGAAATTCAGTAGTAGTAGCTTCAGCCTCAGTAGTGGTTGCATTGGTTTCGAATAACTGGGGGTACTTTTCTTTCATCTGGTCTTCGCGTTCCCAGGTATACTCTGGGCCACGCTGGGAGTTCCAACGAACTCGAACAAGAGGGATTCTCTTGTGCTTGAGGACCTTAACATCCCGGTCCGTGATTTCAACTGGTTCCTCGACGAACTGCAACCGCTCGTCGATAGTGAGTTCCTTAAAAGGAATGATGAGGGTCTCATCTGATAGACATTTCTTCAGATTCGACCCATGAAAGACATTGTGAACTGCTCCGAGTTCAGCTGGTAAGTTCAACTTGTAGGCTAGTTTGCCAATATTTTCTAAGATTTCGAATGGTCCAACATACCGTGGATTGAGTTTGCCTCGTTTACCAAATCGAACCACACCCTTCCAGGGTGAAACTTTCAATAAAACCCGGTCCCCGACCTCAAATTCCAATGGCCTTCTACGCTTGTCCGCGTAGGCTTTCTGACGGTCGCGTGCTGCCGCCATGCGTTGTCGTATCTGTGCAATCTTTTCTGTGGCGTCCACTACAATCTCTGGACCCGTAATTTGACTATCCCCCACCTCTGCCCAACAGAGAGGTGACCGGCATTTACGTCCGTACAATGCCTCGAATGGAGCGGCTTGAATGCTGGTATGGTAACTGTTATTGTACGAAAACTCCACCAATGGGAGGTGTTTTTCCCAGCCGTTGCCGAAATCGATAACGCATGCCCTAAGCATGTCTTCAAGTGTTTGAATCGTTCGCTCAGACTGCCCATCCGTCTGAGGTTGATATGCTGTGCTCATGTCTAATCGTGAGCCGAAAGATTTATGCATTACTTGCCATAGCTCTGACGTGAATCGTGCATCGCGATCCGAAATAATAGAGGTGGGCACTCCGTGCCTCGAAACAACTTCTTTAAGATAGACGTCTGCGAGAGTGGAGAACTTGTCCGTTTCCTTAATCGGCAGGAAGTGTGCAGACTTGGTGAGTCGATCAACTATGACCCATATTGTATCGTTCCCACGCTGAGATCTAGGTAAGCCTGTAACAAAATCCATGGAAATTTCTTCCCATTTCCATTGAGGTATCTTAGGTTGTTGCAGTAGACCTGCGGGTTTCTGATATTCAACCTTGACTCTCGCACAGGTCAAGCACTTGCCAACATAGGTGGCGATGTGGGCCTTCATACCAGGCCACCAATATGTAGTTTTGAGATCGTGGTACATTTTACCCGACCCTGGATGTACCGAGTAGCGAGACTTGTGTGCTTCATCCATCACAAGTTCTCGTAAATCGCCATGGAGTGGGACCCAAATACGCCCCGTTACATAGTAGGCGCCGTCTTCCTTTTGTTCCATACGTTGCTTTGAGCCGCGTAAAGCTTCAGCCTTGACGTTTTCGGGTTTCAATGCTTCTATCTGAGCAGCTCGTATCTGTGCAGGAAGACTGGACTGAATAGTAAGCTGTAGCGCTCGCACGCGCTTAGGTAGGGTGTCCTTTCGACTGAGGGCGTCGGCCACAACATTGACCTTGCCTGGATGATACTTGATAGCGCATTCGTAGTCGTTCAGTAGTTCAACCCATCTCCGTTGACGCATATTCAAATCATTTTGCTTAAGAATATGCTCGAGACTCCTGTGATCGGTGTAAATTGTGCACCTGGTACCGTACAGGTAGTGTCGCCATATCTTAAACGCGAAAACAACAGCTCCCAGCTCTAAATCGTGCGTCGTGTAGTTCCGTTCATGAACCTTGAGTTGACGAGAGGCGTAGGCAATAACTTTATCCCGCTGCATCAATACACAACCAAGCCCCTGTATCGATGCATCACAATAAACCACGAAGTCATCCGTGCCCTCGGGCAATGAGAGGATAGGTGCGCTGCATAATCTATTCTTCAAGTACTGAAAAGCAGTTTCATGCGTATTACCCCATCTGTAAACGACACCTTTCTGTGTTAGCATAGTAAGCGGCTGCGCGATCTTGGAGAAGTCTTTGATAAACCGCCTGTAGTACCCCGCCAAACCCATGAATTGGCGTATATCTGTTGGTGTACGCGGTGCTGGCCAGTTCTTGATCGAATCCACCTTGGATGGATCAACATGAATCCCATCCCTGTTCACTACATGGCCTAAGAAGTGGACTTCACGAAGCCAGAAGTCGCATTTAGAAAACTTGGCGTACAGCTGTTCCTTTCGAAGAAGTTCCAGAATCAATCGTAGGTGTTGCTCGTGTTCCTCCTGACTCTTGGAGTAGATCAGAATGTCGTCGATGAAGACAATGACGAACTTGTCAAGATAGGGTTTGCACACCCTGTTCATAAGATCCATGAAGACTGCAGGCGAGTTCTGAATGCTGTCTTGGAGACGTCCTCATCCCGGACTCTCAGCCGATGATAACCAGCCTGTAGATCAACCTTGGAGTAGTAACCCGACCCTTGCAACTGAGCGAATAAGTCGTCAATGCGTGGAAGAGGATAACGGTTCTTCACTGTGACCTTGTTCAGTTCACCGTAATCAATTTCACATCCTGAAGGTGCCATTCTTCTTTTTCACAGATAATTGGTATCCAAGAGTTCTTGTAGCTGCGTCGGTAGTTCTTCCGATTCTGATGGAGCTAAGCGATACGGTGCTCGAGCTATGGGTGCTGCTTCTGGAGCGAGTTCGATTTGAAATTCGACCTGACGATGAGGCGGTAGACCAGGTAAATCTTTAGGAAAACACCTGAGGAAAGTCGCGTACAGCTGGATGGTCTTCCAACTTCTTTTCTTTGCATAGGATTTCTGCTTGCTGTTGCTGCTGGCGATTCCGATTTGCAGGCCGTGGGCTCCTAAATCCTTAGCTTCATGGCCCATCTTGAGACACCTCTGGCAACGTCCCTCGTTGCACTAACCACCGTGGTGTCTGTTGCATTAGTTACACATTGGGTGAATTCCCCGATATCCACCCTGCCCCTGACCACCAGAAGTTGGCTGGCTCGGCTCTGGTGATCACTATTCTTGCGTTGCTGCTGTGCTTGAGACTGAATAGTAGCTGAACCCTTGCTGGAATACCCAACCCATTTCCGCTTGTTGTCACTAGGAGTAGCGGGAGTAGCAGAAGTGATAGCGGTAGTAATAGTGTTGATACAACTAGGCAGCCTGTTCTGTTCCACTGCCTGATCCGTGAGGCGATGAGCAAGACACTGAATGTCCTGGATATTGTCGAGGTTAGCCGATGTAGCATGTCTCTGGATCTCTGAGGCTAGACCCTTGAGGTACAATTCAATACGCTTGCTTGAAGGGTCCACCATGGTTGGACACAAGATGGCCAGTTCGTTCGACCGTTTCGTATGAGCTTCAATTTCTGACCCCGTCATTTTCAAATGGTAAGGCTCCACTTCCAACTTGTGGATGTCATCATGCGTGCAGTATTCCCTTTTAATGCATTCTCCGAATTCGTTCCAGGGGGTGGCGTTAGCAGTTGCCCACCCTAGTAGCCGTACTTGCGCGTTCCACCAGGTTAGCGCGATTTCTTCCAAGGTGCCAGTAGCAAACTTGACCTTGCGAGCCTCAGGGCACTCGCACATCTCGAATACTGATTCTAGCTTCTCGAACCAGTGGAGGAGTCCAACCGCTCCTTCTGTGCCGCTAAAAGAGTTTGGACGACAGTCCATGAAGTTCTTGAAAGTGCAGACAGGCTGCTGCGCGTGTTGACCTATTGTGTACGAATAGGACGAAGTTAAATACAAGGGTGAATGTAGGATCTAGGGATCCTAGTGTGTCCCTATACTGCAGGATATACTACCTGCTTGAGCTGCTGCAACTGCCGCAGAAACTTGGGCTTGAACAAGAGCCTCTAACTGGGCTTGTGTCATGTTAATTCTTCCAGCCATTGATCTTCATGTCAAAGGCGAAATAGGTGAGAAAAGTTCGCGAATAGTGCGATGTCAGAAAAGCGTAAGCACGTAAGGGTTCTTAAGCAATAGCAAATAGTGAGCATTGTAGTCTAAGCATACCACGAGCAAAGTTCTAAGTAATTCTAGCAAGTAGGCAATAAACATAAACCTTATTACCTAGGATGTCGAGTCTTGCACGTGGAGCGAAGCGTCGTTGTGGATCGTTGAGAGCACTGTTCTGGTTATAGTCTGGTTTTAATAAAAACATTTTCCCCATATTAAAACCAAGTTCTCTATAACCAATGGCTCTGATACCAATCTGTCACACCCCCAAAATCCACCTGCGGAGTATCACCGCTTGGGAGCGTGACTGACCAGGATCAAGCCACCAATCATATTGAACATGTAATTAATATTAAGTAAAATAAATGTAAACCATCCATCTAATACGATAGGTGTTCAAAACATAACCATAGTTTCAAAGTGTAGCGGAAGCATAGTAAATAATCCAACAATAGTTAATAGTTTTAAATGTCATAATAGTTCAACGTAGAAACCACGATCCTTGTCCACAACGACCCGCTTCTCCAGTGCAAGCTCCAAGTACCTAACGATCTGCAAGGCATGTAACAGAATGATCAACAAACTAGTTGAGCGAGTTCACAGTAAGTAAGTGCGTAACAGTAAGTAACGGGTGACTCTACTGGGCCAATAGTAAGTTATACAGGTGGGGGCTTCCCATGTTATGTGACCACTAGACTATTCGTATCAACTACTCGTATCATCCCTGTTCTTCATCCGAGAACAGTAGCGCGTATGGGGTGTGCGTAGGTTTTACGCACGTATCCTTCACAACCGAGGATAGAAGTAAGTAATGCGTACACGTAGGTTTTACGTGCGTGCCTGACATCCGAGGCAGTAATTGGCATATGACCACGTAGGTGTTATCCTAACCTACGGAACCGTCCTTTGTACCGAGGATAGAAGTAATGCGTACACGTAGGTTTTACGTGCGTGCCTGACATCCGAGGCAGTGATTGGCATATGACCACGTAGGTGTTATCCTAACCTACGGAACCGTCCTGACATCCGAGGACCATGGTAGGTGATAGTCTAGGAAAAGCATATATATGTTCTTAGTCAATGGTAACCTTTATCCCATTCCCACGACCCGGGAATCCCATGCCTTAGTAGGAGTGTGAACTCACCTTGGTTTGCTCGGTATGCTAGGTTATGCACTCACAGGTAATTAATCAAGTCCTATTGTATGCACGTATAACAAATCAGTTCATGTTCGCAATGATACGCAATATCATATATCAATCATGTATCACGTAACAGTTAACCCATTCATGCAATTCACGTAATTCATATGAATATATATACAGGATCATGCATCTCACAAAACTCAGACAAGTATGGGGGGGGGTCTCCCCTGTTCAAAACTCAGATAGCACATGTGATCATACAATAAACTCAGACTATCATGTTACACACACAAGTTCGGACCCTTGATACATTCATTAAACTCGGCCCAATGTCAAGATATTAAACTCGGGCCACCATATAATAACAAACTCGGTCCACATTTGATTTTAATAAACTCGGACCAATTGAACTTAATAAACTCGGTCCAATAGACTTATTTAAACTCGGACCACTATGTTTAACAAATTCAGTCCAAACACTAGTTTAATAAACTCAGACAAAAGGTGATCCATTATACTCGGACAAGCCTTCAAGGTCGGACTATGTGAGTTTTGTTAAACTCGGACCCTATGAACATCAACAAACTCGGTCCATTAACTATCATATTAAACTCGGACCAATTGCTTAACATAATAAACTCGGACAACTTCAATTATTTAAACTCGGACCAAGATGGTCCAATTAAACTCGGACCAAAACAAGTCCATTAAACTCGGACATGGGAAATGAATTATACTCGGACCTACATTAACAATTATATTCGGACCAATCATTTAAGGATTATATTCGGATCATGCTCAATAATTTAACCTCAGACAACTATCATCCAAATACTTCTGACTGACGAATAATCATGTGAATCAAAGCAGTTACGTATATCATTCAAACAAACCCTAATTCCAATCGTATTGACGGCAAACAAGTTTATTCGATCGATTGTTAAACCACAACAATTATCACAATGATACCTATCAAGCATGCATCTAATCATCATTGTAATCTCAACTATCCAGGATTAAATCACAGAATATCACATGAGAAACTAGAGTTTTCCATGAACACAAGAATCAAGAAATCAATAAACAATCAAGCACAAATCATTAACAATTACCTTGAATGATTCTAAAGAAAGAGGAATCAAGAGTGATGATTTTCTTGCCAATGATGAGGGTGATGATGATTGCTAGGGGATTAGAGAGTTGCAAGTACGTGATTTAGTTTTGTGTGCAAATGATTAGAGAAATGAGATTAGGGTTAAGTATTTAGGATTTCACTAATTACCATCTACATCCCTAAGTATTTTAATTTACAAATGCACACCATCTCATAACTGTTTCATAGTTCCACCACCAAGTTTACACATCTGACAAGTTTCACAAATAACCAACAACTATACACAATCAAACAATCAAAACATATATAATTTCATGGCAATCAATACATGATCGTGCAATAAATACGAAATAGAAATCTTGGAAATTTGAGTTGTCACAGCAGAAGTCCCGGAATAATACCCCAGACATCATTGAGTAGAAAAACCTAGTATATCAGAATAAGAGACCTTTCAAACGAGATTTCAGGGGTTACCTATATATCCAAGTAGTGTTCCCCACAAATTTCATAAGTTTGAAATTTTAGGTTTATATCCCGAATAAATCTACTAAATGTGCAAAAACCAATCGACACATCATCAGTGAGACCGTTTATCACTTTTGACATTACATTTCTTTAGCGTGCTGTGATAGTCCACTGATGTACTATCATTTCCTCTTTTCTCAACAAAACTCATTTTTACTTTTTCAATGTTTTTGGTATTTTCAAATTTTCTAATTAATTTTTTTTTAATTTTTCTCCCTCTAAAATCAAAATATGTTTCAATTTTGATTTTCAAGGAAAATTTGAAAACAAACTGTACAAATAAAATGACAAACTGATATCGAATCACTACAATTCGCCATTCATTTGGCATAAACAATCAGAACTCCCCCTGACAACAAACTATTTTCCCATTTAGATTTCAAAACACTTAAGTTTGTTTTAATCAAAATGGTTTTTCCGGAAAATTAGTTTTGTGTGTCATTTCACAAATTCGGGGTTCTTACATCACATTGTTTTCCTTTAATCACTTGACAAATTTAACAATTTCAATTTTAAATTTCAAACATTACTTGTAGAAAATCAAGTACAAATTAATGTCCCTGATTTACCACATGTAAGACGAAAAATCACCAAAGTGAAATTTCTCAAGAAATATGCCGATTCATGTTCCACTCTTACCAACCTGGGAACTCCGGCAAGTCAGGTTTTTCATTTAAACAGATTCACCCAAGTCTGACCAGCCTTGGGTGTTTTTGACAATTTTACCTCAAAACTTGGCTCTTCTAGTTTTGACGAACTAGAATCATTGCCTGAATGTGGCTTGTCTGACTTTGATCTGTCAGATTCATCACCAACACGTGGCTCCTTTGTTTCCGAAGAAACAAATTCCTTGCCAGGAACTTTTTTCTTTCTTATTTAACCTGCCTGTCCTCAGATTTGTATCTGATGAACTCAGTATGCTTGATTTGTCAGTCTTTGATGAGCAAACTGGATTATCAGAACTCTTTTCTAATATTCTTGTTGTATCCGAGGACAAAATCCTTTCCAGATACTCTCTCGCCTTCTTCCTTTTTTTTCGCAGTCTGTCTTTTTACCCCTGGGAAAGCTTTACTTTTGTTTCCTGAACTTTAGGTTCTTGAACCTTCTGTTCTTTGGGCTTGACGTTGATTGGTTTCTTTACTATTCTCTGAGATTCAACCCTCGATCTTCCCATCGATCTCCTCGGGCAATCTCTGGCAATATGTCCTCTGATATGACATTCATAACACCTTCTCGTTTCAAAACTCTGACTTTGGCAGTTAACAGCAATGTTTCCTTGATAGCCACAAGAGTAACACACTCTGTTATCATACCTCTCCTCTCTTTCATACTGTACACCATTTTCATACCACACACTTAGATCATAGCATTGAGTTGCCTTGTGGTAGTCATTTCTCTTCTTGTATCCTTGATTTGGCATTTGAGCACTGTGATTAAACCTGCACCACTGATTACCAACTATTTTTGAGTTTTGATTTTTAAATTTTTGTGATTTTTTATTGTGATTGGATGATTGATCTGATGAGCTTTTATTTTCTTTTTGAAAATTTTTCGATTTTTTATCTTTTTGTTTCTGTTCCACACTCTTCTTTACAGGTTTTTGCGTTGAGCATTTACCTTTCTCAGTAGAATGTAAAACAGTATTTTTAAACATTTCATTTAATTTCAAAAATGTTTTTCTTTTTTCTTTTTTTTCTTTTTCATCATCAGATTTGTCATCACAATCTTCAATTTTGGCTTTGTCAAAATTTGTGACATTGTCACTTATTGGAACAGAATTGATCGGTTTTGGACAGGGAAAATTCAAACTATCTGATGCAGTCACAAAACCTTTCAATTTCTTTTCAAGTTCATCAATCTTGTTTCTTGCATTCTCAGCTTCTTTTTCAAGCTGAGAGATTCTTTCAAGATAGAACTTGATTGAATTTTCATTTTCAATTTTAAGATTTTCAAGAACAAATTTTTCGTTTTCCAAAACTTTTAACAGTTCTTGAAAATCTTGTTTCATTTTCTTTCAGATTTTTGTTTTCCAATTTTATCCAGAAATCTTCATCTTCTGAAGATTTTCTTTTGCTTTCAAAACCTTTTTCATTTTCTTTCAAAATTTTGTTTTCTGATGATAAAATCTCAACAATCTTTAAAAGTTTGTCATTATCAGATCTCAATTTTTCGCAGTTCAGGCGCAAACTCAAAATCTGTTCTTCATCAGCCTTCTTCTCGATCTTCAGAGTATCGTTTTCCAATGTCAAACTCTCCACATCCTTCAAGAGTTTCACACTGTCTGCTTCTGATTTTTCGCATTCCAAGCATTTTCCTTTCATCTTTTCATCATTTTCTTTCTTCTATTTCTCTTCTTTTTCTTTCTTCTCTTTCTCTTCTTTTATCATTTTCTCAGTTGGAGTTCCCCACCATTTGTGTTGCCAATATTCATCATCTTCTTTTATCTCTTTGATGATGGCCTCCAGATCGAGCGTTTTGTCATCGATTGCAATGTTTCCATATTCATCCAGATAACATTCCCTGACACCGGATCCCATCTTCTCGCTCTCCTAGCATCCAGATAGATACGAGAAATTCTCAAGATTCTGTTTTCAGCAATCATTTTTCGATAACAATACTTCTGCTCTTCAGTACGATCATCTTTCCACGGAATAGGTTCATCGTTATTCGCCATGAACTTATATTTGTGAATTACCTTGTAAATTGCCTCGTGTCACCTGCAAACCAACAATCAAACAATCAGTTTAAACTGAACTGAATACGTGAAATTGTGTTTGTGAAGCTAATCTATGATTCGTTGTCAAAAGTTCGCAAACTCGTTTCACTGTTGTTCAAGTTAAGATCACTGAATGAATGGGCCAAATCGACTGAACCACGATATATGGGCTTTGAATGATTTTAACTCTATACACCAACTCTTAATTTGGGCCGTAACTTGTTCTCAAAGGAATGAAAACATAAACACATGCAAGCCTATTAATCTCATGGCTAGCAAACAAATCACATGCAACTTTCAATGGTGGCCGACAATGATTGTATTTTAAAACAAACTGTGATTGGGCCTCACTTTTGCATTCAAATCCACCAAACTAAAACTTGATTGGGCCGAAATAACCACTAAGCTGACAACATTAGTGAACAATAAAAGCTGTTACTTTCACGTGAAAACTTTGGGCCGAATGATTGGGCCACTTAACCACCTTCACATGCGATTGGGCCTTCGAGATGCATTCAATTTAGATTTGAGTGAACAATAAAAGCTGTTACTATTGATTATCTCAAAGTTGATTGGGCCTTTCAAGTTAGTGGATCTGAACAACAATGCTGATAGGGCCGCTGAATTATGAGCAAACACCAATGAATATTATGATTATCCTTTACATGCAACCGACAATATCAATTAAAGATCCGACAATTTATGTTGAACTTTTTATGATTGGGCCTTTACTTGATTGTGGCCGACAACACTTAATGAATTCGATTATATCATTAGACCTGTTATTAAACGTGGCAGACACAATGTTGACGATGACTAATAAGCGAACCTCATACTATCACATAAGCGAACCTGTGAAATGACCGTATGAGCGGACCTACTGAAATCCTATAAGCGGACCTCACAAAGTGTTCGAATAAGCGGACCAACAAATGTTCTTATGAGCGAACCACTAAACTGACTTAAGAGCGGACCACAACAGCGAACCACTAATTGAGCGAACCACAACAGTCACAATGAGCGAACCTAGCTTGTTCGTAAAAGCGAACCTGCAAATTTGATACGAATTCGAACTGAAAATCTTAGATTTCTCCTAAACGGTTAGGAATTTGGATTTGAAACTTGGTAGGGTTGTAAATCAAAGATTTTCGCACAACATATCAAAAATTCAGCTTATTCCGACCGTAAAAACCCGTTCAATTTGACGAATTCCATAAAAAAAACGTGAAAAATGGGTAGAAGATGAAGAAATGATGAAATTCGGATCTGAATTGGCTGAAATCTGGTACGAATCAATGTGTTTGATCGTGCAATTGAGCTCCTAGCTCTGATACCACTTGTAGGACCGGTTTTGACACCGTTCGATTGCATAACGAACGTTCGACATGCGGAATCCGTGAACGTGCGTGACCGAACACACAATAACGTACTAATAACGTGATCTATTGATATGATGTCGTGTACAAAGCCGTGAATCACGTAGAGAGACTTTCTCTCTCTAGGATTAATTCTCTAAACCTCCAAATGAGCCAAAAGTCTTAATCAGTAAACCTAAATGATCTATTTATAGGCACAAGGGATATAATGAGAAATCTCATTATTTACAATATTGCCACCTTGCCTTTCTAACTAGATATAACACTAAAAGCTTAGAATTCTTCGGTTTCTGCTACGGAATAGATTGACGGAGGCGATAGACAGATAATGCACTAACAGGGTTAATGGATTCATCCAATCCATGCATGATTATACTTGACTAACAAACACTTAGACTACTAACAACTATATATATATATATATATATATATATATATATATATATATATATATATATATATATATATATATATATATATATATATATATATATACACATATTAACCAAACCTAAGACACTAACCAATCCATGGTTTGATGTCATGAGGAATATGATTAAAATATCTTGATTAAACTCCTTGTATTTAGACTTCCAATAGGTAAACTTGCACCTATGAAGAACACTACACTATGGTGTCCAAATTCGATAATTTCATCAAGATAAGTTTTATGTATTTTAATACTAAATAATCATCTTGCATTTTGCATTCCAAATCCAAACTCCATCAAACTCATACGCCTTGTTCATCCTTATAGGATAACTCAGTGGTCCTCTAATCACTCAAACGCATCAACTCACATTCGTGGAAATTACTACGCAAACCGTGAGTATACTGGATCTCATTTACCATTTTACACACTTTGGGTGCAATATATACACAATATACAAATCACATATTCACGATTAAACTTATTCACATAAACACTCTATCCGTTAAACACATGATACTTGTTATATTCTTGTTATTACATGGGATGTTCATACTTGTGTTCAATATGCACATTAATTTTGCTAGCCTCCCTTAACAATTATAGCGTTATAGGATTAACGCACCGCCCGTTTTCTTGAGGTATTGTTAAGTAAACTAATTACGACCTTATCGTTTCAGTGACAAGGATACGCACGATTGCGGTATACTTTGGTTTGACATATGGTTAACACGTGATAGTATGATAATAAACAACGTATGCAATTTACCATGTTGGATATGAGACAACTTTTAGACACGATTATGCTATGTATTCAAACTTGTATACTCGCCAACTTTTGTTGATTTTAGTTTAATACATGTTGCAAGAAACTGGTTGATGAAGATTGAAGAAATACACTTAGGGTGGACTAGAAACACACCTAAACTTTTATTTATGTTTTGTTCATGTTGTTACGCTTTGTTAGGATCTGATTTTCTTATGATTGTGTTTTTGTTTGAGAATTATGAATATGAATGAGTAATTGCAGCGGAATTAAAGTGGAACAAACTTTCAACACACAAACAAATGGAAGAATTGCTTTCAACACACATGTTTGTCATGAAATCGAATGATTATATTTATTACAATATTCAATTACACTTGCATGCATGCAATATAATCTCCCCCTCAACCTGAGCTCACACTGGTTTGTTCTTACAGAATGACTTGGAGAAGAAAGAGCTGTCATAGTACAGAACAAACCATTGTGGCATCTTTGCTGACGTCACCATGAAAGTGACATCTAACCTCTTAACAACCTGTAACCACTGACCTATATAACTACTGCTAGTACAAACCACTGATTAACAATAAATACAAAGACAAGCTAAACTACTGCTTCTCATTCCACTGTTATACTCCTAGCAGTGCTTTGTGTCTTCAACAGTACTTGAACCATGACAATAGATTGAGCATCAGTGCTTGCACTTCAACAGTCTTTAATAGTCTTTAACAGTTGTTGAAGATCAGCAGTTGTTGTAGACGAACAGTAGATGGAGGTCATTAGTTGTTAGGCCATTTCCAAGGGGAAAGACTGATGCAAACAACTGCTTATTCTGAATCCACTGATCTGATCCAGTTTTGGCTTTAATCAACTGTTCTTTTGGTAGGGTTCAATCCCAACAATCTCCCCTGGAACAGATGATGCCAAAACTCTTCATTATTCTTGGATTTTTATTGCCTCATCAAAGATTCCCTAACTTGTCCTTTGAATTGTAATTCAAAGTCCATGGAATCTGTGTCATCCTCATCCCTTCACAGTGTAAGCTCAAGGAGATCTTAAAGATCTTTTTCACCTAGGCCAAGTGCTTGTTCCCTTGATATGTGCTTCACTTCACCATTAGATCTGAGCAAAGTGAATACGTGGGCCAGTTTATCAGACTTCCACTTTAGTATTTTTGAATCCTTTGGGTTTCTTGGGAGAGTCTTTATTGTTGATGAGTTTGGAGATTGTGGCCAGGTAATGACAACTTGGGCAGTGTCTTGAGATTGAGTTAATCCTTGTTTCTCTGCCATAAGTGTCTGAAGAACCATCTTCATGATATACTCTTCTGAAACTTGGTCTTCTTTTGATATTGGTGTTGTATCCATCTGCTTTTGTTTCCTTCTTTGATAAAGGATGGCAGCAGGTGGAATAGTGGGTTTCCTGATGGGTAACTTTTGTGGCTTGGCTGGAACCACTGCTTCAGGGTAATCAGGTTTCTGAGGAGCAGTGGGATCCCTTTTTCTCAACTCTTCCAACCTTTTATAAGTGGCCAACACTTTATCCTCTGACCACCTTGTCACTTGGTTCCTTGACCCATAATCAGCTGTTATTATCTCTTCTTTCCTCTTCAGCTACAAGGTTCTTTCTTGTACATTTTTCTTATATTTGGCCCAGATTGGAGGAGTCTGCTTTACCTTGTTTTTGATCATATCTTGAATTCTGGTTGTTTCTTTTTCTAGCTCACTGATGGTCCATTCCTTGTACTGGTGCTTTTCTGCCCTGTACTTTTTGTAAGCCATGATATATTCAAGATAATCTTTCCTCATGGTTTCATCATCTCTTTCAGATAGTTTTTGACAAAGGTCTTTTGAGAACTGTTCTAGAGTTCTGACCTTGGTGAGCAAGTATTGCAGATTTCTCTGAATCTCTTTATCAGACTTTCCCTCTGTATCTCTTTTAGATATGTCTTCTGCTTGTTGAGCTTTTATTTTGAGATACTCTTCAATGTTTCTTGGGAAAGGATAACCTTGGATGGAAGGAAGTTTCCTTTTTGCAGGGTCATCTTCAGAGTAAAAAGACTTTATCTCCTCTTTGACTGCTGGAGGATCCAATGGGTATTGTAATCCCACTGGAACAATAGCAGTGTTTGTATTCAGGATTTGGGCTGATGATAATGGAACAAGGTTTGGAATGGTGACAAGGGGTAGTGGTTGTGTGGATGTTTGAGTTGAGGAGGTATCATCTTCCAGTACAGCATTGGTTACCCTTCTCCTTTTGTGCTTATGAGAGGTTGGTGGTGTTTTTGTGGGTTGAGTGGTGGTGATTGGAGTGGTAGGTATTTGAGTAACAGTTGTTGAAACAACTGGTGTTTCAACCACTGTTGCCATTACAACAATTGATATGTCAATTGTTGTCTTCTGCTTTTTGGCAGGGGGTCTTTGTGGTGGTAAGGTTGTTTTTGGTGTGGCAGTGGTTTGAGTGTGGGTGGTAGTATTGGTGGCAGTTGTTGGGTTAACATCTATTGAAACAACTGAAGTACCAACAACTGTTGATACAACAGGTGTCTTAACATCTGTTAGTTTAGAGGTTTGATGAGAGGAGCTTTTGGGAGGTAGAGGAGTAAGTTTTGTGGATTTGGGAGGTGTGATTTTGGGTTGCCTTACTTTTCTAGTAGGCTGTCTTCTTTTTGGCTTAGGATTTTCATGCTCATCCTTGGGCTCAGAAGTACCCTGTTCTTCCATCTCCATTAAAACTTTCTTCTCCTGCTCAAACCTTTTAGCCCCTTTTATCTCCATAGTCTCTTTTATGCCTGCTTTTGCTGAATCTAGGGCATTTTGAGACTCATCAACCTTTTTAGAACCATCTGGCTTAGGGATTCCCACAACCAGCTTAGACAAAGGATCTGGTTTGATATATAAGCCATCTTCATATCCCTTCTTCTTTTTCTCCCGCTTTTTGGCATCATTAGGAGGATTGTCAACAAAGATGATAGTACGAGGAGCAGTGCCAGTGGTTTGTAATAAATGGGCCTTGATTGCCTTTATATCTGCTTGTGTATCCTTGAACCTAGCTTCCAACAGATTTCTGATCTTCTGAATTTGAACTTCATGTTGTTGATCAGCATATTGTCTTTGCTGATGAAGCATAGGTTGAAATAACTTCCAGAGCTCAGCAGAGGATGGAGCAGATGTTTCAGATGTTGCAGCAGTGGGTGGTGCCTTTTGTGCTTGTAACAACTGTTGCAGCATATCTTTGATTTCTGAAACAGATGTGTCAAGTTTGTCAACCCTCTCCATCAATTCTCTGTATTTTAAACCATCACCCAATTTAATGGGATCATCTGATTTCCCACCAGTGGTGGTTGTATCAGTGGTTGACTTAGGAAAAGTTTCCCAAAAATCATCCACTGATGCCCCTTTTTCTTGGTACTAGGACTTCTTTTTTCTACAGAGGTTACCAATCTAAGCTCACCTGTGAATACAGGATATACACCAGTGGATAGGAAGGTTCCCATAGAAGAAATTGCCTTCAAGGGAGTCTGACTTATGAAACTAGTGTCCAAGTGTAAACCAGTGGGTTCAACACTTGTAGTAGCTGCTCCACTTGAACTACTGACAGGAATTACTTGTAATTCCTGCAGTGTAGCCTCCTTAACTATTGGTGGGTTAGCAGAGATTGAAACACTAGACTCAGTCACTTGTTATGGAATATTCTCATTAACAGGTGATTGAGAAGAACTGATTTGTGTCTAGGCTAAATCAACTGCATCCAATAGAGGTAATATGGTTGGTGGAATTTGTGCAGTGAGGATAGGGGTGGAAAGAGAATTTGCCCCAGGAGGTGGGCTGTGGATGATGGAATCAAGTGATTCCAGAGCATCATAATGTGGTGTCCCTGTTCTTACAACCTGATCTTTTTGAGAAGAAGCAGGAGGAGTTTTAGGCTCAGGTTGAGATATTTCTTCCAACTGCTGTGAGGAAGTAGCAGCAGTGGTTATTGGTGACTTTGGTGTTGTCACTAGTATAATCTTTGGGATCTCATCTTCCAGAGTTACCTTTTTAGTGGGTTGGGGGGGGGGGGGTTGGATATTTTTCTTTTTGGGTCTTTTGGTGGTTTTAGGTGTGGGTTTCATAGCAGTGGTTGTGCTTCTGTGATCACCTTGAGCAATGGGCTCAACAGCGGGGTCCTGAGGAGCAGTGGTTGCTGCTAAAGTCTGCTCAGGAACCTCTGTTTGTGTTTTGGAAGGTTTTGACCGCCTTATGAAAGTTTCAGAGGTTAGGCTGTTTATTGGAAAAGGATTTCCTTGGATAAGCACATGAGCATTATCCTTTGAAAATTTCTTTTGAAAATAGTAACTTAAAAATCTTGGAAATAATAAAAATAATTTTTATTAACATTTTTGACAAGATTATTGAAGATCTCCGGGGAATAGTTAAAATTTTCTTCATTTAGTATAGCATAACCCAGGTATTGGATCTTCAATGGAATTTCATTGAAAGCAGTGGTTTTGTTTGACACACATATTAGGGGGGTATGAAATAAAAACCTTGTGGCAGGTGGAAAACTGCCCTTTTGTAAAGTATCTTTTTTCATTTCTTCTTCATACCCTCTCTCAATGAAATCGGTTTGATACTCTGTTTTTAGGAAAGAGGTTTTACCTGTAAGATCATCGAGTTCAAAGACCTCCGAAATGGTTTGAGGTGTGATGGTAACTGAAATACCCTTTATTGATGAAGTAATTGCTAAGGGCTTTTTGTCCTTAGTTTTAAGTTTGGCATTTTTCTAGAATTCTTGTTGGGTATCCAGGTAAATCAGAGTATCACAGGTCAACAAAGTTTTGTACTTTGAAGACGATAGAACATCAATTACAGAGTTGAAGGTTGTGGTATGACTTGGTTTTTCAAGTAAACCCAAGTAATTATGAGGAGTTTTGAATGGAAGAGCCATGATGAATCGAAGATGGTGAAGAACGAATGAAGAAGATGAGTGATTTTGAGAGAATTTGGGAGAAACTGCTTTTTAAAGGGAATTTTGAATTCGATTCGACAGTGAAAACCCTGTTTGGGGTTTTGATCAAGGTTTTATAGGTGGAAAAAGTGTATGCTGACGTGGCAGCGGTTACAAAAGATCCGACCGCTATGTATTGTCCACGTGCCAACCTCTGATGAATAATGGATGACAGTTGTTTAGAAACCACTAATGGAGCAATATCAGTGGTTTACAACAGTTACAATGAAAACAGTGGTTGACTTTAAGCTATCAGTTGATAGCCTATCAGTGGATTAAAACACTGAGGTTTGACAACAGTGATTAACAAAGAGATGAGGAAACAGAGGTTGACTTTCAGCAGTGGATAGTAGTAACAGAACAGAGGTTTGAACCAAAAACAGTGGTTCTGGCAGACTCTTAAGAATTAATGAAAATTTTCATTTTTAGCTATTTTTAAGGATGAAATTTTGATTTTCTAAAATCATTTTCATGCTTCCTATTCATAAAACAACAGGATTTTGCCTATTATTCCATGTTAAGCATGCCAATCCTAGAGATCAAGCTTTCAAAGGTAGATGTGTCTAATGCTTTTGTTAGCACATCTACCAGCTGATCCTTAGTATGAACATGATGCAGAGAAATCAAACCTTTTTCATAGCAATCCCTCACAAAGTGATGTATGATGTCAATGTGCTTGGTGGTTGAATGTGAAACAGGATTTTTGATGATATTTTCTGCTGCCTGACTATCCAACATGAGAGATGTCTTTAAGGCAGTGATACCAAAATCCAACAATTGATTTTGAAGCCATAACAGTTGGGCTGTGCAGCTTGCAGCAGCTATATACTCTGCTTCAGCAGTGGATGTTGAAACAGCTGCTTGCTTTTTGCTTTGCCAAGATACTAAGCAATCACCTAGAAATTGGCACCCTCCTGATGTGGACTTCCTTGTTGCATTGCACCCAGCAAAGTCACTATCTGTGAAACCTAAAAGCTTAATATTCCCATTAGCAGGGTACCAGATACCAAGTGTGGGAGCACTTTTTATGTATCTGAGTATCCTTTTTCACAGCTATTAGGTTAGACTTTCTAGGGGCTAATTGGGATCTTGCACAAACACATGTTGTAAACATGATGTCTGGCCTAGATGCAGTTAGGTACAATAAAGACCCAATCATGTTTCTATATAGTGTTTGATCCACCAAATCATCCTTTTCATCAGTCATGACTAGCTTGGTGGTTGCCATGGGTGTACTACATGGTTTACAATCATTCATCTCAACTTTGTTTAAAAGTTCTTTAGCATATTTGCTTTGATGAATGAATGTTCCATTTTGTAGTTGTTTCACTTGGAGACCAAGGAAACACTGTAGTTCACCCATTGCACTCATCTCAAACTCAGCTGTCATGAGTTTTCTAAACTCTTCACACATTTTAGAACATGTGCTTTCAAAAATGATGTCATCCACATAAATCTGGACAATCATCAAGTCTTTCCCTCTCCATTTTAAAAACAGTGTTTTGTCTATTTTACCTCTTGTGAAACCAATAGAGAGTAGAAAGGTAGAAAGAGTTTCATACCAGGCTCTAGGTGCTTGTTTCAAGCCATACAAAGCTTTGTTTAGCTTGTAGACATGATTTGGATTAAATGGATCCTCAAAACCAGGAGGTTGAAAAACATATACCTCTTCTTGAATCTTACCATAGAGGAATGCACATTTAATATCCATTTGAAACACCTTTATGTTGTGGTTGACAGCAAAGTCCATGAACAATCTGATAGCTTCTAATCTTGCTACAGGGGCAAAAGTTTCATCATAATCAATGCCCTCTTCCTGTCTGAAACCTTGAACCACTAGCCTTGCTTTATTCTTGACAACAATGCCCCTTTCATCAGTTTTATTTTTGAAGACCCACTTTGTGCCAATAGGACTTACACCCTCTGGCAGTGGTACAAGCTCCCATACTTGTTTTCTTCTAAACTGTTGGAGCTCCTCTTGCATGGCCTCTACCTAGCTGTTGTCTTTCACTACCTCTTGGTACTTGACTGGCTGATGGAGAGATAGAAAACCAGCAAAAAGACAGATGTTTTGGGATTGACTTCTTGTGAGCACCCCTTCACTGATGTTGCCAATGATTTGGTCTGGTGGATGAGACTTCAAGAAGATCAGATCTCCTTTGTATGGAACAATGGCATTTAGTGGTGAGGGTTACAGATGTGAATCATCTGAGCTAACAACTGTTGGTGACTTTGAAGATCCAATAGTGTCACACCCCGACCACGTAAAACATCAAATCGTGGCGGAATCGTCGGGGAGTGTTGTAACAGAATTATTGTTCCACAACCAATGTAATTTAAATAATATTTTATTCATCACCCAAGGGTGGAATACATTGTTTCAAACGAGAACCCACAAGTAACATTGTCTTAAAATAAAAAGAAACAAAGTACATAACAAGTTTTAACTAGTCTAGATCCATTTTATCGTCACTAAGTCCACCCTAGTGTATCACGATCATCCTATGCATTTGCTCCTGAAACACATGTGAAAATAGGTACGTCAGCATAAAAATGCCTGTGAGATACATAGGTTTTGTGAAAATAGGATCCATGACTTAGGTTTTAAAAAAATGTTTAATGAAATGTAGTCATGAACCTTGTTGATTGTATTGTTTGTAAATCATTTGAAAAACGATGGTAGATATGTATAGTTGAAAGAATAATGTATGGTTAAATGAATAACCAAGTAAAATAAGTTGTATAAAACAAGTTGTTTGTAAAACAATGTATTGTGAAAATATGTTATATAGCTAAACTGAAATGATTTAAACAACGCTGCGATGCGTAATATCATACAAACACTTATATATAGGAAGTACCAGCGGCGTATCCACTATGTTTGTATCGTATTACACACGCCTCGTTACTTAAATCACTTATCCAAACAAACCACCAATGTAAACATGTTTATGTTTAACCAAATGTCAAAATGTTTATGCGAAAAATCATGTCTAACGTCAAGTGTAAATCATGTAATGTGTGTAACAATGTCAAAATGTCTATGTCAATGTCAATCATGTCATGTGTAAACAAAATGTCATGTATGGTAAGTGAAATATGTATCAACTAAACCATAGGTGAAAATGCACAAAACAAAGTATTGAAGTAAAACTCAGTTTAAATCAACGTTATGTTTTGTGGAGATGCATGCTATACTGAATACAAACATTTATGCGGTATTGTGAAAATGCATACATTCAAGCCTTGTGACTGTGGTGATAAACCTTTAAACAAATTAAAGGTCTATCGGTTTTTATGTTTAAATCGAATTCGGTCATTCCTTTCATCCAAACATACCCAGGATGTCAGGAACGGGAGTTGTCAATTCCTATGGTACCACTACCTACTAACGAGCGGCGTGATCAAAGTTAATGAATGTATATTGTCCCACTTAAACAAACCAAATGTCATACCCAAAATATAAACATGTGAAAACAATGCACTAAGTATGTAATCAAATGTACACACATAGCGTGAAAATGTCATGTAAAACAAGTGTACTAAGTATGATAAACATACATAGCATGAAAACGTCATGTAAAACAAGTGTACTAAGTATGATGAACATACATAGCATGAAAATGTCATGTAAAACAATGTACTAATGAACATAGCAAGTATATAATGCGAAAACATGAAAGCATGAAAGTAACAAGTAGGCACATGTGTTTCACCCCAAAATGTTTAGAAAACAGTAAAAGAGGGGTCTATGTACTCACTTGAGATTGCTTAGAAGTCCTAGGATAACCACCAAGCAATGCTAGAAGATCACGGAATCAAACGACACCTATATAGGTATCTACATTAATAAACGGACCTATCGGAGGATCGGGTAGTACGAGGGTTCGTAAACCAAATAAGTGTGGGAACTTATGTAATATGGTTTGACAAAGCCTACATACTAAAACGAAACTTATCCTAAGTGCTTTTGACCCGTTACGACCCGCTTAGGTAGCTTAAGCTACTTTAACGCGTCGTTTGCTTAAAACACGTTTGGAATGCCTAACTAGTCCCATGACAAGCAAGATATGCCTTAACATGTTTTATATTGTTGTTAAATCAGTTTAGATGTCAAAAATTACGTTACATAGGCTTAAAATGAATTTTGGCGAAAAAAGGGTATTTTGGTAATTTACCTAAGGCATAAGAACTATTTATCATACAACTACTTAAACGTCGTGACCATAAGGTATAACCTCGGAAGGTTATTCCCTACACAACTATGGTCACCTAAAATGTTTGGTCGGATCCTAATGATCGACCAAATGGGTCGGGTTCGTAAGCATAAGCGATTGATTAGATCGCTTACCTTTACGACCCTAAACAAGCATAAATCTAAATGCGACGAGCTAAACATGCTAGAACATGTTTAGTAAAGTTAGAAAACAGGTTTGGTATTAAAACAAACGGTTTTAATACCCTAGAGTAGTTTGGTTACAAAATACGTGAGAAAACGCATTTTGGCCGAAACTACGACTCGTCACTGAGCCTAGATAACGTGGTAATCAGTAGGTATAGTCGCTAGGGACTATAACCATCGTGATTACGCTCACGTTATGAAGTTCAAACGAACTTCGCATTGACCATAAACTGGTCAATGCAGAAAGTCAAACGCAGTTTGACTTTAATGCTAAAACGAACGAAAAAACGCGAAAGAATACTTACAGAAGGTCCCCGCAAGATTGATCTTTCCAAGTATTCTCAGGTATGAAGTGGTTACACTTCAACTTAGAGAAATCTCAGAAAAATCAAGTGGGTTTGAGTGAATGGGGTTGGGGGTATTTATAGATTTGGTAGAGCCGTTAAGATCGTTCCTCGTAATCCGAGATTCAATCCTAGCCGTACACATCAAGCCCATAGTTTTAGAAAACCATGGGGGCCCCTAAACCAGCCCATAGACTCAACAAAACCATGTGCAAGGGTGGGTAACAGCTGGGAAATGGCTGGAATGCAATTCTGCTATCTGGGGAGGCTTTACGGACAGTAAGCAGATCCATACGGTCCGTAAGGACCCTGCAGACCAGCAATGTTTCAGTTTTGGCAGTTTTGGTCCCTGTGCGCGTATGGTCGTGTTTTGGCACTTCTAACACCCGTCAAACCCATTTCTAAGCTCTACAAGGATGTTAAAGTATAGAGAACATAAAACATGCTCAAAAATATGTCGGATGTCGGTTCGTTTGGCCGTACGATTGCGTTGTTCGGTTAATTACGACGGAAGTCGTAACGGATGCAAAAACGGTCCAAATTGCGCGACGAATGGATTTTTGACAAGCTAAACAGGAGGAACCTTTTTGAGACCGCTAGACGGTCTATCTCTCACAGTTCAACACCATCTTACCGTCACTCTTTTTGGCCGCTCTCAGAAAACGAGCCCGATAACCCACAACCTTCATATATACCTCTCCAGCGATCCCTTTCGCACCACTCCTTCGGCGACCCTACTCCTGTCTTTCAGGGCCGGTTTAACCCGGCAAACTTTATCCAAGAACCAGTGGGTTTTAACCCACTAGGACCAGAGGACCACTTCTCAGAAGAGAATGCAATGGACATGGACGAGGACACGGATCCCGTCGAACCTGCAAGAGGTACCCCCAACCATCCCATCGAGATCTCTGATGGATCATCCTTCCACGGGACACCCTATCAGGGTCTAGACAGTTACCAAGCAAGGCTCAACCAATATGAGTGGTACTTTACACCCTCTCACCATTCATCGCCTCACCAGCAGCAGCAGGATCCCTCGGGGGATTCGCGTTTCATGGCAGTCACGCCACCGCCTCCACCGCCGCCAGTTCATCAAGCACCTCCAGAACCACCAAGGTGATGTGCATGAAGTGTGTTATATTTTAGGTATGTATTTTAAGCCCTTTTACACTTTTTAGCCAAGTTTTAAATTTATAAAACACGATATTTACTAACACTAAACACACATATGGGCAAGTGCACCCATCGTGGACGTAGTATAGTGTTGGTAAGATACCGAGGTCGTCCAAGGACACAAGAGCTTTTAGTACCGGTTTATCCTCAACGTCTAATCAAAACAAAATATTAGAAAAAGATTTTTAAACTAAAAAAAATAAAACTAACTAAAATGCTGAAAATAAAAATAAAAATAAAAATAAAAACAGATAGACAAGATGAATCACTTGGATCCGACTCGTGTGTTAGTGTAACCTTTGATTATTTTCGCACTTTTGCACTTGTTTAAGAGATTATCTTAGTTATTGTAGTAGGCCCCTCTTTTGAAGGCGACGTTACCCTCAACCCAGTAGTTTGAGTCAGCAAGGATACAATCCTAAAGGGTCGGATTATTGAAAGATAATTAATTAAGTTATTAATGCATAATGTGGTAGGCCCCTCTTTTGAAGGCGACGTTACCCTCAGCTAAGTAGTCTGAGTCAGCAGGGATACAGTCCTAAATAGCTGGGTTAAAGTTTTAATAGTAGTTTAACTTATGAGGGGATTAAAGAGTTTGGACCCTCGCCATCCAATACCTTTGGGTATTGAAGGAGGTCCTACTAAATTTGACCCAGGTCCCTTGCAGGATCTCTAAACGCTGAACAACGGCAAGACTCTTACCAAACCGTTCCCTTAACCCCCAACCAGGTAGCCAACATACCTCCATATAGACCGTAGAGATATGAATGGTGAAAATCTTTTATTTTATATAGACAGTAAAATAATGCCAAGACACCACGGACAAACGATAAGGAAGAATCACCTTCAACATAAGAAACTAGTAATTAAAGTCATTAATACCAAACCAATTAAAAAGTGCAAAAGATTAAAAATAAAAAGTATTACACTAAACACTTGTCTTCACCAAGTGATGTAAGAGACTTAGGCAAACATGGCCTTTGATTGTCAAGAACTCTTATGATCAATCTTGGATCCCGAGACGACTCACACACTCTATGATGGACAATGGATGATGGTGGTGGATGATGGTGTTATGGTGGTGGTGGGTGGTGGGTGAAGTGTGAGAGAGGTGGTGTGTCAAGGGATGAGTTGAAATGTCTCCAAGCACTCCTATTTATAGGATGAACAGAAGCTCGGGCACGGCCCCGTGTCCGCTGAGCACGGCCCCGTGTCCGCTGGGCACGGCCCCGTGTCCATCCTTGTCTCTCTCCTCATTAATTGTAATTCGCAATTACAATAAATGCGCCTGCAGGAGTCTGACCACGCCCCCGTGTCCACTGGACACGGCCCCGTGGTGGGCAATAGAAGCTTCTAAAGGTTTGTGTTTTCTGCTGTTTCTTGGGCACGGCCCCGTGCTCGCTGAGCACGGAGCGTGTTCAGTCTTCTGTTTTCTTGGTTTTGCTTGGGAAGATGTTGTTGAGGGGTCGGGCATTCCACTTTAGCTCCTTTTCTTGTATTTATGTTAGATTTTGCTGTCTTTTTGCTTCTTTTGTTAATTTGAGCTCCATTAATCCTGAAAATTCAAAAGGAAGACAAAAACACACTTTTTCCAACATTAGTACTAAAAAGGGGTTAGTTTTATGCCACAATTGATATAATTTATATGTTGCATTTTGCGTATATCAAATACCCCCACAATTGAATCTTTGCTTGTCCTCAAGAAAAAACTCTTAATAATGTGGCTTTATTCACTCCCAAATGGAATGGGTAGAAGAGAAGGTTTTTGGGCTTGTCATAGAGTGTCGGGATTTCCAAGATTCTTTATTGAGGTTTTATTTTTATTTATTTACAATCCTATTCGGCATGATTTATTAAGAACATTCTTTAAGATAAATTACTTATTTGGACATAACATACCTTTTTTAAAATCTCTTATATATACAAGTTCACATACCTCACGGGAGATCACTCAACACTCGACCAAAGGTGTATTTTTTTTTAGTGAATCACTCGAGAGCGGCATGGAACTTACTTCTACCATAAGCTTGCCAAGCAATCAATCCTCCTCCTTTTTAACTATATACCTTTGTAAATATCAAGAGGACTTTATGGGTTTTTGGCTTGGGCTAAAGGTGGGTGGTTGGGTTAGTGGTTAGTAAAAAGGGCGAAAGGCGTAACAAACGTTGGTTTAAAAGACTTTTTATTTTTCAGATTTTTATTTTATTTCGATGGATTGTTCAAACAAAGAGATTTGATAAACTTTGTTTGTTTGTTTGGCTTCATCGAAATATATTATATATATATATATATATATATACTTTTTTTTTTAAAGTCATAAGAGAACCGAACGTTGTTACTAAAAAAATAAATAAAAGAAAGTTTAGGTGGGTAAAAAGGGTTGTTTTGGGTTACTTGAAATGGTTTAGGCTCAAAGGGGTTAACTAGGGGGATTTTGGGTAGGTGGTAAAAAAAAAAAGAAAAATAATCGTATAGAATGAAAAAGGGTTAGTCCTAATGCCTCCATCATTTACTTACTCGGGTTTAAGTTGGTAAGAACCGGGAATGTATTGTTGTGGCAAGTTCTAGAGTCGTATGAACCAAGCGGCTATTCACACAAGAAACGAAAAATGAGCATTTAGTGTAAATATATATATATATATATATATATATATATATATATATATATATATATATATATATATATATTTGTATGCTCGTTAAAGGCTCAAAACTCACTTTTATGGGAAAAAGGTTTTTTATGTGATCAAGTATATATAATCGTATTTTAACTAAGTTTGTCATGCCTTTTCATAATTTTCTTATGTTGGTTCTTTTTATCACGACGCTATCGGTTGTAAATTTGTAAAAATATAACCTTATTAAGACTTGAATTCCCAACTTAAACTTAGACAAGTAAAAAAATGAAATTTTTTTGGAAAAAAATTTGGGGTGATTAGCAGTTCCAATAGACTTTTGTGTAAGGCTTGTTATTAGGACTTGCAAAATTCAATGTTTTGGCATCCCCCCCACACTTAAATTACACATTGTCCTCAATGTGTCCCAAAAATAAAATTTTAGGTTGATTGAATGTGTAAAATGGTGTTAAAAGCAAAATTTTATGTTACTGGCAGTCTGGACACGGCCCCGTGGGGACCGGGCACGGCCCCGTGTTCAGGTGCCAGTGACAAAAATTTAAGAAAAGAAACAGAAGCCTGGGCACGGGGGCGTGTTCAGTGAACACGGCCCCATGTCCAGTTACCTGAACTGGGCGATTTGCTGCAGATTGTGCAGCACGGGGCCGTGTTGGGTGGACACGGCCCGTGCTGAGCCTACTGTAATGGGAGATTGTTGTCGGATTGCTCTGTTTTAGTGCATGGGGCGGTGTTTCTTGTTTCCCTTGTTATCCTTCACCATCCAGAGTGTGTTTTATTTCTGAAAATTAAATTTAAACTAAAAATTAAACTAAACAAAGGATAGTTCCGCGGAATGCCTCCGTGGTGCGCCACGTTTATAAGGGTCCTTGGCTGGACCTAAGGTGAGGTTATATGTTTTCCGAGCGGGATGTTTTGCATCCCATGTTGCACCGTCGGAGAGCATCATCCAAACTCGAATCAATAACCTTCATGTAGTTGACCGGGTCATCGTCCTCTATTCTCTTCCCAACTCCGAACTTCACTTCCTTATCACCATATTTTAAAGTGAGCGTTCCGACATTCATGTCTACCACTGCTTGCGCGGTGGCTAGAAATGGTCTCCCTAGTATGAGGGGGACTTTGGTGTCTTCTTCCATATCAAGTATGACAAAGTCGGCCGGGTAGACGAAATTATCAACCTTGACTAGTAGATTTTCAGCGACACCTTGCGGGAATTTGACGGATCGATCAGCAAGCTGGATACTCATTTTTGTAGGACTCGTTTTGCCTAAGCCGAGTCTTTTGAACATTGATGCTGGCATGAGGTTGATGCTAGCCCCAAGGTCAGCTAGCGCATTTCGAATGGGGAAGTCCCCAATCGAGCAAGGAATTGTGAAGCTTCCGGGATCAATCTTCTTTTGGGGAAGTTTGTTGAGCACGAGGGCGGAGCATTCTTCGCCTAAGTTAACTAATTGCAATGATTCAATTTTCCTTTTATGAGTGAGGAAGTCCCTCATGAATTTTGAATATTTAGGCATTTGGGTTAGGACGTCGATAAAAGGAATGTTGACATGCAATTGTTTTAGTAGACTTTCGAATTTTGCGAATTGCTCA
This sequence comes from Helianthus annuus, assembly GCF_002127325.2. Classification (NCBI taxonomy): domain Eukaryota; kingdom Viridiplantae; phylum Streptophyta; class Magnoliopsida; order Asterales; family Asteraceae; genus Helianthus; species Helianthus annuus. The sequence continues at coordinate 73,904,344 of NC_035436.2, read as the reverse complement.
TTGGTCTTTTGACGGATTAACCTACCGAGGTACGGAACCAGAGGAACCTTGGTGGGTCTGGTGATGGAGGAGAAACTTTCTCTTGTTGGGGCGGTGTTGCGATCTCCTCAGTAGGTGGTGGGCCTTCCGCGGGACCCACGGTACGGTTCCGTAGTGTTATGAGATGAACTTGTGCCTTTGGGTTTGTTTCGGTATTACTTGGTAATGCGCCTTGCGATCTCTCGGAGAAATTTTGGGCTAGTTGATTTATTTGTTTTTTGATGTTTTGTATACTAGCTTGTTGATTTCTAAAATTTGATTCTAATTGTAGAAACCTATCCGAGTTTTTCTTTTCAGTGTCAAAAATGAGGCGAGATACAGTATCTTCAAGCCTTTCTCGTCCACCTTGTTGTTGAGGAAAATTTTGTGACTCATTTCTTGGTTGTTGAAAGTTTGTTCGTTAATTTAGATTTTATTGGTTACTACTATTGTCGGGTTCTCTCCAACCAAGGTTAGGGTGGTTACGCCATCCTTGGTTGTAGGTGCCCGTTGGGGGACCCGACGGCCTAGGTCTATTATCAATGTAGTTTACCGATTCTGGTTGATCATCTGTTTCGTTCATACAACTTCAATTTTCATGTGGCCCACCACACCCTTCACAAGCCATAACCGAGACTGTTTTTGTCATTTCTAACTTCTTAATTTTTGAAGAAAGGGCCTCGATTTGGGCTTGTAAAGAAATGCTTTCATCAACCGTATGGGTGCCCGGGGCAATGGATTTATTGCCTCGGGGAGTGTGCCATTGAAAATTGGTTTGAGCAATTTCCTCAATTTGATTATATATTTCCTGCGGGCGGCGATTACCTAAAAGTCCCTCGGAGCTAGAGTAAAGTGTTTGTCTAGTATGTGGCAACAATCCATTATAAAAAGTGGATACTTGTTGCCACACCGCAAGACCATGATGAGGACACTTTCGTAATAGCTCTTTTAACCTTTCCCAAGTTTCATATAAGGATTCCCCCTCGTCTTGTGAGTATGTATTAATTTCAGTCATTAATTTAGCTGTTTTAGCGGGAGGGAAATACTTATATAGAAATTTTTGGGCTAGTTCATCCCAGGTGTTTACCGAACCAACTGGGAGGGTGTTAAGCCAAGCTTTTGCTCGGTCTTTTAGTGAGAATGGAAACATTCGAAGGCGGATGGCGTCATTTGATGCTCCATTGATCCGAAAGGTATCACATATTTCTAAGAAATCAGTGATATGTAGGTGGGGATCCTCGTTCGCAAGCCCATGAAAGGTTGCAGAGTTTTGAAGCATCTGTATCAAATGTGGCCGAAGTTCGAAGTTGTTGGCTTCGACATTCGGTGCATTGATAGCGGCGCCGAGATTACCTATGGTGGGGCGTAGGTAATCCATGAGGGTACGTTGGTCCGCCATTGGAAGTGGGTCCCCCGAAACCTTCTCTTGGTTTTTAGCTTTTAGTCTTTTTCTGAGAAAGCGTTTGGGTTCTTCTAGAGGTTCTTTTATGTCTTTATTAGAACTGGAGCTCATACACTACGTGGAGGTGGCGTCTGGTTCCAAGTCCTACAACAAAAACAAAAAGAAATGCTGGTCAGAAAGTTCACCACGGCCCCGTGCTCGGTGAGCACGGCCCATGGTCGGAGTTACAGCGATTGTTTTCCGGATCCCTGTTACTGGAAAGTTGGACACGGCCCCGTGCTCAGCCTTCTGTAACTCGGAAAATAAAAACTGCCAGTACCGATGCTGGGCACGGCCCGTGTCCGACCAGGCACGGCCCGTGCTGAGCTCTGCAGAAGCTGAAAAAATTTAAGAAAATCTAAAAAAAATAAAAATAAAATAAAAAAAATGACTAGGCCGTTGATTCCTAACTTTCTTAAAATCCTTGTGTCCCCGGCAACGGCGCCAAAAACTTGATGTGCGTGAAGTGTGTTATATTTTAGGTATGTATTTTAAGCCCTTTTACACTTTTTAGCCAAGTTTTAAATTTATAAAACACGATATTTACTAACACTAAACACACATATGGGCAAGTGCACCCATCGTGGACGTAGTATAGTGTTGGTAAGATACCGAGGTCGTCCAAGGACACAAGAGCTTTTAGTACCGGTTTATCCTCAACGTCTAATCAAACCAAAATGTTAGAAAAAGATTTTTAAACTAAAAAAAAATTAAAACTAACTAAAATGCTGAAAATAAAAATAAAAATAAAAACAGATAGACAAGATGAATCACTTGGATCCGACTCGTGTGTTAGTGTAACTTTTGATTATTTTCGCACTTTTGCACTTGTTTAAGAGATTATCTTAGTTATTGTAGTAGGCCCCTCTTTTGAAGGCGACGTTACCGTCAAGCCAGTAGTTTGAGTCAGCAAGGATACAATCCTAAAGGGTCGGATTATTGAAAGATAATTAATTAAGTTATTAATGCATAATGTGGTAGGCCCCTCTTTTGAAGGCGACGTTACCCTCAGCTAAGTAGTCTGAGTCAGCAGGGATACAGTCCTAAATAGCTGGGTTAAAGTTTTAATAGTAGTTTAACTTATGAGGGGATCAAAGAGTTTGGACCCCCGCCATCCAATACCTTTGGGTATTGAAGGAGGTCCTACTAAATTTGACCCAGGTCCCTTGCAGGATCTCTAAACGCTGAACAACGGCAAGACTCTTACCAAACCGTTCCTTTAACCCCCGACCAGGTAGCCAACATACCTCCATATAGACCGTGGAGATATGAATGGTGAAAATCTTTTATTTTATATAGACAGTAAAATAATGCCAAGACACCATGGACAAACGATAAGGAAGAATCACCTTCAACATAAGAAACTAGTAATTAAAGTCATTAATACAAAACCAATTAAAAAGTGCAAAAGATTAGAAATAAAAAGTATTACACTAAACACTTGTCTTCACCAAGTGATGTAAGAGACTTAGGCAAACATGGCCTTTGATTGTCAAGTGTGACAACCCTCACTAAATCAGGTATCCGTACGACTTAATTAACAAATTAATTACTGCTTAATTACTGTGCCTACCTGAAATTGTGGATAAACTGCTACTTGAATTACAGATACATGCGCATACCTGCATCATACTTTATTTACTGTCACTACATTATTTACGTGCTGAACCCTAGTGACAAACTTGATGCGCAAAAGCACAGTAGCACTATGAACGGATAACCTGTCAAAACATGCTGATAAAGCCAGCATCAGGCAGACACTGCCTCTAAGGCCTGTATGAGCCCGAGATAGTTTACTACACTTATAGTGAGTGTAGAGATATAAGGGTTGTAGAACTGCGTCTCTAGGAACAAGTTACAGTGATAGGATGTGCCTAAAACGTACTCTAAGTACAAAATTCAGCACTTTAACAAAAAATTCAGCATTTGGTTAACTAATAAAGTGCCAAAACATGAGAAAAATATTACTAGACACTTTCCAAAGTGTCGGGAATAAGTTGTGTCACTAAAATTAATTATAACGACACTTTAAAGCTTTGTTAAGCGCTTTAACGGATTACTATCCAACCGAACAACCGGACTATGCCCGGAACATGAAAATATTGTCGTTTACATTGTTTATCTTTTTCTGAGCCAGTTAGGGTCCCTGAATACCCTAACACCCGCTTTAACGCATAACACACTAGTAACCGGGTTAATCCCTAAACTAACCTAACTATGTCCTAACTAATGGTTGAAATTGAACCAAGACCCCCCCCCCTCTCTCTAACCGAACCGTCCCCAAGGGGGACACCCTTGTACTTTTTGTGATTAATTTAATCACTTATGTCTAATATCTAGGATACATAGAAATCAATGGTTAATGAACTTGAAATTGTCTATAAGAACAAGAGTTGATCCATCATTCTTTCCATCACACAACTCTCACCAAAACTCTCTCCCTCTCCTCTCTAATAGCTCTCGGCCGGACCCCCTTCACCATCCATCCATTTTTCGAGCTTTGATCATCTCATTCCAAGTGTATACAAGTGCTAAGGATCACGTACGAGGAGGCTTGGTGCATTCGGAAAGCAAAGGACCTCATCTCATTTCTTTTATCCACTCATTCTTCGACTAGAATCTTCCCTAGCCTCGAGCTAGTAGTAAGTTGCTTGAAACACCCTCTCGATCTATTTTAAAGTGGTTAAAATGATATATGACGGTTAAAACTCGTAAACATACAAGATGATATGTAAAAGTCTACTAAAAATGTTAAAGATGTTGGTTAATAGCACAAGGGTTGTGTAAATCTTGTAAGATTTGTTTTGTGAAGTTATTTAAGGCCGATCTATGTTGTGGTAGCTCGGATCGTCGTCTAACCCGGATTGGTCATGATCATGGATGATGACATAGAGTTTGTTTAAATGTAACAAGGGTTAAGTGATGAAACTCTACCACACACGAATCATGAACTTGTGTAAAAACGTTTTTTCTTATGAAATAGTGTTTAAAACTAGTAGAACTACGGATCTACAAGCGGTATTTTCTGTAGGATCGTGTTCTGACCCGATTGAGTCGTTCAGAGGCTTTATCCTAAGTTTCAGATGCGGAATAATAAGAAACGTAGGTAGAAATAGCTTGCAATTCACTTAATCTACTGATTTTATTGATATGACACTGATTACACTTCGATCTTCACACCGACAGCACTTCGGTATGGAATTGGCAACCTTCCAAATGAGATTCGCTCAAGGGTATTTATAGTGTTGGTAGGTTCCCATATTCGGACACGTCCGTATAAGCGGACCTGACTAATAAGCGGACCTACCATGTCCGTATAAACGGACCTGACGAATAAGTGGACCTACCATGTCCGTATAAGCGGACCTGACACAAAAGCGGACCTCCTATGTCCGTATAAGCGGACCTACTCTCTAAAACACATAAACTCTCCAGTTTTCTCGTAAAACGTGCCCTAATCTATACATTACAATGAAAGACTCGATCTAAGACGAAATCAACAGATGTAGTGCACCAACAGACTCCCCCTCAAATGTTGATGGAGTCGACTATCGAGTCACAACAATGTTGTGTCTTCATATCTTCAGTCTTGATCAGTCTTTGGGCTTCTCTCTCTATCTTCTTCTCTTTCTCTTTTATCATCAACAGACTCCCTCACTTTGAAGTTTGACATCTTTTGAGTTTATCAAGTCCAACATGTGCTCCCCCTCAAATATTGATTCTTCCTACACAACAACTCAACCACAACATAAGTTTTATGATAAACGTTTAAGCATATAAACATCACCAAACAACAACTAACCAGCCAATCAGATACTGATGAACCACTTGGAATTGTAACATTTTTCTTATTAAAACAAACACAATCTCCCAAACCAACTGTTCATTATGTTTAGCACTTAGAAATTTGAAAATCAGCTTTTCAATATCAGTCGCCGAAAATCTTTTTGTCTTTTCAAAAATTTATGCTAAAACACACCAAAACTATTTTTGGATTTTTCTGAAAGAAAATACATGCAGAAATGAACTATTTACAGACAATCTTTTTGTGAGCTCGTGCAAGAGGATCATATCAGTTTTGAGACATATCACTAACACCATTAAGCTTTAAACATTCTCAGTTCTAAACAATTTACCTAGATTGTCAGTATGTTTGTCCACTTAAATTTTCACACAGACTTCAATTGATTCGAGATACGATATTAATGTTTTAGAGACTTAAACTTAATTGTGTATCACTCCACTTGAATATACTCCTGTATCCAGATCCCAAATATTCAGTCTTACAGGTGAGTATACCACAGATGATATCTGTAAAGGGGTAATGTGCGAGGGTCGTGAGAGCTCAGGTCGATACTTCCGTATACGCAGAGAGATGACGGCTTCGACTTTTCGGTGTGTCCACTTTAGAGGATCTTTTGATTACAACAGCAGCGACTATCAATTTTATTGTTTCATCAGCTTGCTGAGGGCGATGCTATGTTTCAAGCATTTTGCAGAAAGCATTATCCGGGGACTAGGTCAGAACTTCCATTCAGCAGAAGTCCCGGGATAATACCCCAGATATCACTGAGTATAAAGACCTAGTATCTCAGAATACGGGACCTTTCAAACAAGATTTCGGGGGTTACCCATATATTCAAGAATAGTTACCCACGAATCAAGCAAGTTTGATTTAGGTTTATATCTCGTTTCAATTTACTAAATGTGCGAAAATCTACTGACACATCCGCAGTAAGATCGTTTATCACATTTTGACTTTCCAATTCTTTAGCATGTTGTGATAGTCCACTGATGTACTATCATTTCCTCTTTTTCACAACAAAACTCATTTTTGATTTTATCATTTTTTTACTTTTTCAAATTTTCTAATGTTTTTGGATTTTCTGAAATTTTCTTACTCCCCCTAAAATGCAAACACATTAACGAAAATATGAAAACAAACTGTACAGAAACATGACAACCGATATAAAATCACCTCAAATCGCCATTCACTAGGCATAAACAATCACAACTCCCCCTATCAACAAACTATTTTCCCATTTAGATTTCAAAACACTTAAGTTTGTTTTAATCAAAATGGTTTTTCCGGAAAATAAGTTTGATTGATTTTACCACTTGTAGATTTATCAAACAAATGTTCGGGGATGTGGTTCATCATCTTGTCTTCCAACCAAAAGTAGGAAAATACAAGTACAACTTAATGTCCTTGATTTACCATATGCAATCAAATCATCTAACCACTTGTAATTATAACCAACAAACATAAACAAACCTCTTTACCGATTGTATGATTGACGTTACCGAATAAAATTCAAGAAAGATGCCGATTCATGCTCCACGCTTACCAACCTGGGAGCTCCGGCAAGTCCTGAGACTTACTGTTCATAATATGTACCATCCCAGTCACAAACCAGGGATGGTTCAACCTTTTCTTTCTTTGTTTTCTTCTCATAAAATTCTTTAATCCCTTTGACTTTTCGATCAATCATCTTGCCAAAGATATGTTTTACCTTGGGGTTAAAGACCTTCTCAGCATCAAATTCCTGTTTATCATTATAAAATTGGTTAGAAATTTCAATTTTACCAATTTTCTTTTTATAATTCTCAGCCCGAAGTAATGGAAACTCCTCATCATTCACAATCGGAACTGATTTTTCATCTTTTACATCAGCTTCACATTTTGAAACAACTTGTGGCTCAACTGACTTTGTGGAATCAGTTTCATCGCCCGAAGATAGCTCCTCTGATTTTGATCCATCAGAATCATCGCTAGAGCTTTCACCAACCTTCTTAACAACCCATTTCTGGTTGTCAGATTTGGCTCTCTTCTTGTAAAACTTGTTCGAACTTTCACCAATTTCAAATGTAGAATCTTTAAACAATTTTGTTCTATCAATTGGTGGTTCGAACTCAATCACTTTCTCTTTTAGTTTACGAGAAACTCCCTGTTTTGATTGTATTGCCTTAGAACAATCTCGGGCAATATGTCCCACAGTGTTGCATCGGAAACAGGTTCTCGCATCTGTATTCTTCTCAGCCATCTTCTTCAATTCATCTTGTTTCTTTGCAAGGAACTCACTATTTGATTCCCTCCAAAAACTTTTCTTTTCTTCTTCCTCAGATGACGTACCTGAAACAAATAACATTTTTGATTTAAAATCACGAACATATTTTTCATTTTTCTGTTTTTCTGTAGGAGTAAAACCTAAACCTTTCTTTTTGAAATTACCGTTATGGTTTGATTTCTTTTGGAAACCTGAACCAGAATTGTAATTCTTTTTCTTGTTTAATCTTTGTTGTACTCTTGAGGTGTATTTTTTAGGTTTTTCATTACGACATAAGTCTTTTATTTCAGAAATATTGATTTCTGTGAGTTTGAAAACCTTGTTTATCAATTCAGTTTTGACACCTCTTATTGGAAATTCCTCATCAGAATATAATTTGTCAGAATCATTCAAAGTGTAGGCAACTTTAAACAACCCATCATCCAAATTAGATTTTGATAATAGGAATTCTTTGTCATAGACTATTTTTCCCTGTTTTTCTGTTTGACCCGGAGTGCTTGACTCAGACTTTGACTCTGACGCGGACTCCGACTTTGACTCCTCTATCTCATCGTTTTCTAACACATGATCCACAACTTTCTTCATTAATTGAGACTGTTGATCAGTGTCAGACGATGTAAACACAACATCAATACTATCTGGTAGATTGACTGACGACTCTGACTCCCACTGTAAATTTGTTGCCTTTTTGACTCTTTCATCGTTTGGGTATCTTGGCAAATATCCATTTTCCAGCGGGGGTGGACACTTGTTATAACTGACACCTTGCTTCTTACCAGATGTCGTCTTTTTAGTGTCTTTTTCCTTGTCATTCTTCTTCTTATCAGCAATCTTTTCATCAACACCTACTTCAACTGCTTTCTCTTCAGTTACATCATCATCTTCCCATACCTTCATACTTTCAACCGTCAGATAAATCCTGTCAATAACATAGGAAGTACATGAGTAACTTTTTAACAAACGATTAACTCTTTCAGTTTCAATTATTTGCAGCTCAAGCTTTTGTTCCAAAGCAGCACACTTCTCAATGTAGTTGTTTACAACTTTCTGCTTTGTCATGAAGGCTCCCTGAAGTGTCTTCATTGCTGTAGCTTGTTCTTCACTCGTTTGGTTGTATTGATTCATCGTTTTGTTCAGCACATCATAAGATTCCTTCAAACTGTTCAAGTTGTAGATCAGTGTGCTGTTCTGCTTCTTTACAACTTCACAATTTACTGGAATCTTCTTTGCATCAACTTCTTCCTCAACCTTGAATTTTGAAACTTCTTTCACCTTTTGTCTTCTCACCACTGGAACCTCTTCATCATCACTACTCACTGGTGTTTTGATCTTCTTCTTTTTCTTCTTGGCTTTTTCATCTTCACTATCACTCTCAGCAAGCAACTTCATATCAGCTTTGAATTTCCTTGCCCAATACTCTGTATCATCATCACTATCATCTTCAACCTTTGCCATGAAAGCAGTGTAAGCTGTAGTTTGATCAGGAATATAATCATCCCAAGTGAAATTTGCCCAGCTAAAACCCTCTGGTAATCTCTCATCATCTTGATCAATTATCAAAGCACTACCATCCTTTCTTTTTCCACAATCATAACTACTCACACAAGCCCTCTTTCCAGTGTCTTCAATTACATCTCTTCCATGTGCAGTTTGAGCTTGATGTTTTTGTTGTTGAGATGATTGTTGACCAACTTGGTGATATATGGCTTTCCGATAGTAATCATTGTTGTTGTTGAACGGATTTTGAGCTCCACTTGCTTCTCGGTTAGTGCACTCTCTCTTGAAGTGTCCTTTTTCCCTGCACCGAAAACAAGTGACTTTAGATTTGTCAAAACCTAAAGTAGAAACATTTGCATCACGAAGATCATCTCTCCCCGTGGTTTGTTTGAATTTCTCAGCTCTCCGTAAAACACTAGCCAGACACCACTTTATGTCCATCAGCTCCATCTCTTCAGCATCTATCTGGTCGTAATCTTCTTTGGTTAACATTGGATTCCCGATACGACCTGCAACAAAACAAGTGTAAGATTCCAAAACTATTCCTAACAAAGACATTTGGTTTTTGGCAACTTCCTCAGAATAATCTTGATCATTTTCAAGATTTAACACAATGTTGCACTGTAATTTTCTCCCGTTTTTAGTTGCAGAAATGTTTGGATCATATGATGAAAATGAAGTGAAACTGGTTTTGCTGTTTGATCCAGATGATGGACTTCCAGATGAATTTTTAGCACTGTAGGCAGTCTCAACCTTCGGAGATAGATTTGATGATTTCTCATTCACACCTGCCTTATAGTATAACCCTATATCCTGTTCACCATCAAAATCTTTCATTCTGATAACTTTACGTTGTTCCATTTCTTGAGCCTCGATCTTTTCAATGAACTTACTGAGCGTCAAATTGCTAAAACCCATTTTGTTTCTGAGCATCATAAGGTATGTGCCCCAAGTCTCATATGGTAACGCATCAGCAAGTTTTTCGATCAACTCATCAGTGCTTTTCTCAATACTCAATCTCTTCATGTTAGCAAGCAAGTTACAGTATCGTTCGATAATCTCTCGTGTACTTTCATTCTTTAACCCACGGAAAAGATCAAATTCTTTCTTTAGAAGCGACTTCTTGCTTTTAACCATCTCTTCACTACCCCTAAACTTTGACCGTAATGCTTTCCAAATCGAATAAGAAGTTCCATTGTGTCGCAAAAGCACCATAATATTCTCTTTCACTGCCTGTTGAAGAAGACTTAGCATCATCTTCTCATCTTTGTACTTCTTCCTAGCATCAGCAGTTAGTTCTTTTATCGGAACAGGTTCTTCATCATCATTCAAAAGTCGAACATATTTTGTCTCGACACATTCCCATGCATCTAGGTAATTGGCTTGAACTCAATTCTCAAAACGACCTTCCCAACCTTTAAATTCTTCGATGTTCATTAGTTTGGGAGGCTTTTGCATCGTCCCTGTTTCGTTTTCCAACATCGTGTTATGTGCAATACTCATCTGTGTAACTGGAGTAGCGAATGCGTTGTAGAATTCCTCGTCCATTTTTCCGGTTTTTTTAAATGAGCTGTATCACTTCGTAAAAATTCCTACAACCTGTGAAATTTTGAGCTGAATCCAACCATGAAATCTCGTTCTGATGAAGAAAGAAGGTGTAGAAGTAAGAAATGATGATGAATTCTAGTTATTCTCTGTAGAAAACCTCCTCCCAAGCTCTGTTACCACTTGTAGGATGGTGTTCTGACCCGATTGAGTCGTTCAGAGGCTTTCTCCTAAGTTTCAGATGCGGAATAATAAGAAACGTAGCTAGAAATAGCTTGCAATTCACTTAATCTACTGATTTTATTGATATGACACTGATTACACTTCGATCTTCACACCGATAGCACTTCGGTATGGAATTGGCAACCTTCCAAATGAGATTCGCTCAAGGGTATTTATAGTGTTGGTAGGTTCCCATATTCGGACACGTCCGTGTAAGCGGACCTGACTAATAAGCGGACCTACCATGTCCGTATAAACGGACCTGACGAATAAGTGGACCTACCATGTCCGTATAAGCGGACCTGACACAAAAGCGGACCTCCTATGTCCGTATAAGCAGACCTACTCTCTAAAACACATAAACTCTCCAGTTTTCTCGTAAAACGTGCCCTAATCTATACATTACAATGAAAGACTCGATCTAAGACGAAATCAACAGATGTAGTGCACCAACATTTTCAAAGGACCAAGTGTCAAAGAAATCTTATTTTCTAAAACCGGATCTTACGTGAACAAGAATGATTTTTAAACACACAAGTGTGTAAACACTTGTGTGACACTAAGTTTCGACAAAGGACTAGTTTTGTCAAAATTTTACAAGAAGTTGTAAAGATAGAATTTCTTTAAAAGCGAGGTTTTTATGAAACCGGATTGATTTATATAAAGATCCACTAAGAGTAATGGGATTTACTTCATAGTTTTGGAAAACTACAAGTTCATGTGATTCTTGCGATTTACATATTCATTGACTAGGTTTGATGCCCTGGACATTGTTTTGATTGAATGAGAAAATTGTTGGTTTGATTTATAAAAGAAAATGAAACGCTTGAAAGCGTGGCCACCTCCAGTTACAGGGGAGACTCTGGCGAAATTTTTCCAAAAACCTAACACTTAGAAATATTTCCACTATAAGTGTTAGAAATACATTTTGACTTGTTTTCAAATTATAGATTTCGCCACGACTTTATTTACAAAATATCGGAGGTGGGATTTCACAAAATAAAACTTGATGAATATATATTTAGTATATGTATTTTTCATAACGTCACTTGTTATGTGTTTATGATTATTTTGTGAAATATACAAATATTATTTTTAGGGTAAAAATAATATTACCGTGTTAACGACTCCAAAACAATACGAACGCCTTCGCAATAATTATTTAAGTTACACCGATAATTATTATTACCACTTGATCTTTAAAACGTAACTTACGCATTTAAGGAAATATTTATGAACGCGTATTTTTGTCAAGGTATTATTTTAGGAAAATCACATGTATTAAAATATAATATTTTTGGGAAGAATATTTATATTTTGGAATAAGAAGTAAAATATATATTAAGTGAGACTTAATAATATATTCCGAAGCTATACGAACGCACATGTGTTAAATCCCCCATCCTTGGGAAGGAAAATAATTACCAAGTATATGCAGAATGTAAACACGAAATAGTTGTCTAACTATTTCCCAAAAACTTAAACCATAAAGCTAAGGCACGGCCGTCCTTCTAATAGAGTTAGTACGTGTAGGTCGTCGCACAGCTGCTTGATCAGGAGGTATACTTGGTAGAGACGCACCACTGTGAGTTCATGTCCCCCTTTTCTCTTAACTGTTTTCAGTTTTCTAAACTACGGGGGTGAAATACATGTTACTTTGATTACGAATACTTTATACATGGTATGGTTAGCGTAAAGAGGTTTACTACTTAGATCATGTGAGTGGGTAGGCGGAAACTTGAGGCCATTAATCCTCAGGGTAGGACAGAGGGACAGGAGCGGTAGATCTATCTGGGTGTAGCGAGCCCAGCCCCAGGCCCAACAGTACAGACCTCGGGGTGACTTTGTGCCCAACGCATAAATCCGCTAGGTTTGAGTCTTCCTACTTGCACTTCACACATATCAATGGCCTTGCAAACCATTGGTGATCTCTTTTTCCTTATTTGCTACATACCAGGGTTTTTATACATACAAAGGTTTATTTACTCACTTACACATGAACTCGCTTAACATTATTGTTGATTTTTCAACTTACATGTATTTCAGGGAATTAAAGGATCTGGCGCGGTATGACACGTTTTCCAGCTGCACTAGTTACGAGGTCATCCGGGTTTAGGGGATGTGACTCTTTCCTGGACGAGTCACAGTCCTTAAACTGTGTTTATGTCATGTTGATGTTTGTGAACAATGTTTTATGTTATTAGATTTTAATTCACGTTGCATGTGTCAACGTCTTCAGACAATGTTGTTGTATTTGGTTTTTTAAAACTTAACATAATGGATGATCTTGCATGGTTTTATTTCATATAGCTTTGTTATGGTTAAGCTATGGTATTAAGAAGTCACACCAAAATTAACCACGCTTCCGCAAAGACAGGGTGTGACAGCTTGGTATCAGAGCTCTGATCATAGCGAACTAGGATTCCTTCTCGAGTCTAGACTATGATCACTAGGGCTCTCACGAAAACATTTTTTACACTGCATACCACTTAAGTCCAGATCCAAAACGTTTTTATAAACAAATGTTGAGCACATCTTATTTATTATTTATAGGCTCAGTCTGGGAGGCTGAGGCTCGGTCTGGGAGGCCGAGGCTCGGTCTGGGAGGCCGAGGCTCGGTCTAAGAGACCGAGGTAGTTGTCTAGTGGGACTAGGGAGTCAGTCTGAGAGGCTGAGAGAATTTGGCTAGTGGGACTAGGAAGAGCAGTCTGAGAGGCTAGGAAGAATTTGGCTAGTGGGACTAGGAAGAGCGGTCTGAGAGGCTGGGAAGAATTTGGCTAGTGGGACTAGGAAGAGCAGTCTGAGAGGCTGGGAGAATTGGCTAGTGGGACTAGGAATAGCAGTCTGGGAGGCTGGGAAGCTAGTGGGACTAGGAGAATTATTTGATTGCTTATGGACTCGTCCGGCACAGGTGATTCAGACACCACAGGCCCTAGACCCATAGTATCAGACGACCTAGAGTCTTCAGAGCGCGAGGTTCACACATCCGACGTTACTAGCACAGACGAGGATGATTTTCAGCCCTTTGCGTTACCTGATGGTGCTGATGAGCTCGCTGATGGCCCTTTGGCCAGGGACCTACCGCTCGTAGAGATCCCTGCTCCCATACCTTTGGCCGTTTATCCTGCTTACGATATGCTTCTCGACGCTGACGCTGATGGCGACATCGATCTGTTTGATGATGAGCCCCTAGAGGACGATGTTCAGGGCGAGGCCCTTCTAGCTGCTGATGATCTTTTGTTACTCGCAGATGCTCCAGCTGGGGAGTCACCTACACACTCACCGGTCCCAGACTCCTTCGAGTCTATGGCCTACGCACCGTCACACACTCAGAGTGCGCAGCACTTCTCTCACGGTTCAGACCCTGACAGGGCATCCTCTGTTGCCCCTGCTCCGAGCTTTGCTTTCGACCACGATGTTGAGGAGGATTCCGATCCTGTCTTTCCCCCAGGATTCGACCCAGACCAGGAGATAGAGTTCATCCACTTGGATCAGCCCCTGGTTGACCCAGTAGACCCAGTTGACCCTGCATTCGCTGACGATGCAGATTTTGATATGGAGTTCGTTGACCCCGAGCCTGCCATGGCCCTCGAGCCGGTAGCTGCTCCTGACCCAGCGTTTGAGCATGACCCTGTTCATGCTGGCGCACCCATTATTGATCCTGTGATTGCTGAACCACCCATTGATGATCACCCGGTTGATGCTCCACTATTAGAGGGTGACCATGTTGTTGCTGATGACCCTGTCGATGCCCCTCTCATCGATGCACCCGTTGACCCTGTTGTTGCTCCCCTACCTGATCCTGTTCCCCTGGAGCCCGAGCATGCACTATTCGCGACCCACATTGATCCCAGGTATGCGCACACCCATAATGGGTGGATTGACGCTGATGATGAGCTCCCACCTGTTCCCCCTCATACCACCGATGTACACCACATTGATACCTCTTTTTCGTTCCCTCAGTTTACACCTCCAGCTCGACCTGGAGAGGGTTCTTCGGCTCATCCTTTTGGACACGTACCGGCACCTATCCCAGTGGTACCACAGTTTTCACCTGCTATACCCCCTGTTCCACCATTCTCTGTGCCACCTTTCGATCCAGCCAGTGAGCCATTCCTTTGGTCGTCACCACCTGTTATGCCACCGATCGACACCTACCATCCTTTCCACATGGGATACTCTATTGAGGACATTTTGATGTCATTTGTTGTCCAGCACGAGGCACTCACACGGCGCATTCAGGAGCTTGAGAGAGCTCAGCCACCGCCGTGCCAGTGTCAGGGTCAGACCCACCCTACTTCTTCGCAGCACCCTCGACCTCTGTTACCTGACTATGTTGCACGTCTTTTGGCACTAGAGCAGCAGGTTGCTTCTTGGTTGCGTACCCAGAGAGCCATGGAGGAGGACTGGCTCCATTTGCGTTGTTTGTTCTACACCCATTTTCCCCCTCCTCCACCGCCATCAGTGTAGAGCTCTTCAGTACCGTATGGGTAGACGTTGGTGAGAAGACGGTGATTGCTTTGACTGCACAGCATTTTTGGAGACTACATTCTGATTCTGACTTTTGTTGACATGTATATGGATGTATTGACACTGATTTGATATAGTTTTGGACTGGGGTGATGTAGCCCTTAGTCACTGATGATGTATGACACTATTATGTACCTGTACACTTTACTATGTGGTCTCGATATATGGTAATCGCAGTATTCTCATCATATATGATGTTTGATTGATTATTTATGTTTTATGACATGGGATGTTGTGTGATTGATGTATTTATAACATGGGATGTTATGTGATTGGCCTATTTGTAACATGAGATGTTATGTACTATTACTATCATTATATACGTACGCTTTATTATGACCTGATCTACGTGAACACATCTTTTAGAAGATACCGAGACGTCAAACGCCGATGCCTACCAATGAGGCAGAACTCCAGCAAATCATCGCTGTTGCCATCGCGCAATACGCCGCCTCTCAAGGAGGGACTAGTGGAAGTAACTCTGGCAATACTGGCAACAACAATCCACCTCATGGTAATACTAAGTCATTAAGACATACCATGACCTAATTGAACATCCATAGCAAGGATGCTAATGCCATTCATATGTTGTAACGTATGTGCAGGGTGCACCTACAAGCAGTTTCTAGACTGCAAGCCTGTCAGCTTTGATGGCACTGGAGGTGCTGTCGCCTTTGTTCGTTGGGCTGAGAAAACTGAATCTGTTCTTCGCATGAGTAAATGTGCACCAGACCAGCAAGTCACCTACATTTCTGGGCTATTCTTGGATGGAGCCCTATCTTGGTGGAATTTGCAAGTGCAGACTCTTGGAGAAGCTGCTGCCTACGCACTAACCTGGACCGAACTAAAGGAACTTATGCGCAAAAAGTACTGCTCTCGTGCGGAAATCCAAAGATTGGAAACTGAGTTCTGGCATTTGAAAATGGAAGGTCCAAAGATCGCGGAATATGTTCAGAGGTTTCATGACTTATCACATGTGGTACCTTATATGGTCACTCCAGAATTTAAGCGGATTGAACGCTTCATTTGGGGATTAGCTCCTCAAATCATAAGCATGGTGACCTCATCTAAGCCTGCGACAATTACTGAGGCAATTGATCTGAGCGTGGCTGTCACTGAGGAGGCTATCCGCCTGAACAAGTTTGATGAGATCGAGCCAAAGAAGAAAGAGACGCACGTCGAGTCATCCGGAGGTAACAAGCGGAAGTTCTCGAACTTCAAGCAAGGCACTAGTGGGGTTGCTAAGAAAGGAGAGTCAAGCGCGCCAGCTCAGGTTACAGCTGGTAGTGGAAAGAAAGGAAAAGGATACATGGGCACCCAACCCAAGTGCAACACCTGCCAGCATCACCATTCTGGCCGGTGTGGTTTGAAGGTGTGTGAAGCATGTGGGAAACCTGGCCACTTGAAGGATTCTTGTTGGGCCACTATTGGCCAGGGAGGCCAAGGAGGATTTGGAAACAGAAACAATAACCGGGGTGGGAATGGAAATCGCCCACAAGGAAACAATGGAGGTAATGGGAATCGAGGCAACAATGCGAATCAAGCGGGCACTGTGAATCGTAACCAGAGGAATAATCAAGCTGGAAATGGTGGTGGAAACGGGCAAAGACCTGGATGCTTTAACTGTGGTGATGCTGGGCACTACAAGAGAAACTGCCCAGAATTGAACCAAGCCAGGGGAAGAGTGTTCAATATTGAAGCGAGGGAAGCGCGCCAGGATCCCAATGTCGTTACTGGTACGTTCCCTGTAAACCAACGCTATGCATCCGTTTTATTTGATACTGGTGCCGATTATAGCTTCGTATCGTTAGAGTTTAAGAATATGCTTGGGTTAGCCGCTAGTAAGTTAGATATTCCGTACTCAGTCGAATTGGCCAATGGAAAGTTAGTAGAAGCCAATGAAGTTGTCCGAGGCTGTGTGATCGAATTGGGAGAGCATGAGTTTGCTCTGGATCTACTACCAGTCCAGTTGGGAAGCTTCGACGTGGTGGTAGGAATGGATTGGTTATCAGGCAACAAGGCCGAGATAGTTTGTCACGAAAAGGCTGTTCGTATCCCAACCAAAGATGGTGAAACAATTGTGGTTCACGGAGAGAAGCGTGATACGCCGTTAAGATTTATCAGCTGCCTCAAAGCGCGAAAGTGTTTGCAGAAGGGATGTGCTGCCTTTCTGGCACACATTGTAGATAAGAAAGCTGCAGAACCGAAGATCGAAGACATCCCTGTCGTGAGGGAATATCCAAAAGTCTTCCCAGAGGACTTGCCTGGACTACCACCTCAGAGGCAAGTGGAGTTTCACATCGATTTAGTTCCAGGCGCCGCGCCTGTGGCTAAGGCACCTTATAGACTTGCCCCGTCTGAGATGCAAGAACTGTCGACACAACTTCAAGAGTTGTTAAACAAGGGATTTATCCGACCAAGCTTCTCGCCTTGGGGAGCTCCAGTTTTGTTTGTCAAAAAGAAGGACGGTAGTTTTCGAATGTGTATTGACTACCGGGAGTTGAACAAGCTGACGATCAAGAATAGATACCCTCTGCCAAGGATCGATGATCTATTCGACCAACTGCAAGGTTCAAGCTTTTACTCTAAGATCGATCTTCGATCTGGATACCATCAGTTAAGGATACAAGAGGAGAGTATCCCGAAGACAGCCTTCAGAACTCGTTATGGACACTACGAGTTCCTAGTTATGCCGTTTGGGTTGACAAACGCACCTGCAGTGTTCATGGATTTGATGAATCGGGTTTGCAAGCCGTACTTGGATAAGTTCGTGATTGTGTTTATCGACGACATTTTGATTTATTTAAAAACAAAGGCTGAGCACGAACAGTATTTAAGAGCTATTCTGGAGCTGCTGAAGAAGGAACAGTTGTATGCCAAATTCTCTAAGTGCGAGTTTTGGCTATGTGAAGTCCAATTTCTCAGACACGTGGTGAATGGAGATGGAATCCACGTGGATCCAACCAAGATCGAAGCGATTAAGAATTGGGAAACGCCAAAGACGCCAACCGAGATTCGACAATTCTTGGGTTTGGCTGGCTATTATCGAAGGTTCATTGAGGATTTTTCGAAGATCGCTCAACCATTGACGCTCCTCACGCAGAAAGATAAGAAGTTTGATTGGGAAATCAAACAGGAAGAAGCGTTCCAGATATTGAAAGATAAGCTCTGCAATGCGCCAATCTTAGCACTACCGGAAGGTACAGATGATTTTGTGGTATACTGCGACGCTTCGCGTCAAGGATTGGGTTGCGTGTTGATGCAACGCCAAAAGGTTATTGCTTACGCGTCACGCCAATTGAAAGTGCACGAAAAGAACTATACCACACATGATTTGGAACTTGGCGCAGTGGTTTTTGCATTAAAGATCTAGAGACACTACCTTTATGGTACGAAATGTACAATTTTTACAGATCATAAGAGCCTACAACACATTTTCAATCAGAAGGAGTTGAATATGAGGCAAAGACGATGGGTTGAGTTGTTGAACGATTACGACTGCGAGATAAAGTATCATCCAGGGAAGGCGAATGTCGTCGCCGACGCCCTAAGTCGAAGAGAAAGGATCAAGCCCACAAGGGTTAGGGCTTTGGAGATGATTATCCAAACCGATCTTTCCTTGCGCATTCGTGCCACGCAGAAAGAAGCTCTCAAGGAAAGAAATCTTGAAGAAGAATATCTCCGTGGGATGGAGAAGCAATTGATGCCAAACGAGGAAGGAACGTTATGTTTTGAGAAAAGGATTTGGGTTCCTCTGTTTGCTGGTTTAAGGAAGGTTATTTTCGATGAAGCTCACAAATCGCGGTACTCTATCCACCCAGGAGCGGATAAGATGTACCAAGACCTTAAAGATTACTACTGGTGGCCTAGGATGAAAGGCGATGTTGCTGTTTATGTGAGCAAATGTTTAACGTGCGCTAAAGTGAAAGCAGAATACCAGAAGCCTTCAGGACTTCTGCAACAACCCGAGATTCCCAAGTGGAAATGGGAACAAATCTCCATGGATTTTATTACAAAGTTGCCAAGGACGCCAAGAGGCCATGACACTATTTGGGTAATAGTAGACCGATTAACGAAGTCAGCGCACTTCTTACCTATCAGAGAGAAGGATAATACGAGCAAGTTGGCTGAAATTTACATGAGAGAAATCGTTACGCGCCATGGAGTACCTCTCTCAATCATCTCTGATAGAGACGGAAGGTTCATATCAAGGATTTGGCAATCCTTCTAAGATGCTTTTGGCTCGCAATTGAATCTGAGCACTGCATTTCACCCACAGACTGACGGTCAAAGCGAGCGGACGATACAAACTTTGGAAGATATGCTGAGAGCATGTGTTATGGATTTGGGCGGTAGCTGGGATAAACATTTGCCATTGGTCGAATTTTCATACAACAACAGCTACCACACCAGTATTGGTGCCGCGCCATTTGAAGCTCTATATGGCCGCAAGTGCAGATCACCGCTCTGTTGGTCTGATGCAGGTGATAGGCAATTGGTTAGTCCTGATATGGTCCAGGAAACCACAGATAAGATTGCACAGATCCGAGATCGCATCAAGGCGGCTCGTGATTGTCAAAAGTGTTATGCGGATCGAAGAAGAAAACCTCTAGAGTTTGAGGTCGGTGATATGGTATTATTGAAGGTGTCACCCTGGAAGGGTGTGGCATGCTTCGGGAAGCGTGGAAAGTTGAATCCGCGGTATATTGGTCCGTTCAGAAACTTGGAAAGAACTAAATAGCGTACAAGTTGGATTTACCTGCTGAACTAAATGGCGTTCAGGATACATTTCATGTATCAAATCTGAAGAAAAGTCCAACTCAAGATACCGTTGTCATTCCCACCGACGAAATTCATGTTGACGACACGCTCCACTTCGTTGAAGAACCTGTTGAGGTTACGGATTGGAAGTGAACAAGACCCGCCGGAGCAGTGTCCAGCTCGTCAAAGTTCGATGGAATGCCAGACATGGTCCTGAATACACCTGGGAGCGTGAGGACCGGATGAAAGAGAAGTACCCCCACTTATTTCCCAAGAACCCTGCTTCTAGAAGCAGAACTTAAAATTTCGGGACGAAATTTTTCTAACGAGGGGAGAATGTGACAACCCTCACTAAATCAGGTATCCGTACGACTTAATTAACAAATTAATTACTGCTTAATTACTGTGCCTACCTGAAATTGTGGATAAACTGCTACTTGAATTACAGATACATGCGCATACCTGCATCATACTTTATTTACTGTCACTACATTATTTACATGCTGAACCCTAGTGACAAACATGATGCACAAAAGCACTATGAACGGATAACCTGTCAAAACATGCTGATAAAGCCATCATCAGGCAGACACTGCCTCTAAGGCCTGTATGAGCCCGAGATAGTTTACTACACTAATAGTGAGTGTAGAGATATAAGGGTTGTAGAACTGTGTCTCTAGGAATAAGTTACAGTGACAGGATGTGCCTAAAACGTACTCTAAGTACAAAATTCAGCAATTTAACTAAAAATTCAGCATTTGGTTAACTAATAAAGTGCCAAAACATGAGAAAAATATTACTAGACACTTTCCAAAGTGTCGGGAATAAGTTGTGTCACTAAAATTAATTATAACGACACTTTAAAGCTTTGTTAAGCGCTTTAACGGATTACTGTCCAACCGAACAACCGGACTATGCCCGGAACATGAAAATATTGCCGTTTACATTGTTTATCTTTTTATGAGCCAGTTAGGGTCCCTGAATACCCTAACACCCGCTTTAACGCATAACACACTAGTAACCGGGTTAATCCCAAAACTAACCTAACTATGTCCTAACTAATGGTTGACATTGAACCAAGACCCCCCCCCCTCTCTAACCGAACCGTCCCCAAGGGGGACACCCTTGTACTTTTTGTGATTAATTTAATCACTTATGTCTAATATCTAGGATACATGGAAACCAATGGTTAATGAACTTGAAATTGTCTATAAGAACAAGAGTTGATCCATCATTCTTTCCATCACACAACTCTCACCAAAACTCTCTCCCTCTCCTCTCTAATAGCTCTCGGCCGAACCCCCTTCACCATCCATCCATTTTTCAAGCTTTGATCATCTCATTCCAAGTGTATACAAGTGCTAAGGATCACGTACGAGGAGGCTTGGTGCATTCGGAAAGCGAAGGACCTCATCTCATTTCTTTTATCCACTCATTCTTCGACTAGAATCTTCCCTAGCCTCGAGCTAGTAGTAAGTTGCTTGAAACACCCTCTCGATCTATTTTAAAGTGGTTAAAACGATATATGACGGTTAAAACTCGTAAACATACAAGATGATATGTAAAAGTCTACTAAAAATGTTAAAGATGTTGGTTAATAGCACAAGGGTTGTGTAAATCTTGTAAGATTTGTTTTGTGAAGTTATTTAAGGCCGATCTATGTTGTGGTAGCTCGGATCATCGTCAAACCCGGATTGGTCATGATCATGGATCATGACATAGAGTTTGTTTAAATGTAACAAGGGTTAAGTGATGAAACTCTACCACATACGAATCATGAACTTGTGTAAAAACGATTTTTCTTATGAAATAGTGTTTAAAACTAGTAGATCTACGGATCTACAAGCGGTATTTTCAAAGGACCAAGTGTCAAAGAAATCTTGTTTTCTAAAACCGGATCTTACATGAACAAGAATGATTTTTAAACACACAAGTGTGTAAACACTTGTGTGACACTAAGTTTCGACAAAGGACTAGTTTTGTCAAAATTTTACAAGAAGTTGTAAAGATAGAATTTCTTTAAAAGCGAGGTTTTTATGAAACCGGATTGATTTATATACGAACGCCTTCGCAATAATTATTTAAGTTACACCGGTAATTATTATTACCACTTGATCTTTAAAACGTAACTTACGCATTTAAGGAAATATTTATGAACGCGTATTTTTGTCAAGGTATTATTTTGGGAAAATCACATGTATTAAAATATAATATTTTTGGGAAGAATATTTATATTTTGGAATAAGAAGTAAAATATATATTAAGTGAGACTTAATAATATATTCCGAAGCTATACGAACGCACATGTATTAAATCCCCCATCCTTGGGAAGGAAAATAATTACCAAGTATAAGCAGAATGTAAACACGAAATAGTTGTCTAACTATTTCCCAAAAACCTAAACCATAAAGCTAAGGCACGGCCGTCCGTCTAATAGAGTTAGTACATGTAGGTCGTCGCACAGCTGCTTGATCAGGAGGTATACTTGGTAGAGACGCACCACTGTGAGTTCATGTCCCCCTTTTCTCTTAACTGTTTTCAGTTTTCTAAACTGCGGGGGTGAAATACATGTTACTTTGATTACGAATACTTTATACATGGTATGGTTAGCGTAAGGACGTTTACTACTTAGATCATGTGAGTGGGTAGGCGGAAACTTGAGGCCATTAATCCTCAGGGTAGGACCGAGGGACAGGAGCGGTAGATCTATCTGGGTGTAGCGAGCCCAGCCCCAGGCCCAACAGTACGGACCTCGGGGTGAATTTGTGCCCAACGCATAAATCCGCTAGGTTTGAGTCTTCCTACTTGCACTCACACATATCAATGGCCTTGCAAACCATTGGTGATCTCTTTTTCCTTATTTGCTACATACCAGGGTTTTTATCATACAAAGGTTTATTTACTCACTTACACATGAACTCGCTCAACATTATTGTTGATTTTTCAACTTACATGTATTTTAGGGAATTAAAGGATCTGGCGCGGTATGACACGTTTTCCCGCTGCACTAGTTACGAGGTCATCCGGGTTTAGGGGATGTGACTCTTTCCTGGACGAGTCACAGTCCTTAAACTGTGTTTATGTCATGTTGATGTTTGTGAACAATGTTTTATGTTATTAGATTTTAATTCACGTTGCATGTGTCAACGTCTTCAGACAATGTTGTTGTATTTGGTTTTTTAAAACTTAACATAATGGATGATCTTGCATGGTTTTATTTCATATAGCTTTGTTATGGTTAAGCTATGGTATTAAGAAGTCACACCAAAATTAACCACGCTTCCGCAAAGCCAGGGTGTGACATCAAGAACTCTTACGATCAATATTGGATCCCGAGACGACTCACACACTCTATGATGGACAATGGATGATGGTGGTGGATGATGGTGTTATGGTGGTGGTGGGTGGTGGGTGAAGTGTGAGAGAGGTGGTGTGTCAAGGGATGAGTTGAAATGTCTCCAAGCACTCCTATTTATAGGCTGAACAGAAGCTCGGGCACGGCCCCGTGCCCGCTGGGCACGGCCCCGTGTCCATCCTTGTCTCTCTCCTCATTAATTGTAATTCGCAATTACAATAAATGCGTCTGCAGGACTCTGACCATGCCCCCGTGTCCACTGGACACGGCCCCGTGGTGGGCAATAGAAGCTTCTAAAGGTTTGTCTTTTCTGCTGCTTCTTGTGCACGGCCCCGTGCTCGCTGAGCATGGGGCGTGTTCAGTCTTCTGTTTTCTTGGTTTTGCTTGGGAAGATGCTGTTGAGGGGTCGGGCATTCCACTTTAGTTCCTTTTCTTGTATTTATGTTAGATTTTGCTGTCTTTTTGCTTCTTTTCTTAATTTGAGCTCATTTAATCCTGAAAATACAAAAGGAAGACACAAACACACTTTTTCCAACATTAGTACTAAAAGAGGGTTAGTTTTATGCCATAATTGATATAATTTATATGTTGCATTTTGCGCATATCAAAGGCGTAGGAGAACAGGCGCGCGGATGTCCACACGAGGAGGGGATTTTCACTTTAGCACCCCTCGACACTCCAGTGGCAGTCATTATCCGCCACTGCATGAAGACCCGCAAATGGGTGGACCTTCGAACCCAACTGCAGAGGTGAATTCTGCACCAGTTACACCACCACCGCCACCATTTGGTTATGATAACCCGATACCTACATACGCCGGTTCCACGGCATATAACCCATTTGAGCAACCAGCTCACACTCACTACAACTATATTGATGCCGACCCATACCTAGTAGCGGCGGCAAACTACAACGCCCTTCATCCTGAAGGACCATATGGAACTCCCTGGGGAATGGGATACCCAGCTCATGGGTATCAAACACCTGTTCGACCTCCGTTTCAACCACAGTCATAGCCGCCACATTTTTCCCCACCGGAGCAAGAAGAAATCCTCCACCGATTAAACAGGGTGGAACGAGATTTTGAAGAAGAGCGTAAGAACAACCGTGGTTTCCTCAAGGGCCTAGCAAGCTTATTGAAGGGGAAGAAGAAGAGGGATCCTTAATCCCTATATGTATTATTCCCTTTTTCAATCAAGTCCCTGCGTGGACATTTATCTGTGTATTTAGTCCCTGCGTGGACTTGTCTTTTCAGTCCCTGCGTGGACTTGTCTTTTAGTCTCTGTGTGGACTTGTCTTCTTAGTCCCTGCGAGGACACCTATCTTGTATTTGGTCCCTGCGTGGACTTGTATTTCTGTTTAGCCTCTGCGTGAGTAATTTGTCTATTTGAAAAGTCTCGTTTAGGGCAATGTGTAATCCTTTTCAATATGTAATGGAATAGAAGAGTTTGTGGTATATTGTGATGCATCACACACCGGGATGGGATGTGTGCTTATGCAGAAAGGCAAGGTTATTGCCTATGCTTCTCGACAGTTAAAGGTGCATGAAAAGAATTACACCACCCACGACTTGGAGCTGGGTGCCGTTGTATTCGCACTAAAGCTCTGGAGGCACTATTTATATGGCATCAAGTGTGTGATCTATTCTGATCACAAGAGCCTCCAGCATCTGTTTAACCAAAAGGATTTAAACATGAGGCAGCACGATGGATGGAAACTTTGAATGATTATGATTGTGAGATAAGATACCATCCTGGCAAGGCGAATGTAGTCGCCGATGCCTTGAGTCGAAAGGAAAGGGTGAAGCCTATAAGAATCAATGCCAAGAGCATTGAGATAAGGAATAGTTTAAATGAAAGGTTTTTAGCTGCGCAGAAGGAAGCTGTGCTGGAAGCTAACTATCCTAATGAAAAGCTAGGAGTAACGGAAGAACAGTTATCCTATGACAAGGACGGAATTCTAAGGTTAAATCGACGGATATGGGTTCCAGTTTATGGAGGACTTCGAGATGTTATTCTCCAGGAAGCCCACAGTTCCAAATACTCCGTTCATCCTGGAGCTGACAAGATGTACCAGGATTTGAAGGCAAACTTTTGGTGGATAGGCTTGAAGAAGTCTATAGCCACCTATGTAGCTAAATGTTTGACATGTGCGCAAGTCAAAGCTGAACATCAGAAGCCGTCAGGTTTGCTACAACAGCCTGAACTTCCCACATGGAAGTGGGAAATGGTGACGATGGATTTCATCACCAAGTTACCGAAGACAAGGAAAGGATATGATACGATATGGGTGATAGTTGATAGATTGAGTAAGTCAGCACATTTCCTACCCATTAAGGAGACTTATAGCTCCGACATGTTAGCCCAATTGTACGTAGATAAGATTGTATCTCTACATGGCGTACCTGTGTCTATTATCTCTGACAGAGATACTAGGTACACATCTCATTTTTGGAAAAGTTTCCAACAATCTTTGGGCACGCGCTTAAATTTCAGTACGGCTTACCATCCTCATACGGACGGGCAGAGTGAGTGTACAATCCAAACCTTGGAAGACATGCTTCGTGCATGTGTGATTGATTTAGGTGGTAGTTGGGATAACCACCTGCCATTGATCGAGTTCTCGTACAACAATAGCTATCATACCAGCATCAAGGTTGCGCCTTTCGAAGCCTTGTACGGTAGAAAGTGCAGAACTCCCGTGTGTTGGGCGGAAGTTGGAGATGTTCAACTGTCAGGACCGGAAATAGTCTTTGAAACGACGGACAAGATTGTCCAGATTCGTGAACGCCTGAAAGCTGCAGGGATAGGCAGAAAAGCTATGCGGACTTAAAGCGTAAACCTCTGAAATTTGAGGTAGGGGATAAAGTGTTGCTTAAAGTATCACCCTGGAAGGGAGTGATGCGATTTGGAAAGAAAGGTAAGTTAAGCCCGAGATACATAGGACCATTCGAGGTCATCGAATGTGTCGGATCAGTTGCTTATAAGTTAAAATTACCTGAAGAGTTCAGTGGTATTCATAATGTATTCCACATCTGCAATCTGAAGAAGTGTTTCGCTGATGAATCACTAGTCATACCACACACAGATGTGCACATAGAAGAGAGCTTGAAGTTTGTTGAAAAACCTGTGTCGATCGAGGATCGACAGGTTAAGAAGCTTCGGAGGAAGCATGTGCCTATTGTAAAGGTAAAATGGGATGCCCGTAGAGGTCCCGAGTATACATGGGAGGTAGAGTCCACAATGAAAGAGAAATACCCTCAGTTGTTTCAGTAAATCTCGAGGTCGAGATTTCTTTTAACGGGGTGAGGATGTAACACCTCGAAAATTTGTGTTCAATCAATAACGACACGTGTCATGTACGACAAAAGTGTTATAAACCCGGAGTTAGTTAAAGATGTATGGCAGGATTTTTTTGAACATGTCGACATGTTAATTTATACCTCTGGATGACTTCACTATAAATCCCAAGACCCTAACATGATAACAAACATCTATTATACCTTTAAATCCGGTGATTTCTAATAATAATGGATTCCAAATTTGCAAGAATGGATCCTATGAAAAAACGCACGATAAATCTTCGTTTATAAATTCCATTATTGTCCAAACCAATGATACTGCAAGATAGGGTAGACACAACTGATCAAGCATGGGTTAAAGGCCTCATACTAACAATTCCTAGCTCAAAAACATAATTTGAAAGTTGCCTGTTCGAAGCTTGGAAGGTTAAATTTTTTTGCCTTCTGGTAAAGGCTTACGGACCATAAAGGTCTTGCCTTACGGTCCGTAAGGAGTGCCCAGCGACAGAAAGTTGGTTGTTGACGGTTATAAACGTTTTAACCAACTTAGTAAGATATTTTCTCATCCATGGGCGACCCCTGATTGTTCCTAGGCCTTAGGGGCACTTGTAAATGATCTGGGAACAATGCTAGACTTAGTTGTCATGATCACAAGGCCTCAAGAACACTATAAAAGGCCCTTCATGTTGCAACATTTGATCACACCTTTCATCTGTTTTCTTGGAGCTTCCTGGAGCATAAGAACAGTCCCCAAGCATCCCTATTAGTGCATAGGACTTCTGTAAGTATGCTTAACCTTCCCTAATTGAGTTTTACTTAGTTATTAGCTTAAAAGTCAAACTGTCGTAATTAACGTTTGACTTAGCGATTAATCATTAATGGTCCAGTGATTAGTCAAATTTAAGGTAGTTGTAAGTTGGTAATCATGTGGGCTTTAAACCCTTAAAAGGGCACCCTCTGATTCCCATTCTAACCAGATCAAATGTCGGGTCAAAGTTGTTTAGAAAAAGTCAACAGAATGCTTATAATTAACAATGTGGAAGACATGTAACCTATTTTATCACTCATATAACTTGGTAATAAGTATAAGAACTGGTCTAAGCTTGTTTGGTCCGACAATTTTCTGTTTTGACCCGGTTCGGAATCGAAAGTCGCAAAACTTTGTCTTTTGCTTTGACTTGTACTGATCTGTTTTAGTAGAGTTTAGCGATGCCTTAGAGCTTCCTTAGGACCAGACTACATGTTAGTATAACCCTCTGAGGTTGGTTCATTCATTACCCAAGTCGTTTACACGTTTCCGTTAAATTGCCTAATGTTGACCAATATGCCCTTTTGACCATGAAACAAGAATTTTGGATATGTGAGAAGACAATAACCTTGGTTACTGATTTATAAACATATCCCTAAAGTTTCATAACAATTCGAGGTCCAGAATAGGAGTTATGCTAAATAGCGCAATTAAGAAACTTTTGTTAATTAAACGGCGCAATTAGCATAAAGCCTATCTAAACCCAACTTTTTGTTGATGCATGGAATGTCTGTTGACTACGTCTACATCACGTCTTAGGTCAAGATAGGTCAACATAGGGTCTAGAAAGTCAAAAACAATGTTTTATATATGTAGTTTCGCTTGAATGTCATATGTGTAAAAGGTTTCACTTGAGTGTCAAATAGGTTTCGCTTCTAGGGTATTGCAGAGGTTTCGCTTGAAGGTCATGTCTTACAAGCGGAACCACATGAACTATATATAGGCAGTTGAAGCGAAACTAGATTAGGAGTGGGTGTACGTTGAAGCGAAACTGTTGTGTGCTTTAGGTGTGAAACTCTGTCAAATTCACTTCAGAAAGCAATAAGAGAGAAGGAATTGAAAAGGAATAGCTATGTTACTTTGCATATATTGATTCCGCCTTTATATGTGAAGGTGAACTATCTCAACTGACTATTTAGGGTCGGAACACGGTCCAACAAGTGGTATCAGAGCTCAGGACGAGGAGTTCATACTACTACAGCTGAAATCTTCAGAATTCTCTCTTTTCTACTCACTTTCTCTCATACTTTTTCAGTTTGAACTGGTTCCTACGGTTGAAATGGCCTGAATTTTGACTAAATTGTGTGATATACAGTAATAACAAACCCTAGAAAGTTTCAAGTTAAAATTCGGACTAAAACATGGTGAAAACTGGTTAGAACTAGGTTCCGCTTATACGGACATCGAAGGTTCCGCTTGAAAGACCTAGTTTTGCTTGAAGGTTTCGCTTGAAACAACATAGTTTCGCATGAAATTACCAGTTAGTTCCGCTTATTTGGACGTTTCGCTTGAAGGTTCCGCTTGAAACGACATAGGTTTCGCTTGAAATACCTGCTTTCGCTTGTAGTTTTCGCTTGAAAGGACAACTTGATAGTTCCGCTTATAAGATCACTGATATTTCGCTTGTTTGTCAAACAAGTGGTTCCGCTTATAAACACACTTGGAATTTCGCTTATTTGTCACAGTTTTCAAAAACTTGAAAATTTTTCTAAGTGTTGATTGATTTTGCAGGTACATTCACAATGGATGATATTTTCTTGAACCCGTTTAGCGACATGTATGCATTTACAGGAAATACCAGAAACGATGATACTTCATCAAGTAACACAAATGAAAATTCAACGCTTGTGAAGAAAAAGGAAGCTTGGGAATCGGAAAGTGCTTTCGGAACGTTCAACAAACCCCCAAAGCTAATGGCTATCGAAGAGTACAGTAGATGGTCGAGAAAGTTTGAAGACTGGTTGATGGCGTTTGCATTTGCTATGAACATGGAGATAAAACTGGTGAAATGTTGACCTCAGCTGAGGAGATTGATTCATTTCTAGCCGAACAGAAGTGTATAGCGTTGTTATTTCAGTCAGTTCGTGAAGACATAATCTCACTGATAGATTATAAAAATGCAAAAGATCTGTGGAAGAAATTAGAAAAGAAATGTATAGGTAGTGAAGAGATCAAGAAAAACAAAATGAAACTACTTAGGAAAGAGTTTGACATGTTTGGATGTCTAAAAAACGAGTCGGTTTGTAAAATGATAGAAAGATTTGGTCATCTAAAGCTGGAATTGGCAAGGCATGACATCAAATATTCTGAAGAAGATCTTATCGACAAGTTGTTTGATTCATTGCCAGACGAGATGGACTGGAGATATTATGCGTTAATGCTAAAGAATACCATCAAGGCACCAGAAAAGTTGACATTAGATCTGTTGATTGAGAAACTCGAGAGTCACGAGTTGGAGCTGAAAAAGACATTCAAAGTCAATCACTCATCTTATCTACAAAATTTGGATCTTTATTATCCGAAAAGCATGATGCCAAAAGCAACTTCTCCAAAGACTGCATTTTCTGCTGAGAATGTGTCGACAGCAAACAAAGAAAGTCAAAGCAGTCAAAGCAGTGGAAGTCACAGTGGTTATCACGGTGGATCTTCATCATCTACAAGTCATTCTGATGCAAAATTTTCATGCAACATCGCAATAGATTTGAAGAATGCTCAGAATTTTGACGAGGAGTCGACTAAACAACAGATGGTCTTTTTGGCGCTGGTGTTGGAATCGTATGAAGGGTTGGTGGCTGGTAAGATCGGGAACACCAACCTAACGAAAGAGGACTATGACCAAATAGATCCTGAAGAAATGGAGCTAATCGATATTCGTTGGGCTATGGCTAGTGCTGTTCGTCGTGCTCAGCGCTTCATGGAAATTACTGGCAGGAAAACAATTGGTGGTCCGTCTACTAAGCTGGGGTTCGATAAATCGAAGGTGACATGCTTTGCAGAAGGGTCACTTCAAGCGAGAATGCAGAAACGCCTATGCCGATGAGTCGGAGAATCCTTTCAGAGACGATTACTACAAGAAGGCAATATACCATCAGAATAAATCCGAGCCGCCTAGATTGAAGCAGGCTGAAGATAACAGAGACAAATCTAGGGCTCTTGCGGTGATTTATGATGATGAGGGGTATGATTGGAGCAAAGAGGTTCTTCCGGAAGAAGATGCGGTTGGTTACGCATTCATGGCGGATAACGATGAACCTATTCCATGGAAAGATGATCGTACTGAAGAGCAGAAGTATTGCTATCGGAAAATGATTGCTGAAAACAGAATAATTGGAATTTCTCGTATCTATCTGGAAGCTAGAAGAGCGAGAAGATGGGATCCGGACAGGGAGTGTTATCTTGATGAGTATGGAAATATTGCGATCGATGACAAAACGCTTGATCTGGAAGCCATCATCAGGGAGATAAAAGAAGATGATGAGTATTGGCAACACAAATGGTGGGGAACTCCAACTGAGAAAATGAAAAAAGAAGAGAAAGAGAAAAAGAAGAAAGAAGAGATCGAGAGAGCAAAGTAGATTGATACCGGCATTATCGATACAAAGCAGGAGTTGATGGCAGAGAACCTGGGAAAAATGGCTGACAAAGTGCTAGATGCTAAAGCACTTGAGGTAGACTCTAACTCCATGTCTGAGTCAAAAGGCCAGGTCAGTCCAAACTCGCCAACAAATGCGTCAGGTAAAAAGATTGAAGGAAATGCTGATTGCAAAAATTGCAACAAAGAGTGCAAATTTTGTAACACTGTCACGTATCTCAACGGTGAGAAAGTTAAAGATCTGACAGCTAAGGTCAGAAGAGTTGAGAATCAGATTCTTGCACGTGACAGAACAGTAAAAGCTTCAACTGATCGGATTAAAGAATTAACTGCTCAAATTGAAACTGATAAAATTGAACATGAAAAGGGTAAAAATGAAAATGAAAGGTTAATTCTTGAAAACCGTCAAATTTCTGAAAATTTTGAAAAACTCAAAAGCACTGTGAAAGACAGTGATGATTGAAATGGTAAAACTTTTAAAGAAAACGAACATCTAAAAGCAGTGCTGAGAATAAAAGAAGAATCAATCAATAAGCAACTGGATGAAATCGCTAATTTGAAACATAAAGTTCAAGAGGCTGAAATTGAAAACGAGCGAATCCAGTTGAAGCTTAACAGCTATAGCTCCGCAAGCTTTGTGTTGCAGCACATTGTTCCCAAACCCATCGGGAAAAACAAAGCTGGTGAAGACGTGTATTCTGATGGAACAGGGGTGGGTTTTCACAAAGTTCCACCGCCGATTCTGGATAACTACACGAAAAAGCAATCTGGGTTGGTTGAACTTGAGGAAGAAAGTGAAGTAAAACTTCCTGAGAACATTGATGTTACGTTCATATCTTCCAATGACGATAGTGTCCAAAATGATATTGTAAAAGGTGTTGTTGAAAATGTGCTTAAAACGGATAGTGACACTACTGAGGAAGATGGGTGTTTCTTGGATAAATACATTCCGAAACAAAAGTCCAAGAACAACTTAAATGAAGAATCAAACCTTGTCATGTACAAGATGATGGGTTCGGATAAGTTGTTTTTGGATTCAGAGTTTCCGATAGAGAATGTAAACATGAACAAGTTGACAAATGTTTTCAAATTAGTTGAAGTTGAGTTGTCAGAAGTGAACAATCTGAGTCGAACAAAGACAAACATGAATTTTGAGAAAGCAAAAGTTTACAACAAGAAGTCTGTTAATCCACCACGTGTCTATAATAACAATCGAAACAACTGGTCGGGAGGTTATCAGGGTGGTAAATCTTATCAGAAAAGAAATGTTCCAAACAAAAAGTTTGTTGAGAAGAAAAAGTTTGTGAACAGTTCTAGTTCACTTGCTGATGAAGAGAAACAAATTTTTTCAAAATCAAACAAAGAGTTCTTTGAGAAAAGAGCTTCTCAGTCTCAGTCTGAAGGCACAAGTCGAGTGGCTGATACTCGAACTTGCTTTAGATGTAATCAAGTTGGTCACATTGCACGAAAGTGTACCAATGTGAAGCCTAAGACTGAAACTGTGAAGACTCAACAGAAGAAAGGTGATGTGAAGGGTAAAACACCAATCGTTGCTGAGAAAAAGAGTGTGAAAAATGAACCTGTAAAGAAGTTGGTAACTCAAAATGACAAATTTTACAAAAGGGTTGCATTATCTCAACAAGTTTGGAAACCAAAAATTGAGAAGAAAATTTCAACTTCTGAAGTGAAAAAGGCTGAAGAATCAATTACGGTTGATTATGATGCAAATTTTCCACCTCTCAAGGCTGAAAATTTCAAAATTCACATTGCGAGAGTCAAGGTTACACCTAAGGCTGATGAGGCCTGGGTGGACTCCATGTTTGACTAAACAGTTTGAATTGCCGGAGCTTCCTGGATCGCGAAGCATGAATCGGCATCTTCCTTGAAGTTGTTTAAGTGATGATTTGTTATGTGCAGGATCTTCCAAAACTTGTATCCAGATGGATCATGGATAGTGGAGCATCAAGACATATGACAGGGAAGACCGCGTTACTGTATGATGTGAGGAATATCAACGGTGGTTACGTAGGTTTTGCTGGAAATCAGGGAGGAAAGATTATAGGTGAAGGAACGTTATCCAACGGCATTGTAATGTTTGAGAGAGTTAACTACATCGCTGAGCTGGAGAACAACCTGCTGAGTATCTCCCAGATCTGTGATAGGATGTATACTACTCACTTCACTGACAAAGAATGTTTGATCTTGAAACCGGGATTTGTGATACCTGAGGAATGGATTATCATAAGGGCACCAAGAGTCAATGATCTGTACATGTTGGACATGAGCGTAGCTACTACAACCACGGGTCAGGCTCATTGTTTTGTGTCCAGAGCAACTGAGAAAGAATCAAGATTGTGGCACCGGAAAATGGGGCAAATACATCTTAGAAAAATGAATCATTTGGTGCATAATGATTTGGTTACAGGAGTTCATGTCAAAGGTTTTCATCTGGAAGGGGAGTGCATTAGTTGTGTCAAAGGCAAACAGAAGAAAAAGTCACACCCTGCAAAGCAAGTCATTCAGTTTCGATACCATTGGAAAGACTTCATATAGATTTGTTTGGTCCAGTGAATGTCAAGAGTATTACAGGAGATTACCACTGTTTGGTCGAACTGATGATTATTCCAGATTTTCGTAGGTTTCATTCTTGAAATCGAAAGACGAAACATTTGACAGTTTGATGGCGTTGTTTAAAAGAATTGAGATTCTGTACCAGAGGCCTATCAGTAGAATTAGAAGTGATAATGGTACTGAATTCAAAAACAGTAAGATGGAAGAATTTTGTGATGAAAGAGGTATACTGCATGAGTTTAGTGCTCCGTACACTCCGCAGCAGAATGGAGTCGCAGAACGCAAAAACCGGACGCTAATCGAGACGGCTAGAACGATGCTCGCAGATTCAAAATTACCAATTAATTTCTGGGCTAAAGCTGTTTCTGCTGCATGCTATACTCTCAACAGAGTTCTTACTGTCAAGAAGTTCAACAAGACATGTTTTGAGCTAATCAATAACCGCAAGCCGAATTTGAAGTATCTAGAACCGTTCGGGT
Organism: Helianthus annuus; assembly: GCF_002127325.2. NCBI lineage: Eukaryota > Viridiplantae > Streptophyta > Magnoliopsida > Asterales > Asteraceae > Helianthus > Helianthus annuus. The sequence goes on along the minus strand of NC_035436.2, from coordinate 73,870,156 downwards.
CACCTTGTACGGTTATAGAGCCTCATGGAAAGTTTGGTCCGAAGAGCATTGAGGGTATATTTGTTGGTTATGCCAATCCATTGCTACGTGTCTTCTTTCCAAGTGAGAAGCGGATTATTGAAGGTGCAAATGTTGAATGTCAAGGTTACACTATGCCGCCACAGAATCCTGGTGATTCATGGAAATATAATTATGACAAACTTTGGGATTCGATTGACATGAGAGAAGAATCAGAGGAAGAAGAAGATTTTTTTGATGAGCTGGATATTTTGCGAGAGTATGAGTCGCAGCTCAGGTTCCCAGCGGAGTATTCTAGAAGATCTCAGGAAACTTCAAATGACGATGAAGCAGGTCCTAGTAATGCTGGTGAATATGATGATGAAGTTGCTCCTGGTAATCAGTCGACAGTAAATGATGATCAAGAAGCTGATAACATGCTAGTATTTGACCATGGTGATTCAGATTCTGAGGGGGAGCAGATCCAGATATCAAGTCAAACAAACCAAGTTGGTGAACAAGATGCAGAACAGAATGTTACTAATCTGTAGGGAAATGTAGATGTTCCAAGCGAAGTGATGCCGCGAACTCTTTCTTATCATCCAGAGGAGTTGATCATAGGAGAATTGCAAACAGGCGTTCGCACGAGACGTCAAATTGACCAGGGCCTTACATGTTTTTATTCTACAGTAGCACCTTTACAAACTGAATTTTCATTAAGTTGTTTTATCTCGCAGATCGAACCAAGAACTTACAAAGAAGCGCTTACTGAGGACTCTTGGGTCATAGCGATGCAAGAAGAGTTAAGTCAGTTTGAAAAGTTGGGAGTGTGGAAGTTAGTGGATTTGTCGGATGGTCAAAGGAAAATCAATACAAAATGGGTATTCAAGTATAAGAGGGACGACAGAGGAGTGGTTGTAAGGAACAAAGCTCGACTCATTGTTCAGGGCTTTAGTCAACAGGAGGGGATTGATTTTACAGAAGTCTATGCTCCTGTAGCACGACTAGAGGGGATTGATTTTACAGAAGTCTATGCTCCTGTAGCACGACTAGAGGCTATCAGAATTTTCCTAGCATTTGCGTCTTGGAAGAATTTCAAAGTATATCAGTTGGATGTAAAGTCAGCGTTTCTTTATGGGAAGGTCAAAGAGGAGGTTTATGTTGGTCAGCCGCCGGGCTTTACTGACCCAATCCACAAAAACAAGGTCTACTTGCTGGACAAAGCGCTGTATGGTTTACACCAGGCCCCAAGAGCCTGGTACGAGACTGTAACACCCCCAAAATACCACCTGCGGAAACCCCCGCTTAGGCGTGTTACACATCAGAGTCTGAGCCACCAATCACATTGAACCAATAGAAAATACTTAATAAAACATGTTATCAAACCAATAATGTCGAGTAGCGGAAGCATATAATAAATTATTTTGTAATCGTTTCATAATAATTCAAAACCAAAGTGTCAATACTAGCAATCTCATAGCTTCGATCCATGACAACTCCAGCACTCCCAGATAGCAAGTCCACGCTCCACAGTTAACGACCTACAAGCATGCAACAAGTGTGTCAGACTACGCTGGTGAGTTCAAGGTGTTGCTTACGTGGGAAGTTACCAGATATTAGTTAAGTCAACTCGTTGTATGTTTCTGATATCGTTGTTAATTCGTTTGTTGTACCGTATGCAGCGTCAATGATGGGAATGCCTAACCCCAATGCCCTACAGGCATTGGTCAAGTCAAGGTATCAAACAACCTTGACAAACTGTAGGAGGTCTTATATCCGCGTTACAAGTTGTCCCAGTAATTAGTTCACGCCCGTCCTTACGGCCCGGTGTGAGGGTGCCAAACCTAATAGCGCTATCAACTAATTACCCCATTGCCCTACAGGCAATCCGGTAAGTGATTGTTTCTATGTTTCAGTTGTTTACCCCAAGTTTCCCTTCCAAATGTTTATCAGTTGTCCCAAACCACCGGGACGCATGCTTGAGAAGATGCAATGAACTCACCTGGGGTTGCTCGGTATGATTCACACAGTTCGATTAAGTTAATAAGCAATCAACCACGTCCTACCAAAGTTATCATACCAATCAGATTCGTATTCAAATACTGCACGTAGGTTCTACACGTATTGTAACAAGTTGTACAAGTATTCAACACCCTATCAACGTAAACAGTCACGTAAACAAGCAAAGTCCAAGTGTTCAGCCCAATCAGTTGGGCTTATGATAGTGTGCAGGCCCAATATCAGCGTGTAAGGTTTCATGGTCTCGAGTCGCAACGAGGAAAGGTCCCGAGTCGCAACCAGCGATCTCGAGTCGCAACCAAAGGCGGTTACGAGTCGCAACGGGACTCGCAACTGGGGTCTCGGCTTGTCATGGTCCGGTTTCGAGTCGCTTCCTGACTCGCAACCGTGGTTTCGGTTCATGCTGTTTGTGTCGGTTTCGAGTCGCAACCGGACTCGCAACCACGGTTTCGAGTTGTGCTGTGTGTGTACAAGTGTGAGGTCTCGAGTCGTAATGGGAGATACCGAGTCGCAACCGTGATGTGTGTAACTAGTTTCCATAATTCTAGCAACAATCACTCCGTAAATTCAGTAAACAGATTAGCAGTTTCACAAATCGGATCAAATCAACAGTTAATCAATAATCCAGAACATTCATAACAACATCAAGAACATTAGTTTACCAATATGCAGAACCTATGATCGGATTCATGTGATTGATCAGTTTATTTACTATCAACAGCCCCAAACCTCATTCCCGAATCATAATATCACAACCGGTTTGTCAAGCCTATTCTATAAACCGTTTAACAACAAAATAATAACTAAGCAATAACATTCAATCCGATGATCATGCATCCATACGACATATAACCAAGTGTAAAACATCATCAATCGATCCAACTAACATGCGGTCCAATCATTAACAAATCAAATAAACACATAATCATGAATATCATACTAACCGAGAAGAGAAGGATTCGGGTTCAAAGCTTTGATGTGACGGGGTGGCTGGCTTCGGTTCCGATTCAGCAGAGATTGATTTTTAGGTGTTTGTGTGTGTTTCTTGGTTGCAAATGATGGGGAGTAGCCCTAATGAATTATTGTAACCGTATAACAAGGGAGTGGGCCGACCCCTACTTGGGCTACTTCCAAGGTCTCGAGTCCAAGTGTGGGCCGAATGGATTGTGTAGGCAAATGGGTCGTGTATTCGGGTTATGTAGCATACAACATATATCACGATTTCACATAAAAGACACATATCATGTTATTCACTAATGTTCACACAATCACATAATGTTACACAAAAACAGGTTCGAAATACGAGTTGTCACAGTATCCCCAACTAAAAGGAAATTTCGTCCCGAAATTTGGTACGCACTCACTAACGTAAGCTATACAGGTTAAAGCTAGGTAGGTTACATCGTTTGCTGGTTTTCCTGGGGTGTCACATCCTCCCCAACTTGAATGGGAATTTCGTCCCGAAATTCGCTAGTTGCCTCAACTCTAGGTTCACTAGGTTCTGCCTGATCTGTGGGAAACAAATGTGGATACTTAAGTTTCATCTGGTCCTCGCGTTCCCACGTGAACTCTGGACCCCGTCTGGAGTTCCAACGAACTCTGACAATCGGTATGCGGCTGTGCTTACGAACTTTGACTTCCCGATCCATGATTTCAATTGGTTCTTCGACAAACTGCAATTTGTCGTCTATCTTTAGTTCTTGGAATGGTACTACTAGTGTTTCGTCAACCAAACACTTCTTTAGCTGTGATACATGAAATACATCATGGACATTACCCAACTCAGCAGGTAATTCCAACCTGTAGGCCACCTTTCCAATCCGTTCTAAAATTTTGAAGGGTCCTACATAACGAGGGTTTAGTTTGCCGCGTTTCCCAAAACGCACCACACCCTTCCAGGGTGAAACCTTTAACATAACGCGGTCATTAACTTCGAATTCCAACGGCTTACTACGCTTGTCAGCGTAGCTTTTCTGACGATCGCGAGCTGCGGCCATACGATTTCTGATCTGCACAATGCTTTCTGATGCTTCAAGGACAAACTCAGGTCCTGTGATCTGACTATCTCCCACCTCATGCCAACAGAGAGGTGAACGGCATTTCCGTCCGTACAGTGCTTCGAACGGAGCTGCCTTAATACTTGAATGGTAGCTGTTGTTGTAGGAGAATTCTATCAACGGTAGGTGTTTCTCCCATCCTTTTCCAAAGTCGAGTACGCATGCTCGAAGCATATCTTCAAGTGTTTGGATGGTGCGCTCGCTTTGACCATCCGTCTGCGGGTGATAAGCGGTACTCATGTCAAGTTGGGAACCAAACGATTTATGCATAGACTGCCATAACTCTGAAGTGAAACGCGGATCACGGTCTGAAATGATAGAAGTTGGCACTCCATGCCTAGCAACCACTTCCTTGAGATACACTGCTGCCAGCTGAGAAAACTTGTCCGTTTCCTTGATTGCTAGGAAGTGTGCTGATTTCGTGAGGCGATCAACAATCACCCAAATAGTGTCATTCCCAGCCTGAGTTCTTGGTAGTCCTGTCACGAAATCCATAGCGATCTGTTCCCACTTCCATGTGGGTATCTCTGGTTGCTGCAGTAGACCTGAGGGCTTTTGATGTTCTGCTTTGACTTTAGCACAAGTCAAACATTTGCTGACGTAGGTTGCTATATGAGCCTTCATGCTGGGCCACCAGTAAGTAGTTTTCAGGTCGTGGTACATCTTATCTGATCCAGGATGTACGGAGTAACGTGACTTATGTGCCTCTTCCATTACAAGTTCCCGTAAGTTGCCAAAGAGCGGGACCCAAATGCGTCCAGTTACGTAGTAAGCGCCGTCTCCCTTTTGTTCTAGTCGTTGTCTCGAGCCACGTAAAGCTTCAGCTCGAACATTCTCTGGTTTCAACGCTTCTAACTGAGCGTCCCGTATCTGGGAAGGGAGATTGGACTGAATCGTGAGTTGCAATGCTCGCACACGCCTAGGTGCGTTATCCTTCCTGCTGAGGGCGTCGGCTACAACGTTCGCCTTGCCCGGGTGATACTTGATGGCACATTCATAATCGTTCAATAACTCCACCCATCGTCGTTGTCGCATATTCAACTCTTTCTGGTCGAAGATGTGCTGGAGACTCCTATGGTCGGTGTAGATGGTGCATTTGGTACCGTACAGATAGTGTCTCCAAATCTTCAACGCAAACACCACCGCTCCTAGCTCCAAGTCGTGTGTCGTGTAGTTCTTCTCGTGCACCTTCAGTTGTCGAGAAGCATAAGCGATCACCTTCTCGCGTTGCATCAACACGCAACCGAGACCCTGAATTGACGCGTCACAATAAACCACAAAATCTTCGGTGCCCTCTGGCAAAGACAAGATCGGTGCACTGCAAAGTTTCTATTTTAACATCTGAAAGGCCTCTTCCTGCTTCGTTCCCCACGAGTACGCCGTGTGCTTCTGTGTCAGTGAGGTGAGAGGTTGCGCGATTTTCGAGAAGTCTTTAATAAACCTTCGATAGTATCCGGCGAGACCAAGAAATTGACGTACCTCAGACGGAGTCTTTGGTGCCGCCCAATTCTTAACTGCATCCACCTTCGCAGGGTCCACATGTATCCCTTTCTCGTTAACAACGTGCCCAAGGAAATGCACTTCCCGAATCCAAAAGTCGCACTTAGAAAACTTTGCATACAGTTGTTCCCTCCTCAAGAGTTCCAAGATGAGACGTAGGTGACGCTCGTGATCTTCCTTGTTCTTGGAGTAGACCAAGATGTCGTCGATAAACACTATAACAAACTCGTCGAGATATGGCTTGCACACGCGGTTCATAAGATCCATGAAAACTGCTGGTGCATTGGTCAATCCAAACGGCATGACCAAAAACTCATAGTGCCCGTAGCGCGTTCGAAAGGCTGTCTTGGGAACATCCTCTTCCCTAACCCTTACCTGGTGATAACCCGACCTTAAGTCGATCTTTGAGTAGAAGCTCGACCCTTGCAACTGGTCGAACAAGTCGTCGATACGTGGTAACGGATAGCGGTTCTTAGTGGTCACCTTGTTGAGCTCTCGGTAGTCGATACACATACGGAATGACCCGTCTTTCTTCTTTACGAACAAAACTGGGGCTCCCCAAGGCGAAGAACTGGGTCGAATAAAGCCCCTGTCCAACAACTCCTGCAGTTGATTAGACAGTTCCTGTAACTCTCCTGGTGCTAACCGGTAAGGAGCTCGAGCAATTGGAGCTGCTCCCGGTGCAAGATCAATCTGAAATTCTACCTGACGGTGAGGAGGTAACCCTGGTAGCTCCTCTGGGAATACATCAGCGAACTCTCGCACCACTGGTAGATCCTCAATCTTACTCTCTTCAGACTGAGCGTTGGTAACTAACGCTAACAGTGCAGGATACCCCTTTTGTAGATACTGTTGTGCACGCATGGCCGTGATAATCCCAACCATCGTCCCACTACGATGTCCTTGAACTAACAGTGACTCTCCATCAGGGAGAGGAATACGCAAAATCTTCTCCTTACATAGAATTTCTGCCTGGTGCTTAGACAACCAATCCATGCCTACCACTATGTCAAAACTACCGAGCGTAACGGGAAGGAGGTCAATATCAAACACCTGACCCACGAGATCTAGTTTGCACCCAAAAAGGACGTTCGAGGCTTCTATCGTCTTACCATCTGCTAGTTCTACTACTTGTCTAACCTCTAAAGGTGTTGGGGTTACCCCTAATCGTTGACTAAACTCTAGGGACACGTAACTCCAATCGGCACCCGAATCAAATAATACAGAAGCAATACGATCATTAACAGGAAACGTACCAGTTACAACGTTGCCGTCATTCCTGGCATCCCCTGCTCCAAGCTGAAACACTCTGCCCCGAGCGCCATTACCCCCGTTGTTGCCGTTGTTGTTGTTGTTGTTTCCAGCATTGTTGTTATTTGGGCGGTTGTTGTTGTCGTTGGCGTTCTGGTTTAACTGAGGGCAATCCCGTTTAAAGTGGCCCTCATCCCCACATTGAAAGCACCCCTTCCTGAAACCCTGGTTCTGCTGGGGTGGTTGTCCCTGTTGTCTTTGATTCTGCTGGTTCTGTTGCTGCTGGTGCCTGGGCTGTGAAGCCCTGCAATCCTTGGCCTCATGGCCCACTTTACCGCACCTGCGACACGTGCGACTACATGGCCCGAAATGATGGTAGCCACACTTATTACACTGTGGTTTCTTTCCTGCATACGAGCCCTGACTTTGACCACTACCCTGGCCTTGATTGACGGACGACGACTGGCTGATGTTGCGGTTGCTGTTGTCTGGCCTTTTCTGATTTTGGCCAGCACTGGATGCCTTGTCATAATCACTCCACTTCCGCTTGTTATCATTAGCAGACGCAGTGGCAGTGGGTGTAGCAGCAGCAGTGGCTGAAATGCGCGGAGGTAACGATCCGCTCTCCACCTCTTGATCCACAATCTTGTGAGTCAGACGAACGATCTGTGTCAAATCATTGAGATGGGCTGCAGTGACCAAGCTCTTCACACGCGGAGGTAACCCTCTGATGAATAACTCAATTCTCCTAGGCATAGGCCGGGACAAGTTTGGGCACATGTCGGCCAGTTCGTATTGTCGCTTCACATACGCTTCAACTTCCGACCCAACCATCTTCAGGTTGTAGTACTCGTTTTCCAGTTTCTCGATTTCATCCCGAGGACAGTACTCCTCCCTGATCAGTTCTTTAAAATCTTCCCAAGTTGTGGCATTTGCTGCCTCAATGCCCAACAACTGCACTTGGGCGTTCCACCATGTTAGGGCACCATCAGCCAAGGTACCCGCAGCATACTTCACCCTGTCCCCAGCGGGACAGTTACAGATAGCAAACACGGACTCTGCTTTTTCGAACCATCTTAGGAGTCCCACAGCCCCTTCAGTCCCGGTGAAGGTCTGTGGCTTGCAGTCCATAAACATTTTGAAGGTACACACAGGCTGGTTAGGTTGGGGTTGCGCTTGTTGACCTAAATAACGGGAGGAAACACATTATAGGAATGAAATGACGTGTATGTGGTATAAGAATAAGGAGTACTTGGTACATTCCGTACCAGCTTGATAGGCTGCTAGAGCCTCAGCCACGCGGGTATTGATTAGGTCAGTCAACTCAGCCTGAGTCATGTTGATGTTGCCACGTCCGTGTCCTCGTCCACTCATGTTTCTATAGTTGGGAATAAACCGATTTAGAAATCGAAACAAGATGAAAGTCCGGTGTCATACAGATATCTATATACTACCAAGTTTGCATATAGTAAGGCAGAACCCTTCTCACGCTCGATAAGCCTCACTGGGACTTGCATGCACCCCGCATTATTATTAAGTGTGCACCCATAATAATAAGGCAATTTGCATGTTCATCTCAGAGCCTCTTAGCTTGCGCTCGAAGTTTCCCCCGTTCAAATAACACAACAGCTGATATCATAGTTCTATGGTTCACATGAGTCGAAGAGTAGTGTCACACTATCAAGTCACTATGGTGTTTAATGTTTCAGTTCATATACGTTGTGGGTGTGTGACTGCTAAGCAAGTAATGTATAAAGTGAGAGAGAAGCGAACCTTGCAATCTGGTGCTGAGTGTCATGATCGATTGTCGAAGTTGTTCGGTTATAGTCTGGTTTTACAAAACGTTTTAAAACCTAGTTCACTATAACCAGTGGCTCTGATACCAAACTGTAACACCCCCAAAATACCACCTGCGGAAACCCCCGCTTAGGCGTGTTACACATCAGAGTCTGAGCCACCAATCACATTGAACCAATAGAAAATACTTAATAAAACATGTTATCAAACCAATAATGTCGAGTAGCGGAAGCATATAATAAATTATTTTGTAATCGTTTCATAATAATTCAAAACCAAAGTGTCAATACTAGCAATCTCATAGCTTCGATCCATGACAACTCCAGCACTCCCAGATAGCAAGTCCACGCTCCACAGTTAACGACCTACAAGCATGCAACAAGTGTGTCAGACTACGCTGGTGAGTTCAAGGTGTTGCTTACGTGGGAAGTTACCAGATATTAGTTAAGTCAACTCGTTGTATGTTTCTGATATCGTTGTTAATTCGTTTGTTGTACCGTATGCAGCGTCAATGATGGGAATGCCTAACCCCAATGCCCTACAGGCATTGGTCAAGTCAAGGTATCAAACAACCTTGACAAACTGTAGGAGGTCTTATATCCGCGTTACAAGTTGTCCCAGTAATTAGTTCACGCCCGTCCTTACGGCCCGGTGTGAGGGTGCCAAACCTAATAGCGCTATCAACTAATTACCCCATTGCCCTACAGGCAATCCGGTAAGTGATTGTTTCTATGTTTCAGTTGTTTACCCCAAGTTTCCCTTCCAAATGTTTATCAGTTGTCCCAAACCACCGGGACGCATGCTTGAGAAGATGCAATGAACTCACCTGGGGTTGCTCGGTATGATTCACACAGTTCGATTAAGTTAATAAGCAATCAACCACGTCCTACCAAAGTTATCATACCAATCAGATTCGTATTCAAATACTGCACGTAGGTTCTACACGTATTGTAACAAGTTGTACAAGTATTCAACACCCTATCAACGTAAACAGTCACGTAAACAAGCAAAGTCCAAGTGTTCAGCCCAATCAGTTGGGCTTATGATAGTGTGCAGGCCCAATATCAGCGTGTAAGGTTTCATGGTCTCGAGTCGCAACGAGGAAAGGTCCCGAGTCGCAACCAGCAATCTCGAGTCGCAACCAAAGGCGGTTACGAGTCGCAACGGGACTCGCAACTGGGGTCTCGGCTTGTCATGGTCCGGTTTCGAGTCGCTTCCTGACTCGCAACCGTGGTTTCGGTTCATGCTGTTTGTGTCGGTTTCGAGTCGCAACCGGACTCGCAACCACGGTTTCGAGTTGTGCTGTGTGTGTACAAGTGTGAGGTCTCGAGTCGTAATGGGAGATACCGAGTCGCAACCGTGATGTGTGTAACTAGTTTCCATAATTCTAGCAACAATCACTCCGTAAATTCAGTAAACAGATTAGCAGTTTCACAAATCGGATCAAATCAACAGTTAATCAATAATCCAGAACATTCATAACAACATCAAGAACATTAGTTTACCAATATGCAGAACCTATGATCGGATTCATGTGATTGATCAGTTTATTTACTATCAACAGCCCCAAACCTCATTCCCGAATCATAATATCACAACCGGTTTGTCAAGCCTATTCTATAAACCGTTTAACAACAAAATAATAACTAAGCAATAACATTCAATCCGATGATCATGCATCCATACGACATATAACCAAGTGTAAAACATCATCAATCGATCCAACTAACATGCGGTCCAATCATTAACAAATCAAATAAACACATAATCATGAATATCATACTAACCGAGAAGAGAAGGATTCGGGTTCAAAGCTTTGATGTGACGGGGTGGCTGGCTTCGGTTCCGATTCAGCAGAGATTGATTTTTAGGTGTTTGTGTGTGTTTCTTGGTTGCAAATGATGGGGAGTAGCCCTAATGAATTATTGTAACCGTATAACAAGGGAGTGGGCCGACCCCTACTTGGGCTACTTCCAAGGTCTCGAGTCCAAGTGTGGGCCGAATGGATTGTGTAGGCAAATGGGTCGTGTATTCGGGTTATGTAGCATACAACATATATCACGATTTCACATAAAAGACACATATCATGTTATTCACTAACGTTCACACAATCACATAATGTTACACAAAAACAGGTTCGAAATACGAGTTGTCACAGTATCCCCAACTAAAAGGAAATTTCGTCCCGAAATTTGGTACGCACTCACTAACGTAAGCTATACAGGTTAAAGCTAGGTAGGTTACATCGTTTGCTGGTTTTCCTGGGGTGTCACAGAGACTTTGTCTCAACACCTACTCGCTAACCAGTTCATTCGTGGAAAAGTGGATGCCACTCTCTTCACTAAAGTAGTTGATGGTCATCTTCTGATAGTTCAGATTTACGTAGACGATATAATTTTTGGGTCAACGAATGAGAAATTGTGCAAAGATTTCGAACAGGTGATGAAGCAAAAATTAGAAATGTCATCAATGGGGGAGATGAAATTCTTTCTGGGTCTACAAGTTGAACAACTTCCTGAGGGAATTTTCATTCACCAGACGAAGTACGTTCGTGATATTCTAGAGAAATTTGGGATGTCAAGTTCTACTCCAGCTGCTACCCTACTTGCAACAAATCATGGGATTCACCCAGATCTCACCGGAGACAGGGCTGATGAAACGTTCTACCGTTCCATGATAGGTTCTTTGATGTATCTAACTAGTTCACGTCCTGATATCATGTACCCAACGTGCCTCGCAGCAAGATTTCAGTCTAACCCGAGAGCATCGCATATGATTATTGTCAAGAGGATATTACGTTACCTGAAAGGTACTCCGTCATTGGGGTTATGGTATCCTAGGAAAGGCGATTTTACGCTCGAAGGGTATTCCGATTCGGATTTCGGATGCTGCAAAGTCAACGCGAAATCAACAACTGCAGGATGCCAGTTCTTTGGTCCTAGATTGGTTACCTGGCAGTGTAAGAAACAAACGTCTGTGGCGTTATCTACATGTGAAGCGGAGTATGTTTCTGCTAGCAGTTGCTGCTCTCAGATCCTGTGGATACAGCAACAGATGCGCGACTACGGTTTGCAGTTTCTTAACACACCTCTGTTTGTTGATAATGAGGCCGCAATAAATATAACTAAAAATCCAGTACATCACGCTAAAACTAAACACATAGAGATTCGTTATCACTTTATTCGCGATTGTTTCGAGAAAAAGTTGATACGAATTGAGAAAATCCACACTGACGAACAAAAAGCTGATTTGCATACCAAAGCTTTTGATAAAAATCGGTTTCAATATTTGTTAAAACTTAATGGTATGAAATTGCTTTCGGTGTCGGATGGAATTGTGAGCGTTGATGAGAATACTGTTGCGGATGAAGACGAGAAACAATCTGCAATGGTTTGTCGATTTTTTACGTGTTTTGGTATTTAGGGAGAGAGTATAGATAGTTGTAAATAGATATATTTTCAGAAAATACAAAAACAGTAAAAAATGCAAAAATACAAAAACAATATAAAATCTGAAAAAGAGCTTGTGTATATAGGGAAAATGATAGTACATCGGCTAGACAATTACAGTATCCTAAAGATTTGGAAAGATAAAATGAGTTAAACAGTCTCACTAATGATGTGTCGATAGGTTTTCACACATTTAGTAGATTTATTCGGGATATAAACCTAAAATTTCAAACTTGTGAAATTCGTGGGGAACACTACTTGGATATATAGGTAACCCCTGAAATCTCGTTTGAAAGGTCTCGTATTCTGATATACTAGGTTTTTATACTCAATGATGTCTGGGGTATTATTCCGGGACTTCTGCTGAACGGAAGTTCTGACCTAGTCCTTGGATAATACTTTCACCAAATGCTTGAAATACAGCATAAACCCTCAGCATGCAGATGAAACAATAAAATTGATAGTCGCTGCTGTTGTAACTAAAAGATCCTCTAAAGGGGACATACTGAAAAGTCGAAGCTGATATCTCTCTGCGCATACGGAAGTATCGACCTGAGATCCCTCGGCCCTCGCATACCTAATTTATGTACAGACATCATTGTAGTATACTCACCTGTAAGACTGAATATTGAGATTCTGGATACAGGAGTATATTCAAGAGGTGGGAAACATGAATTGAGCTAAGTTCATAAATCATCTAAATCGTATCTTGAATAGATTGAAATATGTGTGAGAATTTAAGATGAATCAGTATATCGACAATCGAGGTGAATTGTTTAAGTCTGAGTATGATATATAGCTTAACGGTACTAGTAATTTGTCTGAAAAGCCGATATGATTCCCTGACATGCTCAGCCAAAAATAAGTTTGTATATAGTTCAATTTCTTTATATTCTGCAATTTAAGTTTTCTGTATTTCATTTCTTAGTTTAGAACATAATAAAATCCAAAAAGATTTTATTTCTGCTTTATTTTAGACAAACCAAAGTAGAGAGTTGATTGTTGGATTCTCAGAAGTTTGAAGCAGATGCAGGAGATTCTGAGCTGAAGAATGAGGAGAGCTTACTTTGTTGTAGTTTGAAGATGTTTTCAAAGATAAAACAAGTTCATTAACTTGATACTTGTTATTTTCAGAAAAAGTGAAAATGTTTTTACAAAATCAGTTTGATTCGTCAAATGATCAACCAAGGTCATTAAGTTGAACTTGGTAGTTTAATTGAGTATCAGGGTCATTAACTTGGACCTGAATACTTGAGTGAATTTTTAAAGCTGATTGTGTTAGTGATTTATTGTTTGAGAAAATAGATTGTAATGTTATTGGTTGAGTAACAGGTTTAGACTTCATTATTCCCACGGAATCAAATTGTCAAAGCTTGAACCAGATACCTCAGATTCTAGCATATCGAGGGGGGGAGTCAGTGAAAGGGGGAGTCTGGATCAACAGCTAAAGGGAAGTCTAAAGATGGAGTCAGGTTGTGATTCTAAACCTGTGAAGATAAAGTGCTTATGATGAGAAGACAGAGAATTGGAGAAAAGACCAAGACTGAAGACTCAGGAGCTGAAGACTACGTCAACATCCAAGGGGGGTCTGTTGATGCATGGAATGTCTGTTGACTACGTCTACATCACGTCTTAGGTCAAGATAGGTCAACATAGGGTCTAGAAAGTCAAAAACAATGTTTTATATATGTAGTTTCACTTGAATGTCATATGTGTAAAAGGTTTCGCTTGAGTGTCAAATAGGTTTCGCTTCTAGGGTATTGCAGAGGTTTCGCTTGAAGGTCATGTCTTACAAGCGGAACCACATGAACTATATATAGGCAGTTGAAGCGAAACTAGATTAGGAGTGGGTGTACGTTGAAGCGAAACTGTTGTGTGCTTTAGGTGTGAAACTCTGTCAAATTCACTTCAGAAGGCAATAAGAGAGAAGGAATTGAAAAGGAATAGCTGTGTTACTTTGCATATATTGATTCCGCCTTTATATGTGAAGATGAACTATCTCAACTGACTGTTTAGGGTCGGAACACGGTCCAACACTTTTAGCACCAAACCTTTTACCCACTGATGTAATATAATATTTTGAGATTTATGAAGATTTTTAATTATTTTTAACTTGCTCATAACCCAAGGTTATGGCGTTGATTCGGTAAATACCGATTATACCCTTTTTGGTTATAAAATGAGTTCTACATAGTATTTTGACACCAATCTAATAGCTACTGATTTTATATAATAAATGTGGTATTTTGAACTTTATAACCTGATCAAAAAACTCGGACTTCCGGTATAACCCGGAAGTCGCTTAAAAAGGCTTTTTACGCGTATTAAACACCTAGTATGGGTTTAAAAACCATTTTGTCACATAAGACTTATTATCAACTGATATGACCTATTGAAATAAGTTATTTTGCTGATGTATTCGGACCCGAATCTCAGAACTTCATTTAAACTCTTTTATAACCTTTAAAATGACCAAAATACCCTTACGGGGCTTAATATGAGATTAAACTCGTTTCGGGCATGATGGAAGATATCCTACTGATATCACAACATATTTAAAGCATATTGACTTAGGAAACCTGTATATGACTCTTACGGTTACCCGTTATGCTTCTTACGCGTTCGGTTCGGTTTATGTAACTAGTTTGCATAAATTAGCCGAAACGGGTCAAACCTTATCGTTTTTATCTCAAAATCCAGAATGTGGTTAGATTACCCATGTTATACAAGTCTTCAAACTTGTCGGGTCTAAATCATGTTCTATTCCGGTCTTCGCTTAATCGTGCGCTCGAACCGCATCTTTCGTTAAAACTAACCGGTCTAAGTTTAGGCTTAATTAAAGACCCGTTAGGTTTCTAATAGGTTATTATAAACCTTCGTTCCAGAATAGGGGACCCAGTAAAAGCTACATGCACTTGCTATCTGTGATTGATACTTGCAAAGGTAAATACTTTTAACTTAATTTCCCTTATACGGGCTTGGGGTACGGTATATAAAATACCGTTTGGTCCAGCATTGAATCTTTAATCGAATAGAGGTTAAATCATTGATATGCTCCGTTTCGAAATGTTTTGTTTGCTTAAAGCCTTTGGGGGTTAATGACCATGTTCCGGATATCCTTGGCATCATCTTAAGAGATGGCCACGACCTGAGCACGGGGTGTAGGCGTACACCCGTCAGTGCATAAATAAATAATGTGGTGCGTCTATTGATCTTTAACCCGGTCTACGGATCGGGCTACTGAACGCATAAGAAACATGTAATTCTTCTACAAGATTATATTCAAATAGTTATCTCAAATTATAAAAGTTTGTACCTCGTGCATACAAATCAATTTTATTAAACTTTTCAAAAGGAGTCGGTTGAATGTATTTACCAGTGTAAACTGACGTATTTTTCCCAAAAAGGTTAAGTGCAGGTACTACGCGAACTAGGCTGGCTTTCTCCTAGCGTCCACAATAAGTCTCGCAAGCTTGGATGTCAAAACTGTTGAACAATTTTTCCTATTTATTTTAATCCACCTGTGGATTACTTTCAACTGTTGTGATACTTGATATTACAATTATATTCGGTTGAAATCTATCTATCTTTTGCTTCCGCTGTGCATTTAAATATTGTGTTGTTTGACTGTAATGTTACCAACTACGTCACGATAATCCCCCACCGGGCCCACCGGTGAAACGTGGAAATATCGGGGTGTGACAGGTTAGGTGTTAGAAGTAATTAAATGAAGTTAGTTGGGTGAGAAAACAGAAAAATGGAACAATGAGCATGCTGTGCGCGAGTTTCTGCGGCTAGACTGTGGCCGCGTGTCGCACAAGGTGTCAAGGACCAGGTGTGCGTGTCGCCTGAGCCAACCACCGAGCCAAGTTTCAATTTTTGGCACTTATGGCCCCTCAGGTTTGGTAAATGGCATAATTTAAGGTATTTTATAGATAATTAACCTATTTCTAAGTATTAATGAAGCATGGATGTGTAGATTAAGTAAGATAAATGTATAATAAGGTATATGTATGTGTAAAGCGTATAAACTCACGTTTTTTGATAGTTTGTTCGTAAAGTAAGTGCGGTTTTTACGAGTATTAAGAATAAGTGGTGTGTGTTGGGTGTAATATATTTTTATTGATATTTTAAGCCCTTTTTAAGACGTTAGTCAAGTTTTAAATTTATAAAACACGATATTCTACTAACACTAAACACACACATGGGCAAGTGCACCCATCGTGAGCGTAGTATAGCGTTGGTAAGATACCGAGGTCGTCCAAGGACACAAGAGCTTTTAGTACCGGTTTATCATCGACGTGTAATCAAATCAAAAGTTTTAGAAAAGGTTTTAAACATGAAAATAAAAACTAAAATGCTAAAAAATAAAAATTAAAGAAAAACAGATAGACAAAATGAATCACTTGGATCCAACTCGCCTTTAATGTAACCTTTGATGATTTCTGCACTTTTACACTTTTTAAGAGATTATCTTAGTTATAGTAGTAGGCCCCTCTTTTGAAGGTGACGTTACCCTCAACCCAGTGGTTTGAGTCAGCAAGGATACAATCCCAAAGGGTCGGAATATTGGAAGATAATAAATTAAGTTATTAATGCGTAAAGTGGTAGGCCCCTCTTTTGAAGGCGACGTTACCCTCGGCTAAGTAGTTTGAGTCAGCAGGGATACAATCCCAAGTAGCCGGGTTAATGTATTAATAGTAGTTTACATATGAGGGGATCAATCCATTCGCACCCCCGCCATCCAATACCAGTGGGTATTGAACGAGGTCCTAGTAAGCTTGACCCAGGTCCTTGCAGGATCTATACACTGAACAAGGCAAGAACCTTACCAAACCATTCCCTTAACCCCCGACCAGGTAGCCAACATATCTCTATATAGACCGTAGAGATATGAATGGTGAAAATCTTTTATTTTATATAGACAGTAAAATAACGCCAAGACACCACGGACAAATGATAAGGAAGTTTCACCTTCAACATAAGAAACTAGTTATTAAAGTCATTAATACAAAAACAAATAAAAAGTGCGAAAAGATTAAAAATCAAAAGTATTACATTAAATGCTTGTCTTCACCAAGTGATGTAAGAGACTTAGCCAAACATGGCCTTTAATTGACAAGAACTCTTACTATCAATCTTGGATCCCGAGACTACTACACACACTCTAAGGTGGATGATGGATGATGGTGGTGGATGTGGGTGTTGTAGTGGTGGTGGAGTGGTGGTGAAGTGGGAGAGAGGAGGTTTGCCAAGGGATGCTTTTGAAGTGAACCAAGCACCCCTATTTATAGCCTGCACAGAAGCCTAGACACGCCCCCGTGTCCGCTGGACACGGCCCCGTGGCCATCCTCTTTCTCTTTCTTCATTAATTACAATTGTCTGTATTAGGCTCCACACGCCCCCGTGTTCGCTGGGCATGGCCCCGTGTGTAGAAGCTTATCTGTACTATCAAGATTTGCAAGATTCTGCGAATCTTAGCATTGACCATGGCCCGTGCTGAGCTGGGCACGCCCCCCGCTGGGCACGGGGCCGTGGTCAGCCTTCTTTTTCTTGTTTTTGCTTGGGCAGATGCTGTCGAGGGGTCGGGCATGCCACGTTTATTCCTTTTATTTGTATTTATGTTAGTTTTTGCTGCATATTTGTTTCTTTTGTTCATTTAAGCTCATTTGGTCCTGAAAATATAAAAGGAAGACAAAAGCACACCCTTTCCAACATTAGTACTAAAAAAAGGGGTTAGTTTTATGCCTCATTTGATTTAATTTATATGTTGCATTTGACGCACATCAATATGTCACAAGTGAACATATGAATTGAATGTATAAACAAACTTGAATAAACAAAGTATAATTCTCATAAAATAATCCATCTTATTATGATCAAGGCCTCGAGTTTACAACGATTCAAAACGAAATACGCTTACAAGAGATACAAGTTTTCGAAAGTAGAAATATACGACAAGCTTTCTAAATACGAAAGGTTACAAAAAGCAAGGCGTTACAATAACTCTATAAGATTTTGCTGAATGCGATGGACAAATCTTCAAGAAAAAGAGACTGATGACATTGATATGTCATTTGGTGTGCTTTGTTCTTGAAGAAGGTTTGGATGAGAAGAAGAGACCGATCCTAGTGTAAATGCTATTTTGGACTCCATGATGATAATAAGGATGACGGACAAATAGCATCCACACATACGACATCGATTTATGTTTCCAAAAATCCACAAAACCACTACAACAACAAACAACAATAGATCACACCAAAAACCAGGATGCCATATTTTCCTGACTGATCAGCTTCGTCTAGAGCCGGGCGTTTCAGCTGTGTAGGGGAATCGACATCTATCTAAGGTATTCAAAGGTTCAAGGCACAAACACTTCAAGAAGAAGAGATTGATGGCAGTGAAGATTTGGAGGGGAAATTGGATTAGCATTTGTAATTTTTTTTCCTTTTCTATTTTGTTGGTCATTTTATGTGGTTTGTTATCTAATTCTCCACTAATAAAATACATTATTTCTATAAATTTCTTATAAAACGCCAAGATGCTACAAAACACCATACGCCTAAAAGTGTGAAAACTGTGAGAACGGATCTTGGCCGAACACGTTGTTGCTTATAAAACGCCAACATGCCACAAACACCAAACGCCAAAACTTATAATAAAATTACTTTAAACGATTATTATTAAAAAACTTCAAAAATTAACTGAAATGTGTAAAACAATGTGCAAGAGAATAGAACAATGTGCCATCTTTATCTAAACGCCATTAAATACAAAACGCCAAAACCTAAAAGATAAGACGTGTTACAGCCTTAACAGATGAAGCTAAAACAGTAACTGAAACGACGGAAACTTTATTACTAACATTTATTATATTAAAAGCCACGCCATGGTAATTGAATTTATTTATCTTTTCAAAACGCCATAATTACATGTCACATTATAGGTCTGCATCCTACATGACACGACAAAAGATACAAAAAATAAACATCAAAAAATATAATTACTAATGTTTTTTAGCACCAAAAACGTATATCTACCTCGCGCCAAAAAAAAAGTCATTATATAAGTAGAACAGGTAAACAAACTTAACACTCCAAACATTCTCTAAACACGCCACACATTCTCTAAAACGCCATACAACTTAAAAAAATGGCTCAGGTTATTGCATGGAGTTTTGAGATGCCGGAGAGACGTTTCGTCCTAAAGTTCTCTGACAGGAGAAGGGTGAATGTCAAAACAATAATGGCCACACGGTATGGATGGAGCCATTCAGAGGGATATTTTGGGCCTTGGGATTCCAAGGGCCAACTATTGTGAAAGGACTCAAACAGTAATAAGAAGATTGAAGAGAAAATTTCTAGTAGATGATGATGATGATGATGTTGACGATACTGATCTACCAACAGTTACAAGTTGGAGTTTGGATGAACAATCAAGAATGGTGAGTGTGACTTATCAACACGGGGTGGATTATTCATTGACGATGGACGAAATGTTGAACACAGATAGACTACATCTTCTTGAACAACTCTGTGATTTAGCACCTTCGAATGATACAAGATCCAGGGTTGCGATGATATTTAAGTATAGGATGCAACAAAGATGAGACGAGATTATGGCGTTATACGCCAATGCACAAGATGATGATGATGATGAGTCTGAGGAAAGCGATGAACAAAGCGATGGGTACATCTCTGATGTAATACCATCCACAGAAGACTATTAGTTTGGTTTGATTTCGTCTTAGTTGTAATCTTTTGATTATTAACGAATTATAATGAATTTAAGAACGCCATGAACGCCAAGAAATTTACCTTTATAACATATATAGGATTAATTCAACTGGTGAAATCTAGAAAAACACCTAAAAACTTGTAAAGTTTGAATTATTAATTGATTTTAATGAATTTGGGAACGCCATAAACGCCAAAATATTTACTATGTAACACAAAAACGATTAATTCATCGAGGCAGATCTAAAAAACAATAAAACGCCAGGTGGTTATTGAATCTAACTAAATGCTAAAAAAAATCTTACACGCCAAAAATGAAGAGATGTTGTGAGACACGCATCGGAAAAGGAAGATAAAAGGACAAAAAGCCCCTCCGTGTTCATTATATCGCGCGCCACGTGTTCGGCTAGGATCCGTTCTCACTGTTTTCACACTTTTAGGCGTTTTCTCCTGATCCCGTTTCTATATATATATATATATATATATATATATATATAGCAATAAAAGTTTTAAGTTTATAAAAAAATGAATGTCCTTAAAGAACAAATCCTTGATTGTATCTACTTATGTTTCTCATTTATCCACTAAATATGCAATCAAAACCCTATCAATTTCCTAAATTAGTTTAGAGATCTCTAACTTCCTACAATTCTTGTATGCCTTAAATCCACCAATAGTCCATGCCCACTAAATCCTACGATTTACATATAATAGGCTAGCACTTTGGGGGTTTTCTCAACATTTTCAAATATTGCAGGGTGAGTAGATAGTTCCCCTACTTATGAGTTTTATACTTTTGAGGTAATTCATGTGCCATAAATCATATACACAAACTCTCACATGTTATATTCAACTTACAATTCAATTCTATGGTCGCATGCTATATGTGTTTATTTGAACTTACACAATTACTATTTGTACATTCATTAACTATGATCAAGCCGCGTGGTAGTATGTTATAGCGCTATAGGATTGACACCCCATTTCCACTCCTTGGCCTTTTTAGGGGGAGTTCCTTTTGGGAATGATAAAGGTTAACCCTTTGGGTTCCTCATTACAAGTCGACACAAGGTTTTAGTGTGCCCTTAGTTTCATGTTTCTATTTCAAATTGCTTTAGATATTATGCTATGCCATTAAATTGTACAAAATATTCCAATTATACTTATATGTACTGATACCCTATGTTACTCGCCAATTTTTCGTAGTCGACCTTTATTTTGCACATCTTTCAGGTAATATTGTTTGATGATGCTATACAAGATTTACTACTTACATGGGATGCTTATTGGACTTAAATAAGACTAAACGGTATGGGGGCCGGCCCTGCCCCGACGCTGCACCCCCACACCGTCCCCTGCCCTGTCCCGGCTTCTCCGTCTCCCTAACGACGCATGCGACGGGCCGCCTTTCTCTCCTTCTCTTCTTTCTCTCTCCTCTCTCTCTCTAAAAAATCAAATCAATTATATTTTTTTAGTGGTTTTTATAAATAGTGTGGGGCCCCATCCTCCACCCCCTTGGTCCATCCTCTTTAGGCCCATCCTCACTCTCGATGACGTGGCGGGTGACGTGACGGCCCATCCCCTTGGGGATGAGCCTCACCATACCGATTAGTCTAATTAATATGGATTTGTTTTGAACTATTTGTTTATCCTTGATGTATTGGATGTTTTAAGTTGATTAATAAATATTTTAATTCTAAATAGTTCCATGTGCTTTCAAACAATCTACCAAAGTAATGCCCTGATGTTTCCGCCATCGATTGAGGTGTTACATAATGACATGATTATTGTTCAAAACCGAGTTGTGAATTGTAATGTATAAACGCTCGAAGCACCAACGTACATGTCATAAAGCTAACTCACGATTTGGTTTTCATTTTGTATAAAATGACACTATTTATCATTTCCATCATTGTAATAATTTAACGTAATGTAATATAACACGTCATGAAATTCCAAATGTACTGTTACGACGTATTTATTTTTTCTACACTTTGATAAAAGTTTTGTTTTATATCGAACAAGTCAGATATAATTAATTTTTTTACCGTTACAAACTGAACCGATATTGTCCGAACAACATCGGCACTAGTATTCATTTTCATAGTTTTTAATCGATGTAAACCACGTGTCGATTACTATACCAAGTACCAACATTATAACGAACTGAACGACACCGACCCACACGTGAAATCCCAAAGCTATTTCTACAAAATCATAGCATAAACTTACCACAACCACCATGTAGGGGTGTTTAAAACCGCATATCCGAAAATTAGGATACCAGATTTCACTATCCGAATCTGTATCCGAAATTTCAGATATCCGGTCAGATAGTGAATCTGATATCCGAATATCCAAACATTTATTTAATTTTTATTTTTTTATTATTTTTTTATATTCGGAACCGGATATTTCAGATAGTTCCGGATATCCAAATATAAGTTTTCGGATAGTTTCAGATATTTCGGATATTTTTCAGAGACTTCGGATATTTTCGGATATTCGGATATTCAGCTATCCCAAAAAAAAAATAAAAAAAAATTTCGGATATTTTGGATATCCGAGGTATCCGAAAATTTTTATAATCGATATCGGAATCTGAAAATCCGAATTTTTGGATATTTCGGATTCAGATATCGAATATTTTGAATCGTATACAAACCATGTAATAAAATTCAATACTCCAGCTAACAAAAATGCAAAATTGTTTGTTGGCAACATTCAACAATGGTGGTCATTGCAATTAGGGGTTCAGTTTCATATCGAAAACCTTCAACAACTCTGTACTATACTTTTCCCCTTCATCACCACAATCAATTCTTCGTACGATCAAATCCACAACAAATCCTACTCAAATTCAGCTCAAATCTCATCCAAATTTCGAATTGTATGATAATTCACTCGAATCAGTAACAATGGCGTCTTCAATTTGCTCAATTCACACATTCTCGCCGTGTTCAGTTCGTGATCCGAGATTCCGGAGGCCTGAATCGCGATTTACACACGCGAATTTCGCTATTCGTTCGTGTATGAAGCCTAATTGTTCGGTTACTACGTTACGGTGTCGTTTTGGCTTCGGTTTTGATCTCCGGAGGTTGAATTTGCGTGTGGATCGTCGGAGAATTAGGTCTGTGGTGGTGGCTGGTGGACCGATGTTTTTTCCGGAGAATCCGGTTGTTGGAGATGCGTTTGCTATGGTGTTTTCGGGTTGTTTCGCGCTTTCGATACTTCGAGTTTATGAGGAGACTGCTAGGAGAGGGATTTTTGATCAGGTTATTGTTATGTGAATTTGTTGAATTGTGGAAATTAGGTTAAAATAGGATGTTGAATTAATTAGGTGCTTTTGTTGTGTTATTTAGGGTAATGTGTTAGGTTTGGTGTAGTTTGCCATTAAGAAGGTGATTGATTGTTCTAACATGTTTGTAAAACTTACCTATTAAGAGGCTTCATGAACCAAGGTGTCTTTTTAAGTGAACCAAACACGCTCAACATCTGACCGATTCCGACGAGGCCTCTTAATTTTCAATGACAAGAAGTCATTTTGATTGCCTTTAGAGATTTGGATGGATCTAAGTAACCGGAATCAGAACTTATGAGAGTGAACGTTTTTTGCTGTATAATTACTTGAGGCCTCACAAGTTGGTGGGTCAGCCGGTGTAACTCTAATAAATGATAACAAATGGGTTTTAGGGTTTAAAGGGTAATTAGGATTTTGCTTAATGTTTTTGTTGATCAAGTCGGATTTCAACTATAAATACATAGCCAAGTTTAGGGTTATGTATGAGAGTTAGAATGTTATTGTATTGTGGTTTTGAGCTATCTTTCCATAATATAATAAAAGTAAGGTTACTCTTAAACCTGTGTTCGGGTTATCGATTGGGTCGGGACTTGAAATGTTAGGGTTTTTGATATTAATGTATGGCCTACCTAAATAAGATAGACTCTTACGTTGATTTGCTTATGTTCCTTCAACTTTGGTAAAAATCGTTGTCTTTTAAGACGTGTTCTTTTGTTCAGAAACTAAATAGGAAGCTTGTACATACAACCATTGGTCTGGCGTTCATGTTATGTTGGCCTCTCTTCAGGTAATAGTTATACGTGATAAAAGTAGAGGCAGTTTTGTCATTTATTTCCACATTGATGAAGTCAGTCTTGAACTTCTGCAGCTCAGGTTATCAAGGAGCCGTTATGGCAGCTCTTATTCCTGGTGTCAACATAGTAAAAGTGCTTCTCATAGGACTTGGGATATGGAAAGATGAAGCAACCGTGAAATCTATGAGCCGAGATGGAGACTACAGGTTCTTTAAGTCTCAAAACTATTTCCGTTAGATTTTTTTCAAGTAATTAGGAATTAAACTGGCACATTGAAGTAGAGAGTACCCATTTTTTGTCTTTGCGCAATTAAAGACATTCACATTAAATGAAGATTTTGTTAAAACAACCAATCTCATGCTTCATTAAACTAGTTTTTTTTAGCAGGCGCGTGTCGTGATAAAGCATAGTTGTCGATCGCTATAGCCAGCTACGTAGCGTATAGGTCTAGGTTTGCTATTAGGGTTGTAGCGATAATAGCGACATTTTATTTTATTTTGTGTTTTTTTTAATATAAATAGCAATTAAATATAACTATAAAATAGCTGGATTTTAGGTTTTTGTTAAATATATGTTTAAAATAGCATATATACCAGGGTTTTTTGATATAATATATATAAATTTTTTAAAGTTTTTTTCTGATGTATCGCTATTTATAAAATAGCCGCCCACTATTTATCGCTATCCGCTATGTAGCATGTAGGTACCTTAGCGCTATTTGTCGCTATTCGCCAATAACAACTATGTGATAAAGTATAGACTACAGTCCGCCTGACTCGTATCTGAACTAAATTTACAACGAAACATAGAGCAACTCAAATTTATACCGTCAAACGAAGACGCGTTATATTTGACGCGACTCGTTTCCAGACAAAATTACGTCGAAACCTAGACAACCTCGAAATGTACATAAAAATAAACACAAAAACGTATTATATTTGACCTAGCTCGTTCTCGAATAAATTTGTTGTCCAAACGTACGACAAGTACACAAAAATAAGTACGTAAGAAATTGATTTTTTGAAGTAAAAATTTACAGGGGTTAAACCCGGAACTTTAGAAACATGAGGGATCAAAGCGACATTTTACAAACCCATTAGAAATTGAAAGGGCTAAATGTGTAAAACCCAGAAAGTTAAGGGGGTGGCATGGCCAATAAGAAACCCACCAACCATGCCATTTAAGAGTATATACAATGTATATCCAAATGATATATAATCAAATCTGTCTTTTATGATTTAATCAATAATTTTTATGTTGTTTATCTATGCATCAGAGAACTTATTAAGGGGCCGTTGTACTATGCTTCCACCATTGCTTTGTCATCTTTAATCTACTGGAGAACATCTCCCATTGCGATTGCTGCAATTTGCAATCTTTGTGCTGGAGACGGTACTTATCGTTTTGTAATGTTAACATGCCATTTTAGTATATCTATTTATTAGTCTGGAGCTATGAACACGCTTTGAAAGTAATCCATGCTTCAGGTATGGCGGACATTATTGGAAGGCGATTTGGAACGAAAAAGATTCCTTATAACAAAGACAAATCTTTTGCGGGGAGCATTGCCATGGCAGCTGCTGGTTTCATCGTCTCTGTCGGGTAATCTTTATGCAAGTAGTTTTGAAATTCTAAAACGGTCCATTTGCATAAAAAAGTGATAACTTTCTAGCCTGAAAATACCATTAAAGGGCGACGTGCTATAGCCTATAGGCCAATGTGTATCTGGGATATTATACTTCATTTACCACCAACAAAATGGTAAATTTTGTGAAATTATAAAAAAAAAAAAAAAAAAAAAAAAAAAAAAAAAAGACTTGAACACAGGTTATTTTTCTTAGTTAGAAGGTAAGGACATAAGGTGTTCAAGTGGACAACCATATCCTTTTCACTTCAATGAGACGACAAGGTGTGCCAGCGCATATCCACTTGTCCTTTTATAAAGAATAAAAGTTAAGTTGAATTATAATAAATTTTGTTTTTTCAAAAAATTTGTTGCTAGATGTACATTTTAAAATTTGTTGTTTTTAAGATTATTTTCAAGGTGTTTTATAACTTTAAGTGCTTGAATTACAATATATTTGTTTTTTAATTTGTTCTTAGTGGTCAACCTTAAATGTTCTTGATTTTATTTGCGTTCATCCTCCACCATCACCGTTAAACTCAAACTAAAATCAAACGCAAGGCCTAAACGCGAATCTAACAAAACAAAAACTCATTGAAAACCCTAGATCCCATAACCTAGGTCTTAAATGCAGTTTGCCCTTTAGGAAAGTCTATGGCTTCATTACGTTAGGACTTAGGAGACCCTCGGTGTTATACATTGGCAAGTTCTAAACTATTATGGATTTTGGTGATAGGTACATGCACTATTTCTCCATGTTTGGCTACTTTGAAGTAAGTTGGCAGATGATCTTCGGCTTCTTGGTTGTTTCGGTTGCTTGTGCGTTGGTTGAATCCCACCCTATAAGCACCACATTTGACGACAACCTCATGGTGCCACTTACATCTCTCTTAGTAGGAACTTTAGTTTTTTAATGTATGTTCCATTTCATCATGTATAATCAACACCTCTAATCATTGATTTCATCCTAACTCATGTGTTAATGCTAGATGTCCTTCCCTTTTTCTTATGATTTGATTCTTTGACCTTGACTTTTTGATATCAGGCAGTTAAACTTCACGCAAAGATGCAAAAGTTATGCGATTTAGCCTTGTTATTATGCTACAATCATCGTTAGCTTGGAAGGCTAGGGGTTATAGTCGACGCCGATTCATTATTTTTAACGTCTCTAGTTCAAAACCGAACATGAAACTTTGGTTTCATTCGGCATTTCGGCTCCTTTATGGAAAATGAATAAATTGCTAGATTTAAGATGTGAACCCACTTACAGAAAAAATGACACGCATCTAAAAAAGTATACTCATAATATCTATATCAGCTTTTTGTTTGAAAATATTCAAATTCAAAACGACTTGCTTTTTAGATGATCTCTCTAGAAGAAGGTGATTCTAACAATCTTTCTAGTTACTTTGTTCTCTAGACTTATTTGGAATGTCGAATATAATCGTATGATTCTAATCCGTTTACCTTTTCTTTCAGGTAAAGGAGAAACACCTTGGAAAACTTTTAAAATTTGTAAGTAAATTTATATATGTACAGGAAAAGAACATTAAGGCGGGACTCCGACCGCGGCACACCAGAACACCGACAATCAATTCAACATTCAACATTACAAAGCTAACTATACCTCTTTTATAAGTATAGAACACAAGAACAGATAAATCTCTCTCTCTCTCTCTCTCTCACACACACACACACATTATCAAGGGATGTCTTCAGAATTCCTGTTCCTTTGAGACCCGCTATTCGAATTCTGCTTGACCGATGAAGAACATCCGCTGCTCTTTCTTCGCATTATGAGATGAGGTGCTAAAACAAGTAAAAGGAGGAAGACCAAGAAAATAAAAATGACAACAAACGCCATAATCTCACCATCAACGGCATAACGCCGATCGTGTACAGAATCAACCCAAGGAATTGGAGCTAAGGCGGGTGCTGGTAAGACTTCATCCGTACTACCCATTTGAGTTCTCCTTGATTTCTTTAACCTTGTTTGTTTGTTTTCTGAAATATTTTTTTGATATATAGATATTAGTGAAATGTGGTATGGCCCAATACTTGTCTTCTAGGATCCCATAATAAATTGGTTTTTTGTGTGACAAGAATAAATTGGGGATGGCAACAAAATGTTGGAACAAAATAATGATTTCATGGTAAAAGACAAGACAATAGTGTCAGTCAGCTCTTAAAAGATTCACAGGGTTGCTAAGTGATAAACTGATAATGTTAGGTTGGTGGTTTTGTTGCCAAAGGTTTTAGGCCACCCGTTTTTAGACTTGTGTGATATATATATCACAAGCGCTGTAGGATATAAACCGCCCGAAGACGAATTCAAATTGACCCGTCGGCTTTTTCTATTAGTTACAAATGTGACGCGTTAGGCATATAAAATGAGTTGCTAGATACACGTCAAAACAAATAGTTTTTTTTTTTTTTTTTTTATAATGTGGTTCGGGCTGACCCATGTTGGAGTGTTTATTTGTATGGGTCTTGGGTTAAAAGAGTTATACAAGCTTTGGTCAACCAAAAAACGGGTCACCTAGTACAAACTCAGGTTTGGGTTATTTGGACAGGTTTAGGGATTTCAAATTGCATTTAGTTTATCTTAGGTAATTAAATTGCTCAAATACTAGTTTAAACTTTAAACCTTTCTGATTGTTCATGTTTGATCATTTGGATGGAACGAATATGTATTTGGTTCAATGAATCATTTTTAATTTGATAGTGAAAACACGTGAGTTTACACCCGGGACCCCCACCTAGCCTTCAAGGGGTTAAAGACTGAAAATCAATGGAAGCTGGATTCGAACTTGAAACCTTTCATAGAGGGTCTCAAGCTCTTGCTACTACACCACCCTTTAATATCAATGAATACTTTGATGTTCATGAAATATGTGTGGGCCCTCATTGCACTAATTTTAATATTATTTTACTAATTTCGTAAAAATAACATAGCGGGGGACGGTTAATCATGCATCATGTAGTGTCGTTGATAGTCTAAAGATAAGGGGGGTACATGCACTAATCGGCCTTTTTGCCGAGAGTTATGCGCCTTATGTCCAAGGCTTGATGCAAAACTACTCTGGAGCCGAGGGTCTCAATGGAAGCAACCTCTCTAGTCCTATAGGGTAGAGGTAGGTTGTCTACATCTTACCCTCCTCAGACCCTGCCTTAGCTTTGCTATTGGTGGGATTTACTGAGTATGATGATGATGACGACCGACGACTTTGATGTTCATGATCTTCATTTTTAAGGAAAATTCCATCAAAACATTTTAGTTTGATTATTTCATCTTCAAAACTATCATTTTTGGTTTAAAATTATTTATTTATATTTATGGTGTTGTTTAATCAAATTATTTTTTCTGTTATATGTGTGTGAAGATGTTTTTCAATATTCATGTTGCTTGAATTAAAAAAAAAAAAAAAAAAAATTGGACTTATGTAAAGTAGATGGTTGAGTTATTAATTTTTTTTGCGGGTTGTGTCTGTTCATCAAAATATTTTGGATTTTTGAATATCGATCTAGTGTTTCTGATCTGGCCCGTAACTCCAAATGAGTTTCTAATTTAGTTTGTAATTTCGTTTGGGGTTTTGTTTGGTCTTTGAGTTACAAACTTGCATTTCTGCAAATTTATAAACTGTGCAAATTTATAAATATCATCATCATCATACTTAGTAAATCTCACCAATAGCAAAGCTAAGATAGGGTTTGAGAAAGGTAAGATGTAGACAGTCTTACATCTACCCCGTAGGAATAGAGAGACTGCTTCCAATGATACCCCCGGCTCGATAGTAGTTTAACATAAGAATAGCAGATTTCAGGGAATGGGTGTCATAATAGGTAATTTGATATTTCAGGTAGGGTTTTTCTTAATTAGATTTTCAGGTGGAGTTTATTTGAAAATTTGATATTTCAGGTAGGGTTTTTCTTAATTAGATTTCAGGTAATGGGCATCGCAATAGGTAATTTTAATCACGTAACTTATAGGGCCCTAAATAGGTATAAGGTTGGGTGGTGTGGGATAAAGCCTTTAGGGACTTTATCACGCTACATCAACGTCATGTATGTGTCACATAAGCAAGAGACTTTATCATTAACTTGCATGGTGTTGGATCAGTGGCGAAGCTTGAGATTTCCGATGAGGGGGTCAAAAACGTATATACCCAAAAAAATTTATAGAACCAGGGGGTCAAAAACGTATATACCCAAAACCTTCTATACAAAAACCACATATATTACACTACTGTGCGAAAATTTCGGGGGTCGGACGCCTCACCCGGCACCTTAATAGCTGCGCCACTGTGTGGGATAACGCCCCCTAAAAAGCATCTTTTAACTACATTAAAAAAAAAGCAAATCTAATAGGACATTTAGAATTTAACACGAATAAATGCATGTATTCCTACACACCTGTAAGCGATCGTTAGATCTCATCCAAGTATGTTTAATTTAACACATGGAAAAGTTCCAACTACATTAGTTTCATGATCGAGACCATTTAAAACCCAACTTCTACATTTAATGATTGTTTGGTTGTGGTGATATAGGTAGGGGCGGACCAAGACTGATAGAAGGGGTAATCTCCGGTGCCCCTTGACGTTTCGATGACGCTCTGACGGTAGCGTAAATTTTGGAAAAAAATGACGTTTTTTCGATTTTGTCACCCCTTTTTATTGAAACGTTACCCCTATGCGGATCTTCTAAATCCGTCATTGGATATAGGTACAACACACACGAAAACGACTAATTATCCATGTATATCTATTTTTATTTTATATATAAAGATTTAATAAATGAAAGACCGGATTATGAATAAAAAACATTAAAATTTATTAAAAACTAACTTGTTTAAGTAGCTTTATAATTGAAAATCTTATTCAAGGTGTACAAAGAAAAAAAAGGCGCCAAAAATGTTTAAATTTTTTTGCTAGATTTCAACGACATACCGACAGGATAAGAAGAAATAATATTCGAACAATCACATGGGCATGTGTCACGTGTGTACTTAGTTAAATAAACAAAAATTGACCGGTCAAGCTTGGATTACACAGTCTTTTGGTTTTATAGTTAACCTCATCGTGTTTAGGGCATGTTTGGCTAAGCTTATTTAAGTTAAAAAGGATTTTTGGAAAAAGAACTTATTGACTTATCACTTTTTGAAAAGGAGATTTTAAAAAAAGTGTTTGGATTAACTTATGGGGTAGGAAAAGTCAATAAGTTAATAAGTTGTTTTTTAAAAAGTGTTTGGGTTAGCTTATTGATGTAAAATGACTAAAAGTTAATAAGTCAATAAGTTAGTTCAAAAAGTCACAACATTCTGACTTTTCAAAAATGACTTTTTGATGACTTTTTCTCCTTCTCAAAAAGTCATTTTGAAAAGGAATTTTGCATTTGCCAAACACTAAAACTCCTTATTGGCTTTTTGATTAAGTCAATAAGTCAATAAGTTGGTTGGAAAAGCTTAGACAAACATGCTCTTAATATTGATTTAATAGTATGGTTTCCTCTTGGTAAATCTTAGTGAAAAAGATTCGTGTCTTCTTCAAATATCGTATTGTCAACATCCTAAGCAAGATTGTATCTAGATGTGCCCGAAACAAAACTCCGTTGTCATTCTTTGGATTAATATCAGAAACGTGTTGTGTCTTGTAAGATATCAAATCAATAAATACAAAAGGACGATGTCTTGTAAGATATGACTCGGGTTTAGTATATGAGTTAAACGAGTTCAGGTTGTAAAAGAGTTGACTCGTTAGTGACGCAAATAATATGTATACACGGGTTTAACCCGCCTGTGACATGTTTGACTAATTTTATTAAATGGGTTACCAGGTCAATAGGACATGTTTAAATTAGATCATTTCTACCAGATTGATTTCTATAAATTGTCATTATCTTGTTAGTTATTACAACAGTTGTGTTAATCAAGACCTTTCATTTATGTTATTAAGTTGGTTATATTTACATACCTGCTACTATATAAGAAAATGAGACGCTTTGCTACTACATAAGAAAATGAGACGCTTTGCTATTGGGATTATATAATTGTGTTAAAAGGATTTTGTCATCTAACCTAAATTCAATTATTAATTAGATGTTTTGTGGTTTGGATGTTGATCTGTGCTATTTTGGCGGTATTTATTGAATTCAAAAGTTTTTTAGTTTAACTTTTATAATTTTACAGGGACTTAATAGCTAATTTAAGATGACTAAATCTATTTTTTTTTTTGTTTATATGTAAATCTTATGTTTATGTAATGATGTGAAACTCAAAGAGTTGTTATGGAGTGAGTTACAAGTTTAGGTGATTAACATACGTAGAACATTTATAGGTTACATCGCAAACGAATGAGATACCGGTGGAGTTTAGACACTGAAGACGCAAAACAGTAAGTTCATGTCCCCACTTTTAAACGTTTTCTTGTTTTCAAAACTTTTGGGGAAATATATGTACAATGGTATGTAGGAAACCAAGGAATGATACAATAGATCATGTGCGAATAAGGTGAAACTTAAGCACCATTAATCACATATACAACTAGACCGAGGAGCGAAAGGTTAGATCTAGCGGGTATTGGCAGCCTCACTCTTGGCACACATTTCCCATAGAGTGCTTTTGGGTCCCAGTCGTGAATCGATGGAAAAATCGCCTAGGTTTGGATGCTTCCTAAGTCGACACACACGTTAATGTCCTAGCTAAAGATTAGCAATCTTGATTTCCTTACATTTGCAACTCAAAACTTACATTTTTTAACTTACAATTTACAATTACATACCATGTTTTATACAACTACAACTCTTACATTTTATACAAACTGCATGAATTTACACCAACTTTTGTTGACGGTTTTTTTTTTCAAACTTACATGTATTTCAGGAAATTAGTGGAAGCTTTGCGGGTTATGTTCCAAGAAGTCATGTGTCTACGCTCCATGCCACCTTTTGAAGGATTTGTTCATTATATCCCGCCTCCTTGCGGCGATATAGGTAGGGATGAGCAAATCCCGTCCCGATCCTGAAAATCCCGATCCCCAATTTCGCCAAAATTAGGTACCAATACCGATACCGACATATGTCGGTACGGTATGGTATCAGTACGGTAGCAGTATTTGAAGGTAAAACTCGGTATTTTACCGGTACCGTACCGAACCGGACCGTACCGTACCGAACCGGTACCGATCCCGAAAATACCAATACCGAAAATGGCAAAAAGTGGATACCGTTTCCGGTACCGAAAAAATCGGTACGGTATTTTCGGGATCGGGATCAGGACGGGATCGGGATTTGATACCAAATGCTCATCCCTAGATATAGGAAACAAAACCTTGATCTTTTAAATTTGGAACTATGTTGTAAACTTTACAACTATTGTCTTTTGAAGAGATGTAAACTCTTTATTTAACTTATGTTTTGAAATTTAAATCTATGAATGGCAATTGGAGTTTATTTTTAATCATATAGAATGTTTGCTAATTCGCATGCAATGAGAATCAATCACGATCACACCTCACGCTTCCGCCTCTGAACGGGTGTGACAACTTTATCGTTAAAGACGTGACTTGGTTACTGATCCTATCATGTCTACGGAGTCGAGTAATCCCGGTGCCACATGCCTAAGTCCACCCCGGGTGATATTGGAAATAAATGAAAAGATCAGCTCGAGAAGAAAAGGAGAATAAGATGATAAAGAAAAAGACTAAAATCATGTTTCAGTATAGGTAGGTTCGATTCGTAAAAATACTGGAATTGGAATTGGATTTTAAAGAATTTCTTTGAAATCCCGAAATGTGTTTGGTCGGTACAATTATTAATGCCATTGTTGTAAAATATGTAAAATGACATAACTATCTTGTATCCAAAAACAAAGAGGTGAACCGGTAATTTAGATTCAATTTCAGTTTCTTTTTTTGTTGAAACAAACAACATAAAGAATGGAATCTACATTCCAAATCCATTTAGAATCCATTCTACGTGGTGAAACAAACACTACATAAGGTATAGTCCTTAGAGAACAATTAAAAACACTTGGGTGGTAAGTTGTATAGTTGTAACCTAAAATTGCTAAGAAGAGAATGAAGAGAAAATCACAGCGGTTAAGGGTATTACTCGGGATGCTACAACGACAACGTCGTTGCCATTACAACTGCCACCATCACCATCTAACAACCAAGATTTGGACCTTTAGAATTTAACACGAATAAATGTATGTATTCCTACACACCTGTAAGCGATCGTTAGATCTCATCCAAGTATGTTTAATTTAACACATGGAATGGAAAAGTTCCAACTACATTAGTTTCATGATTGAGACCATTTAAAAACCCAACTTTTACATTTAATGATTGTTTGGTTGTGCTGATATAGGTACAACACACACGGAAACGACTAATAATCCATGTATATCTATTTGTATTTTATATATAAAGATCTAATAAATAAAAGACCGGATTACAGGGCCGTCTATCAGGGGAGGTGTCTGCGATCAGGGCCCAAATCAATATAGGGCCCGAAAAATTTTTAAAAATTATATATGTATATATATATTATATATATATATATATAGAGGCCAGTTAACGTACAATACGGCTTAACGTACATCATGTACGACAGATAATTACGCACGCTCATTTGAAAATCACGCACGTTATAAACTAAAAAACCAAAATCACGCATGTTGGAAAACATTAATCACGCATGATGAAAGCATTAATCACGCACGTTATACACATAATCACGCACGTTGTCGTACGTGATGTACGTTAAGCCGTAATGTATTTTACACTTTTCCTATATATATATGGGAGGGTTATCTTGAGAACGCTAAATATTGCGAGAACCGTGAGAACGAATAAAAAAACCAATCAAAACCAATTTTTTTTAATACAAACCTCATTGTAATAAAAATACAACATCAAAAAAGAATTTACAACATCAAATAATTCATTTATCCTCTCAAAATCACTCTTACTAGATTTTTTACACATGTGTAAATATAACAAATTTAAACATGTATAAATGGCAAACTTACACATGTGTAAATTTTCTTTATTTACGAATTCATGAAAATTTAAACGTGTAAATTAATTTCTAACATTGTATTCAAATAATAATCATAAGTGCAAAAAGAAATTTTGAATTTGAATTGTTTTTTACCAAGTTCTCATGGTTTTGTCATTCGTTCTCACGGTTCTCGCGATATTTAGCGTTCTCATTTAAACTTTCCCCTATATATATATACTTCTATACTATATAATAAAAGAAACCAATGGGAGGACACATGTCATTCATTGAAACCATCTATTTTTTATAGATAATTAATATCAATTAAAAGATAATTATAAAATTAAATTTAATATAACTTTAAACAATTCGTATAGGAGATAATCTAATATTTTAAAATATTTATCAGATTTCAAAATTATTTATTCTGAAATTAACAAAAGATGTATGCTAAATATAAATTAATATAATGTAAAAGATTTATTTATTTTATTAAACTAAAGTAGTTAAGGGTAGAACCTATTTCAAAAATATTTATAAGGGGTAAATAAAAATATTAATCAATCTTTATTGGTTCTATACTTTTATTTTCGTGTTAAACTCTCAACTCAAATACGGTAATCACTATGTTTACGTGACATTTATAAGAACCATCAACGCAATCACCTCATCCATCGTATATCGAGTATATCCGTTAGTTTTTTTAAAGATATAAATTTTTATTAGATTCATTCAACCCGTGTAATAAACTAGGTTTTTTAAAGATATAACATTTTTATTTTTTACTATACAAAATTACATATATGCAACTCGTGTAATACACAAGGTTTTTAAAAATATAACTTTTGTTATTATGTAGTATATAAAATTAGATTTATTCAATCCATATAATACATAGGGTTTATAGAGATATAACTTTTTATTGTCTGGTATATAAAATTACATGTGCTTAACCCGTATAACACATGAGGTTCTTAAAAATGTAATGTTTTTTTCATTATTTAATATATAAAATTAAATTTACTCAACCCGTACAATACACGGGGTTCTTAAAAATACAACATTTTTTATTATTTAATATATAAAATTACATTTATTCAACCCATGTAATAAACGAGATTTTTAAATATATATTGTTTTATTGTTTGATATATAAAATTACATTTATTCAACCCGTGTAATAAACAAGATTTTTAAAGATATATATTTATATTATTTGGTATATGAAATTACATTTATTCAACCTGTGTAATACACGGGGTTCTAACCTAATGTGTGTATGTGTGTGTCTATATATATATATATATATATATATATATATAAAATTCTGGATGTTTGTATAAATAAGGGCCTGCTAAAAGACCCAAAGTTTTTAAATAAGGGCCTGTTTAAAAGTTTTAAAAAAATAACGCAATTAACAAGCCAAAGTGACTAGTCTAAACTAAAATAAGGCCCTACATACGTAGTTGAAGTTGATTAATACATTTTTATCGAGACACATTGACAACCCTTTTGATGTTTTAGACTATATCTTCCAACGCAGTATTACTTATCCTAATGCTATAAATGCATATAAAGTGTTGTTGACAATTATGATAACCGTGGCGTCGGCATAAAGAAGTTTCTCAAAGTTGAAGTTGTTGAAAACCTATTTACGTTCTACAATGTCACAAGAAAGGCTAAACGGTTGGCGACAATTTCTATTGAAAGTGAAATATTAGATACTATGGATTACAAGGAGTTGATCGAGAGCTTTGCTTCATAAAACGCTAGAAGAACCACATTGTTCGCTTAGCAAGTAGGTTCGATAATTTGATCATTTCTGCTACACTATTTTTGTTAATTTGTTTTATCTATTTCATAACAATTATCATAGTATTATGGGTTTTAGTATTTATATATTTGATTGAATTATTCATAAGTTTATATTATATGAAGATTTGCGAATACGGCCCAAATTTTTATCTCGAACAGGGCTAATTTTTTTTTTAATTTTCGGAGACGGCCCTGCCGGATTATGAATAAAAAAACATTAAAATTTATTAAAAACTAGTGAGAGGATCAAATAAGAAGTTTAGTTTGGCTAGGAATGGTAGGAAAGAATAGAATTATGACATATGGCAAAATTTAAAATAAAGGGGAATGGTATTTTAGTCAATTTCATCCAATCTTCTCTCTTCTTCTCTCCATGTAACTTCAAAACTCATCATTTTCTATTTCAATAATCACTACATTATAGTGCGATTTTCGTCACCAATCAATGATTCAAACACCCAATCAACGTATTCTTTGACTTTTGTTTTTGAAGAAACTCAGTTTATTTCATACAATATCTCATTTTTACCGTGATTTTGAAGCGAATCACTCGATTCGTTCTATTCGATCGTTGATAAGTGTTTCTAGCATTGAAATTTCGTCAATCGTTAAAGAAATCTGAAGAAATCGTCTTCGATCTATGTAAGAAGATTTTGAATTGCATTTTTATGATCCGGGTTTTTGAATTGAGTCATTGCGTTTTACAAATGAACGAAAAATCACTTGTTTTTTTGTATTTTCAGTCCTTTGCTTTTTAGAAACAACACATTTATTGTGTTTTTAGTTCATTGCGTTTTAGGCAAAACATATTTTATGTGTTTTTAATCCATTGCGTTTTAGGTAAAACACATTTTTATGTGTTTTTAGTCAATTACGTTTTAGATAAAAAACATTCTTTGTGTTTTCTGGCCATTGCGTTTTAGAAATAAGACATTTCTTTGTGTATTTAGACTATTGCGTTAAAAAAAAAGACAAAAATGTTAATTTTTTTCCTAGATTTCAACGACATATCGACATGATAAGAAGAAATAATATTCGAACAATCACATGGGCATGTGTCGTGTGTACTTAGTTAAATAAACAAAATTTGACCGGTCAAGCTTGGATTACACTCTGTCTTTTGGTTTTATAGTTTACTAAGTAACTTTTATATAATTATTAACCTCATCGTGTTTAATATTGATTTAATAATATAGTTTCCTCTTGCTAAATCTTAGTGAAAAAGATTCGTGTCTTCTTCATATATCGTCTTGTCAACATCCTAAGCAAGGTTGTACCTAGATGTGCCCGAAACAAAATTCCATTGTCATTCTTTGGATTAATATCAGAAAGGTGTCGTGTCTTGTAAGATATCAAATCAAAAGGACGATGTGATACGGATTCGTATTAGTGGACGCTACAACTCTAGCGAAAATAAACTGTCTTCAGCCAACCGAATGACAATGAACAAAAGAATCAATGTTCAATAAGAATTCTTATTATGCAAAATAACCTACCCTTTCAACCTCAGAACTCCAACGTTTAAATAGGAAAACTAAAGAAATAAACATGGAATGAAATCCCAACAATAAAGGAAAAGATAAACATCAAAACAAAAGAAAATAAATAACTTTAATAAACTGGTTGGAAGGGTGACGATAAACCGGCTACTCATCTAGCCACGAGTTGACGGGTCAGACTCTAAGCTATCACTTCCGGGCGGTTCTTCAAGTAGACCCGGATCCGTATCATTCTCCCCCTCTAAAAACGGACTCGACCTCGAGTCATCTTCTTCACCCGGCACATATGGGGACAAATCTGCGACGTTAAAGGTAGCTGAGACCTTGTAGTGTCCAGGAAGGTCGATTTTGTAAGCATTATCATTGATACGTTTAAGAACACGGAAAGGCCCATCAACCCGCGGATGAAGCTTCCCAAAAAGTCCCTGCGGAAAACGTTCGCGACGCAAATAAACCCAAACGAGATCCCCCTCGTTAAAGACCACCTTCTTCCTATGCTTATTAACCCGGGTTTGATACTGTAAATTATGCTTAATGATCTGCTCGCGAACCTGTTCATGCAGAAGTTTAATCTGGTTAGCTTGCTCATCCCCATCGGCACTAAAATACTCATGTTCTGGAAAAGGAGCAAGATCCAAAGGGGTGAACGGATTGCGACCATAAACAACAAAAAACGGACTCCTTCCGGTTGAACTATGATTAGACCGATTATAAGCAAACTCCGCCTGAGGAAGGACAAGATCCCACTGTTTCGGATTATCACCAACCAGACTACGTAACAAATTTCCCAAACTCCTATTGGTCACTTCAGTCTGTCCGTCGGTTTGAGGATGGTGTGAACTACTAAATTGTAACTTTGCACCCAAACGTTTCCACAATGTACGCCAAAAATGACTAACAAACTTCACATCCCGATCCGAAGTGATGGACTTTGGAACCCCATGCAAACGGACCACTTCCGAAAAATAAAGACGCGCAACCTGTGATGCGTCAAATGTCTTGACACACGGAATAAAATGAGCCATCTTAGAAAACCGATCAACGACCACCATAGAATCTTTTCAATGGTAAGCCTAGTACAAAATCAATACTAACATCCTCCCAAGGTCGAGCAGGAGTAGGCAAAGGAGTATATAAACCTTGATTCGTATGACGGGTATTTGCAACGTGGCAAACACAACACCTATTCAAGACTTTGGAAACAACCTTCGATATACCCGGCCAAAAAAACCGATCCTGAACCAAGGATATAGTTTTTGCTCTCCCAAAATGACCGGCCAATGCCCCTTGATGACATTCAAGCACAATGGCTTCACGAAACGATGACTATGGAACACATAAATGACTCCCTTTATAGAGAAAACCATTCTTTTGCAGAAAACACTGATACGGACTATGTGTACTCTTTTGCCAAATAGTATGAAAATCAAGATCATCCTGGTACAAATTTGAAAACGAACCGAACCCCGTTACCTCGAAAACGGTGGAAGACATGAGAGCGGGACGTCGGCTTAACGCGTCGGCAACGGTATTTGCAGAACCTGCCTTGTGCCTGATAACAAATGTGAAATCTTGAAGAGTTTCCACCCACTTTGCATGGCGTGGGTTAAGCTTTGCTTGGCCTTGAATAAATTTAAGTGCTTGGTG
The DNA here is from genome assembly GCF_002127325.2 of Helianthus annuus. Taxonomy (NCBI): domain Eukaryota; kingdom Viridiplantae; phylum Streptophyta; class Magnoliopsida; order Asterales; family Asteraceae; genus Helianthus; species Helianthus annuus. Next base: position 73,830,664 of record NC_035436.2, on the reverse strand, counting down.
GTCCGAGTAAAGAATAAACTCACCGGGGAGGAGATAATGGCGCCAATACTCAAGACTTCGAACAATGGCGTAAAATTCCTTATCGTACGTGCTATACTTCCGACGTGTGTCACTCAACTTTTGACTAAAGAAAGTAATGGGGCGGTGTTGTTGGCTCAAAACGCCACCAATACCCAAACCCGAAGCGTCACACTCCACTTGGAAAACATGTTCGAAATTCGGTAAAGAAAGAACGGGTGCCCGCGTGACGGCTTGTTTAAGAGCATCAAACGACTGTTGTGTACTTACGGACCAAGCACATTTACTACTTTTAAGCACTCGGTAAGGGGAGCCACGACGGTGCTAAAATTTCGAATAAAACGACGGTAAAATGACGCGAGTCCATGAAAACTTCGCACATCATGCAACGATTGCGGAGTGGGCCACGTAGTAATGGCAGAAACTTTGGACTCGTCCATGCGTATTCCTTTTCCCGACACCACGTACCCTAAGAAAAGAACTTCTGTTGTCAAAAAGTGGCATTTTTTTGCATTTGCATATAGTTTCTGTTCACGGGGGATGGTAAAAACATCCTTTAGGTTGTTGAGGTGATGTGCCACATCCTTTCTAAATATTAAAATATCATCGAAATAAACGACAACACAACGACCGATTAGAGGCTTGAATATATGATTCATTAACCGCATAAATGTACTCGGTGCATTTGATAATCCGAAAGGCATAACCATCCATTCATATAGCCCATCCCGCGTCTTGAACGCGGTTTTCCACTCATCACCCGGTCGCATACGAATTTGGTGATAGCCACTACGTAAATCAAGCTTGGAAAAAACTTGTGCACCATGTAGATGATCAAGCAAGTCATCAAAACGTGGAATAGGGAACCGATATTTGATAGTAATCTTGTTAACCGCGCGACTGTCAACACACATTCGAAACGCACCACCCGGTTTTGGAACCAGAAGAGCTGGGACAACACACAGACTCATACTTTCCCTAATAAGGCCTTTTTCCAGGAGTTCGGTTACTTGACGATGTAGTTCTGTAAACTCTTTGGGATTCATTCGATAGGCTGGTTTGTTTGGGATGCTCGCACCGGGTAAGAAATCGATACAATGTTGAATCTCTCTCTCAAGAGGAAGGCCTAGAGGAATTTCATTAGGAAACACATCTTGAAATTCAGACAAAAAAGGTTGTACCTGCGGTGGGACGAGTGGAACAATGGCATTTTCTTCGGTTAATAGGAGACCGAAAATAATGTGTTCCGGTTTATGTAACACCTCGAAAATTTATGTCCAATAATGTATCGACACATGTCATGAGCCTTAAACGTGTAAAAGATTACTTTAGAAGGACTAAAGTTGACAAATAAAGAAACTATGTGAATAAAAGGGTTCAAAGTGTCAACTATGGATAAATGCACCTTTAAATGACCCTACACGATGTTTATACCCTTAAACGAATAAATCATGGATCATACGAAGCTAATTGTGAAAGAAAGTGAGGAATTACAAACTACAAGGGTTAAATGTGTCAACATGATTAAAGTATACCTCTGAGTGACCTTTTTAGCAAACCCGAAGCTTTGTAATGATTAATTATACTCACGAGAATAAGTGATAAAAATTTCACAAGGTTACGATAAAGTATGAGAAAGTTATGGCAATATTCGTATACAAGGGGTTAAAAGCGTCAACGTTGAAATTTAAGGCCTTACGGGTGATCACAAAGTTAACCAATGACTTAACGGAGTTTGGTTAAGTCTTAAGACCCTTAAAAGTAAGGTGAGAGGCCAAAAATGCAAAAACAAGACTTAAAACCACGTTTAAAAGGACCAGGGGCTGAAATGTAAATAGCTGAAACTTGTTTGGCTGGTTCTGGAAGGCCAGGCGGCCCGCGTAAGAGTAGCCTATTGGCTTACGCGGCCCGCGTGAGCAGCACAGCGACAGAAAACACCTGCAGCTGCCAGTTCAGGTCTGTTAACCGACTTAACTCGCTTGTTTTGCATACCAGGGGCTGCCCCAATGGTTTTTCATGCACTAGGGGCACTTGTCTTGATCTGGGAACATCAGTAGACCTCCTTGGCATGATCTTGTTGCATCAATTTGGCTATATAAGCTTCCTCTTGTTGCAACACTTTGTTCATTCATTTGCAAAGTTCACAAGACTCATTTCTGGAGCTCCTCTGAGCAGCAACAAGATTCCTTAGGCTTCCTAATCATGCATAGGACCCTTGTAAGTATCCTTAACCCTTCCTAATTCAGTTTAGCTTAGTTAATTAGCTTAAAGTCAAACCGTCGTAATTAAGGTTTGACTTCGAGATTAATCAATAATTGTCCAGTCAAATCTCAAATTAAAAATACCTATGAGTTGGTAATTATGTGGGTAATAAACCCTTAAAAGGGTACCCTCTGATTTCCACTCTAAGTAGGTCAATTGTCGGGTCAAAGTTAATCCTAAAAAGTCAACAGAAAGCTTATTTTCAAATTAAGACATAATTAGCAATGTAGAAGCCATGCAACCTGTTTTATCATTAATATAACTTGGTAATTAATGTAAGAACATTTCTAAACATGTTCACCCCGACAATTTTCAGTTTAGGCTCGGTTCGGGACCGAAAGTCGCATAGTTTGACTTCTGCTTTGACTTTCAGTTCTGACCCGTTTAAGCATAGTTTAGAAATGCCTTAGAGCCTTATTAGGACCAGGTTTCATATAAGTATAACCCACTATGATTATACAACTTGGTTCATTAGATATCGATTCATGTGCATGTTTCCGTTAATTGCTTAAATGTTGACTATTATGCCCTTTTTACCTTAAAATGTGATTTTTGAAAAAGTGAAAGAATAGAAACCTTCATTACTGATTTATAAACTTGTCCCTAAAATTTGACATCAGTTTGAGGTCTAGATTAGGAGTTATGCTCATTAGCGTAATTAGAAAGCTTTTTGTGAATTAAATGACATCTAGCGTATAGCCTATCTAAACCCAATTTTTGATATCAGACTTTTTACCCACTGATGTAATATAATATTTTGGGATTTTTGGAGATTTTTATTTATCTTTAGGCTGAGCATAACTTAGAGTTCTAAGCTTAATTCGGTTATTGTCGGTTTTGCCCTTTTGGGCTATAAAATGAGTTTTACAAATCCTTTTGATACCAAACCTTTTTCTACTGATCTAATATGATAAATAAATTATTTTGAGCCTTCTGGAATAATAAAAATATCAGCTTTCCTTTGAGAACCCGGAAATGGCTCCAAATCGCCTTTTTAAGCGTTTTTAACGCATAGTATATGTTAAAACTATTTTAAACATATAAGGTTTGGTGTCTACTGATATATTCAGTAAATTTTTATATTTTAACAGTAAGCAAAAGTTTTAAACTCAGATTTCCAGTTTTTACCTTTTAGGCTTATGTGAAATTACCAAAATGCCCCTACGGTGCATAGTATGGTTATAATTAATAAATTTCACATATATATGATACCCTACTATTATAACTTATTAAACTAAGTATATTTACTGATTAAATCAGACCTCTAACTCAGTTTATTATTTAAACTCTTTATAACCTTTAAAATGACCAAAATGCCCTTACGGGGCATAGTTTGAGTTTAAAATCATTTTGGGCATAATAGAAGATATCTTACTGATATCACAACATATTTAATGCATATTAACTTAGGAAACCTGTATAGGACTCTTATGGTTACCCGTTACGCATTATTCGCGTTCGGTCCGGTTTATGCAACTAGTTTGCATAAATTAGCTGAAACGGGTCAAACCTTATCATTTTTGTCTCAAAATCCAGAATGTATTTAGTTTACCCATATTATACAAGTCCTCAAACTTTTCGGGTCTAAATCACATTCTATTCCGGTCATCGCTTATTCATGCAATTGAACCGTATCTTCTAACCGGTCTAAGTTTAGGCTTAATTAAAGACCCGTTAGGAATCTAATAGGTTATTATAAACCATCGTTCCAGAATAGGAGACCCGGTAAAAGATACGTGCACTTGCTTGTTGTGATTATTACCTGCAAAGGTAAATACTTTTAACTTATTTTCCCTATACGGCTTGGGGTACGGTATATAAAATACCGCTTGGTCGGACATTGAATCTTTAATCGTATGATGGTTAATTTATTGAAATGACCCGTTTAAATTGTTTTGTTTGCTTAAAACCTTTGGGGGATTAATGACCATATCCCGGATATCCTTGGCATCATTCATAGAAATGGCCACGACCATAGCACACGTGGGTGTAGGCGTACACCCGCCAGTGCATTTATAAATAATAAGGTATAACCGCCGGTTTCGGGAATAACCCGCCGCGGGACTATACCATGTGGTGTGTCAATTAATCTTTAACCCGGTGTTCAACTCGGGCTACTGAACGTATAAGAAACATGTAATTCTTTTACAAGATTATGTACAAATAATTATCCCAAGTTATAAAATCTTTTGTGCCACGTGCATTCAAATCAAATTTTAAACATTTTCAAAATGAGTCAGTTAAATTGTATTTACCAATGTAAACGGACGTATTTTCCCAAAAAGGCTAACTGCAGGTACTAATCGGAATAGGCTGGTCTCTCCTAGCATCAAATAGAAGTCTCGCAAGCTTAGATGCCTAATGTCTGTTGAACAAAGTTTCCTCTTTATTTTGATCCGCCTGTGGATCTGTTTCAACTGTTTGTGATACTTAATATTACAATTTTATTTGGTTGAAATAAATCTATCTTTTTGCTTCCGCTGTGCATTTATAATTTGTGTTGTTTGACTATGATGATATCAACAACGTCACGATACTCCCCACCGGGCCCACCTGTAATACGTGGAAATATTGGGGTGTGATACCAGTGGTGTGTCAATTAATCTTTAACCCGGTGTTCAACCTGGGCTACTGAACGTATAAGAAACATGTAATTCTTTTACAAGATTATATACAAATAATTATCCCAAGTTATAAAATCTTTTGTGCCACGTGCATTAAAATCAAATTTTAAACATTTTCAAAATGAGTCAGTTAAATTGTATTTACCAGTGTAAACTGACGTATTTTCCCAAAAAAAGGCTAAGTGCAGGTACTAATCGGAATAGGCTGGTCTCTCCTAGCATCAAATAGAAGTCTCGCAAGCTTAGATTCCTAATGTCTGTTGAACAAAGTTTCCTCTTTATTTTGATCTGCCCGTGGATCTGTTTCAACTGTTTGTGATACTTAATATTACAATTTTATTCGGTTGAAATAAATCTATCTTTTTGCTTCCGTTGTGCATTTATAATTTGTGTTGTTTGACTATGATGATATCAACTACGTCACGATACTCCCCACCGGGCCCACCAGTAATACATGGAAATATCGGGGTGTGACAGGTTGGTATCAGAGCCAACACTGAGTGAATTAAACACTAGTCTTTTGTGTTTAATCTCAGTTACACGAATTGCACATTCCTCGATCCTCGAGTCTAGACAAGTAACATAGGACAAATTCTGTTTTGTTTTATTTTTGTCTTTCATTTTATATATATTCTTGTTGTTATCTTTGTGTATGTTGACCGGTTTAACAATGCCGCCACAATTCAGAAGAGGTAGAGGCAAGGCCCCAGTGACGGGCCATGATCACGACGCCGGACCTTCCCACCGGTGCACGCCATCCATCACCATGAGCACCAGTCCCTAAGAACCTTGGAGGACTTACATTGAACCGGGGAGGCGATCCGTCTCCCTAAGCTCCTCACCATCCTACCTCCACTCCTTTGGGCCACAATCAGAAAATGAGCCCAACAACCCCCAACCTTCATTCATACCTCTTCAGCGATCGAATTCGCACCACTCTTTTGGCGACCCCACTCCTGTTTTTCAGAGCCGGTTCAACCCGGCTAACTACATTCAAGAACCCGTGGGTTTTAACCCATTGGGACCAGAGGACCATTTCTCTGGCGATCACGCCATGGATATGGACGAGGACACGGATCCCGTCGAGCCTGCAACCGGGACCCCAAACCACCCATCGAGATCTCTGATGGGTCCTCGTTTCATGGATCGCCTTACCGCGGTCTGGATAGCTATCAAGCGAGGTTCAACCAGTTTGAATGGTATTTTACCCCCTCTGAGTACTCGTCTCCGTACCACCACCAACACCAGCAGCAGCAGGATCCTTCTGAGGATTCTCGTTTTGCGGCAGTCACTCCACCGCCACCACCACCTGCACAGCAGCCGCCTCCGGAGCCACCGAGGCGACGAAGATCAAACGCACGAATGTTCGTGCGAGGAGGAGTGCGCATCAGCACCCCTCAACCATCAAGTGGCACTCACTACCCGCCACTCCAAGAAGAACCGCAGATGGGGGGACCATCAAACCCCGTCCCAGAAGCAGACTCTGCGCCTGTAGTGCCACCATTGGGTTTTGATAACCCAATCCCTGCATACACCGGTTCAGCAGCGTATAATCCATTTGAGCAGCCGGCCAACACCAACTGTAACTATGCGGAGGTCGATCCATATCAAGCAGCGTGGGACTACAACGCTCTTCATCCTGAAGGGCCCTATGGTGGTCCTTGGACCACTGGGTACCCACCTTTTGTGTACCAGCACCCGCCACCTCCTCAACCTCTGCATCAGCAGCCGCCGCAGCCGCAACTGATCCTGCCAGAACGCCAACAAGAGGTTCTCGATAGCTTGGACCGAGTTGGGCGGGAGGTTCAATCAGAGCGCAGAAACAACCGAGGCTTCTTCAAGGGGTTATCAGACCTAATCAAGGGGAAGTCCAAGAGAAGGGATTATTGAAGATCCTTGTTTATTTATTTATTTATTTATTTATTTATGTTGTAATCAAGTCCCTGCGTGGACTTTTGTTTCTGTACTCAGCCCCTGCGTGGGCTTGTCTTTTTGTATTATGCCCCTGCGTGGGCGTGTCTTTCTGTTGACCCCTGCGTGGGTATGTTGTTTGTTTAAGCCCCTGCATGGGCGTGTTATTTCAATTGTTTGTGATACTTAATATTACAATTTTATTCAGTTGAAATAAATCTATCTTTTTTCTTCCGCTGTGCATTTATAATTTGTGTTGTTTGACTATGATGATATCAACTACGTCACGATACTCCCCACCGGGCCCACCGGTAATACGTGAAAATATCGGGGTGTGATAGTTTAGTTTTTGTAAGACCTGTGAATTCTGATCGCATCACTAGCATGGAGGTCGACCCCTCTTCTCTAGGATTAAAAGGAGCCAAGGTGATATTAAGACCATCTTTCTTGAACGTATATGTATTGTGGAACCCATCGTGTTTAACCCGATGGTCATACAGCCACGGACGTCCCAACAAGATATGACACGCGTCCATTGGGAGGACTTCACACCACACTTCGTCTGTATACTTATTACCGATGGAAAACGGAACCAAACACTGATGAGAAACTTTGAGGATAGTACCTTTTTTTTAACTATGTAAGTTGGTATGGTTCGGGGTGGTCTTGTAGCGGTAAATTGAGTTTTCCCACCATTGAAGTAGCCACAATATTCTCACAACTGCCACCATCAACGATAACGGTACAAACCTTACCCTTGGACGTACACTTTGTTCGGAAAACATTGTTGCGAAGCCACTGTGTGTCATCTGAAGTATTATCTATGGACGTGATGAGAAGTCGTTGAATAACAAGGGCCTCACCCCGATCGGGGTAAAGAACATTGGATTCCTCATCATCGTCTCCCTCTGTATCATATGTAGGAACGGGCTCGTCAACGAAGGCAAGGACTTGTTTATTGGGATAGTCACGTTTAAGGTGGCCAAGACCTTGGCATTTGAAACAACGTAGAGCATTAGTTCCGGACCCGGACTGACCTGTCGGGGGAGTGGGTGGGGTTTCGGCTTTGATTGGGCCGCCCCGTGGGTGTGATGAGACGTTGACAGAAGGTCGAGAGGACGGTGGTACACGACTTTGTGTTTTAGGTTTGGTCAGTAGTTGTTTTTCCACCTGGAGGGCTAGCCTACAAACATCTTCAAACGACCAATATTGCTGCAAATAAACGACGTCCGAAATATCCGACCGTAAAGCTCCCAAAAAACGAGCAATAACCTGTTCGTCGTCTTCGTCCGCGCCGCAACGCATACGTATCCTTTCGAACTCAGCAATAAAATCTTCTATGGATAGTGAATTTTGTCGCAGATTATGATAATCCAGAAAAGAAACTTGGCGATGATTAACGTGTAAAAACTTCGACCGTAATAACCTTTTCATCTTGTCCCACGTTTCAACTTTATGTTTACCCTCCCGATATCGTTGATTCTTAACATGTTCCCACCATAACGATGCATATTTACGTAAATGAATAGCAACGAGTTTTACCTTTAAGTTTTCTGGAACTTGGCGGAGATCAAATATGCGTTCGACTGTGTGAAGCCAGTCGATAAAATCATCTGGTTGCATGCGACCTTCAAACTCGGGAATCTCGGTGCGAATACCCAATGCTTTGAGCGGATCAAGTGATGGTGGTGGTGGTGGTGGTTCGTGGCGACGACCTTGACGAGCAAAGACATTCTCGAATCTGTCATTGTCGCCGTAATCATCCCAGACGACGGATTCGGTGGCTGATGGATCGTACCGGTCGTGCGGGTCATCTCTGTCATACCTATGAAACTTATCGAATTCGATGTCACGAATCCGTTGTTGTAGACGTTCAATCTCGACGTCACGAGGATCACGTGGTTCAGGGCCGCTGCCTCTGGCGGCGAATCTGCGGTGTGGCTGACGACGATCTCTCCAATATTCGAACATCTTGATGAACCTGAAGCTGTTGATACCACTTGATACGGATTCGTATTAGTGGACGCTAGAACCCTAGCGAAAATAAACTGTCTTCGGCCAACCGAATGACAATGAACAAAAGAATCAATGTTCAATAAGAATTCTTATTATGCAAAATAACCTACCCTTCCAACCTCAGAACTCCAACGTTTAAATAGGAAAACTAAAGAAATAAACATGGAATGAAATCCCAACAATAAAGGAAAAGATAAACATCAAAACAAAACAAAATAAATAACTTTAATAAACTGGTTGGAAGGGTGACGATAAAACCGGCTACTCATCTAGCCACGAGTTGACGGGTCGGACTCTAAGCTATCACTTCCGGGCGGTTCTTCAAGTAGACCCGGATCCGTATCACGATGTCTTGTAAGATATGACTCGGGTTTAGTGTATGAGTTAAACGAGTTCAGGTTGTAAAAGAGTTGACTCGTTAGTGACGCAAATAATATGTATACACGGGTTTAACCCGTCTTTGACATGTTTGACTAATTTTATTAAATGGGTTACCAGGTCAATACGGCATGTTTAAAACCAATTATCAAACATGTCGTATTATATAACCTGTTTATTAAATACATACGTGCTACTATATAAGAAAATGAGACGCTTTGCTACTACATAAGAAAATGACACGCTTAGCTATTCGGATTATATAATTGTGTTAAAAGGATTTTGTCATCTAACCTAAATTCAATTATTAATTAGATGTTTTGTGGTTTGGATGTTAATCTGTGCTATTTTGGCGGTATTTATTGAATTCAAAGGTTTTTTAGTTTAACTTTTTATAATTTTACAGGGACTTAATAGCTAATTTAAGATGACTAAATCTAATTTTTTTTTTGTTTATATGTTAACCTTATGTTTATGTAATGATGTGAAAGTCAAAGAGTTGTTATGGACTATAATTTCTACAAAGAAACTTAAACATCAAGACTAAGAACAAAATCACATGTGAAATAATAAGGGTAAGAAAATTAAATAAAAAGTCATATTCGAAACTCGTCTGAGGGGGTGTTCGGTGTTGCGTTTTCAGAATAGAGTATGCGTTTTAAAATAGATTTTGCGTTTCCAAAACTGCGTTTTGAAAAAGCATGTGGGTACATTCTTCTACAAAACTGCGTTTTTGAGGCAGATAATCACTTTTTCATCCAAACATTTTTTTTTATTATTTATGTTTTACAAATACAATAATCAAATAATCACTTCAAAAAGTAATCGCAAATACCCTCTGAGTATGGAAAGGAAAATGTGACTGAATTTTGGGTTATCAAGATTCTCCATTTCATTCGGTTGGAGTCATCTCCCATTGATGTGTTTGATATTGTTTTAATAATTTGGTTTCCTCTCGGTAAATCTATATAAGTGAAAGAGATTCATATCTACATAAATATAATCTTGTCAACATCCTAAGCAAGATTGTACCTATATGTGCACGAGACAAAACTTCATCGTCATCCTTTAGCTTGACATATAAAACGCATGGCGTCTTGTAAGATATCAAATCAAAAAATACAAAAAGGAGACGTTACATTAGACTCTTACCAAACTTGTCCATATCTTATTCATGTCTTGTGATATTAGCTTTTGACAAAATCGCACATCCTCATCAACCACATCCATATGCTTAACAAACAAATTTACAAGTTTGTATGTTTTGATCAAACAAACTTAACACTAACTTTTACACAAGACAAATTGATTCTTAACAAACTTGTTCATGTCTTGTGATATTAGGTTTTGACAAAATCACACATCTTCATCTACCACATCAATATGCTTAACAAACAAATTTACATGTATGTTTTAACAAACTTAACACTAACTTTTACACAACACAATTAATTTACACTACTTTTAACACAAAACAAATACTAGCACTAATTCTAACAAACTTACCAATTTTAGTACATTGTCAACAAACACATCATACACCAGTCAAACAACGCTAAAAGACTATTTGAACGAACATCATATAGATGTTTTACAGAGTTAAAAAGACATCTAAAACTATAGTCATAAAGCATGCCATCGCAAAATATATACAACTATCGTAGGACAAAATCGTTTAAAACAACCATAAGAACCTTCGACATCAAATATCATACAAGAACACGTTCTAAACAACAAGATCATAAACAATTTGTTAAAGAGAAAGGCCAATCTTACCCCTCCTAACACTCACTTAACACATGTCATAGAAATCACACTTAGCAAAAATTTAGTCATCAACAAAAAAAAAACACAAATCAACATAAACTTTGAAACAAAAACCCTAAAATGTTTTTAAAAAATGTAAAATAATGCAAATGCCCTAAAAAGCTCTTTTAAATGGTCATAATGAAAATAAACCATCTGACTATCATTAGATTATATCTATATCTTCTTCATCTAACGGTCAAAACAAGTACACCTAACTAAACCATTCTCATTGCACAACGTACAACTCCTAAAGCCACCTTTCTCCGAGTAACACTTATGGCTTCCCCTGCACTCGTCACACAGGATAAATCCAAAACCGCCGCAACCACCGCACACGGCGGAGCTAACCGCCAGCAAACCATCAATAATCTTCTTCAACTCACCAGTTTCGTGCAGCTGCCTCACCTCTTCTGCTCCGCCGATGTACCTACCGCCGATGAAAACTGTAGGTAAGGTTAGTTTCGTCTTTTCACTCTTCAACTCGTCGTCCTCTGCCATTAGGTTTCGTAACTCGTTGAGGAATCTTGAGTCCATTGATAAATCGCGTTCGTCGATTGATACACGGAAGCCTCGTAGGATCGATTGGACGGTGCGGCAAGCTTCGAACGTCGGCCGGACCACACGGAGGCTTGTTGTGTATACTACCACTCGCTTTTCAGCTCCCGGAATTGAAATCAGACGGTTAGGTTTTGTTAAGTTCCCCTCTGCCGTGACCTTGTTAGATTCTGGTGGAGATTTCGATAGAATTGTAACCGCACAGTCAGATATTGCCGATTTATCCTCCGCCGTGACGTTGTTCGATTCCGGTGAAGATTTCGCCTGAATCGAAATTATAAATTTATCCTCCGCCGTGGCATTATTCGATTCCGGTAAGTATTTCGCCGGTAGCGACACAACATGGTCAGATTTAGTCTCCGCCGCTACGTCATTGTTCGATTCCGGTGAAGATTTAACCGGAATCGAAATCAAACGGTCAGATTTCGCCGATTTCTCCGTCGCGTCGTCATTTTTCGATTCCGGTGGAGATTTCTCCGGCGACGAGATTTGATTAACGGAGAAGGCACGAGCGAATTTGTTAGCGAGGTGAACGCGGTGGAAGATCGACAGTCTTCTAGCGGCGGTGGTGGCGGTGGAGCACGGAGACGGTTTAGCTAGGGTTTCGTTGAATCCATAACTATCATCTTCATCATTCGCGAATAGATTCTCCACATCTTTAAGCGATGAACGAACAAAGTTGTGTTTCGACGCAGATCTACGGAACAAACCGTTAATGCTATCAGTTTCACGGCTAGATTTCCGGCGCGATTTCCACATCTCAGGTCAGATCTCAATCGTGAAAACTCATAATCAGAGAAAACGTTCAGTTTTTAGGCGAATGTGAGAGTTGTTATGGAGGATAGAAAAATGGCGGATTTGTTTGTTGGAAGATGAATAGTGAAATTTATACAAGAGTGATGAAATTGGAGGGTTAGGGCATGTGTTGTGTTCATTACACTTTTGGGTGCCTCCCTCTATTATTATACTTGTCATAATCATCATGAATCTATTGGGTGTGTTACATTTTTTTTTCTTAAAAAGATATTTAAATTTTACTTTAGTGTTAATAATCATAATATGTATACTAATATTGCCAAATAGTTGGTTAGTAATAATGACTTTCAAAACATTCTAAAATGATCAAGGGTATGGTTGGAGCCCTCTATAGGCTTTATTGTGACATGTATGTGCCACGTTAATAAGGGGGCTCTATTGTCTCTTCTCAATAGTTAGCATGCTATGAGATGGAGTCACTCTTTTCCTACTCTCACCAATGGTGCCTCCTACTTTTAATAACTCTCACCCTAGCTCCTATGGTATTGTGTGGGAGACGCTATTGATTAAAAAATTTGCTGACGTGGAGGGCAATCACGTCACATACCGTGTAGCCTAAAACACCGAGTTTTCAGGCTAAAAATCTTATTATGAATTTTAGTAATTGATAAAGATTTTTGTGTTTGATTTAAATATATATTGAGCTTGACACATAGTATGACTTGGGTTAGGGTTTGAGTTAAGCAAGGTCATTCGTTGATGTCATGAATAATAACTTGTCTAGTATGTTTATTATACATTTAACTAATCGTGTTAGATGAGTTACTATATTGGCAATTAGAACACCTGCTTCAGGCATTTTCATCCAGTGTTCTTCTGGACAAGGCGACCCAAAGAAACACAAGTCATGATATAATGAATTTACATCCCTGACAAAAATGTCCACGTAGATATGATATCGATTTTGTAACTCTTCTCTTATTTGCTGTCGAATGTACTCATAGTATTGATGTTCATCAAGTCCGAGGCAAACAGCTAGTGCTCGAACTCCACAATTTCCATCGGGTTTAACGTTTCGTATATTTGTTATAAACTTATTAACTTTATTCTTCCTTCACAGATCACTTAGGTTTCTCTCTCTACCCCTTCTCTCTTACATACACAAGCACATTCTTGAAGGGGATACATACATATTTATGTATCTAATTATCACCAGAGAAACCAGCCATCATCCGCCGGTTACCGGCGGCTTCACCGGAGAAACCAGCCATCATTACCGAGTTGTTTCAATTTTCCGGCGACTTCACCGGAGAAACCAGCCATCATCCGCCGAACTAAGACGTTTCCGGCGAAAAGACAAGAAAGAACTCCGGTAAAAAGCTTGTTTTTTATAGATCTGGTTGAAAAAAGCTTCTTTTTTAAAGATCTAGTTGTAAAAAACTTGTTCCATTGAGTTTTTTTTACCTGATTAATGAAAAATTGAGGTGTCCTCATGATAAAATCATCTTCTTCCATTGACCGGAGGTGTGCGGTGGGTGGTGGTGGCCGGAGCCGTACGGCGGGTGATGGAATATTTGGGTTAAAATCTTGTTCCCTGTTAGCAAGTTTTGGTGTAGTTAAGGGTTTATGATCTGGGTTCCCCTTTGCTTATTTATGAACATCTGGGTTACAAGTTAAAGTTTATCGAAATTGTTCACCATATAAAAGTTACTTTATAGAAAATTGAAATAATCTAGAAAAGTTGACTGAAATGGGCACCTAAGTTTTAGGAAAAATAAAATAAAAATTTGACTTTTTGGGTGTATTTATCAATAGCTTTTTTTTCTATTTTGATTTAATTATGTTTTTTATGTAATTTTATTAATTTGTTTAATTTAAATTGTTATTTAATGAAATTTTAATTTTAGTTAAACTTAATTTTTGAATTTATTTAAAATAAAAAAAAAAGTTCTAGGGTACTTAGGGTAGGCCGTCGAAGCTAGGGTACTTTGTTGGGTACTTTGTAGTAAATTTGACATGACGGCACTGAGTTAGTCGAAGCTAGGGTACTACCCTAGAGCCTCCCCCCCCCCCCAAACAGCTAGTGCTCGAACTCCACAATTTCCATCGGGTTTAACGTTTCGTATATTTGTTATAAACTTATTAACTTTATTCTTCCTTCACAGATCACTTAGGTTTCTCTCTATACCCCTTCTCTCTTACATACACAAGCACATTCTTGAAGGGGATACATACATATTTATGTATCTAATTATCACCAGAGAAACCAGCCATCATCCACCGGTTACCGGCGGCTTCACCGGAGAAACCAGCCATCATTACCGAGTTGTTTCAATTTTCCGGCGACTTCACCGGAGAAACCAGCCATCATCCGCCGAACTAAGACGTTTCCGGCGAAAAGACAAGAAAGAACTCCGGTAAAAAGCTTGTTTTTTATAAATCTGGTTGAAAAAAGCTTCTTTTTTAAAGATCTAGTTGTAAAAAACTTGTTCCATTGAGTTTTTTTACCTGATTAATGAAAAATTGAGGTGTCCTCATGATAAAATCATCTTCTTCCATTGACCGGAGGTGTGCGGTGGGTGGTGGTGGCCGGAGCCGTACGGCGGGTGATGGAATATTTGGGTTAAAATCTTGTTCCCTGTTAGCAAGTTTTGGTGTAGTTAAGGGTTTATGATCTGGGTTCCCCTTTGCTTATTTATGAACATCTGGGTTACAAGTTAAAGTTTATAGAAATTGTTCACCATATAAAAGTTACTTTATAGAAAATTGAAATAATCTAGAAAAGTTGACTGAAATGGGCACCTAAGTTTTAGGAAAAATAAAATAAAAAATTGACTTTTTGGGTGTATTTATCAATACCTTTTTTTTCTATTTTGATTTAATTGTGTTTTTTATGTAATTTTATTAATTTGTTTAATTTAAATTGTTATTTAATGAAATTTTAATTTTAGTTAAACTTAATTTTTGAATTTATTTAAAATAAAAAAAAGTTCTAGGGTACTTAGGGTAGGCCGTCGAAGCTAGGGTACTTTGTAGTAAATTTGACATGACGGCACTGAGTTAGTCGAAGCTAGGGTACTACCCTAGAGCCTCCCCCCCCCCCCCCCCGCGCCCCCGCCGCACCATATGAACATTAATCTTAAATAACCATATGAACGAATGAAGCATAAAAACAGGTCACCTTAGAGTAACTGGTTGAGTGTTTTATTCTAAATACAAGAGCTCATCTCACAAAGTATGAACCATTTGAAGGAGTGTTCTTAAGATATTCACAAAATAGCAAAGCCAATAGAGTATTAAACAAAGAAACAATAGAATCACCTAATGTCACATTTGATAAAACTTTTTCTTTACCAAAACTACCCCCACTAGAATAAGATAGCGAGGAAGAAACTGAACGCAAAATTAATTTAAAACCATTAAGTGATAGTGTGGTACACCTAATGAAGTACCAACCAACATTAAAAATATAAAAGACCATCCAATTGACCAAACGGTAGAAAACTTAAACTTGAAGCTCAAAATATATGTTTGTTCATTACATTTGTGTCTAACCTGAACCTAAGAATATATGTTCGTTACATTTATGTCTAAACTGATTATGCTGGAACTGTTAATCTGGTTGCTAGATAAATATCTATAAGAATAAGATTCTACTTATGTATGCTTGTCATAAATAGTTGGTTTGAAATATTTCAAATGGATGTTAAAAGTGTTCTTTTTAATGAGATTATTGGTGAAGTTTATGTATCACAATCATGCGGTTATGAAAACTAAAAATAAAGAGTAAATTACAAAAATCTTCTTTATGTATGTCACTTATTGCAAATTGTGTCATTTATCTTCAATAATTACAGAAAACATACTCGATGTTTGCAAACCCTTGCAAGTTATGTCCTTTAGCCCTAACTCAGTTAATTTTTTGTAGTTAAATCTGATCAAATGGACCCCACATAAGGGTATTTTTGTCATTTTACTCTCATGTGGGGTCCATTTGGTCAAATTTAACCACAAAAATACCTTCATGTGGGGTCCATTTGGTCAAATTTAACCACAAAAATTAATTGAGTTATGGTTAAAGGACATCACTTGCAAGGTTTTGCAAACATCGAGTACGTTTTTTGTAATTATTGAAGACAAATGACACAGTTTGCAATAAGTGACATACATGAAGGATGATTTTTGTAATTTACTCAAAAATAAATAAATAAACTATTGTCCTTATGGATTTTTTTTTGAACAGCAAACTCACTTTATATATATATATATATATATATAGAGAGAGAGAGAGAGAGAGAGAGAAACGGGATCGGGAGAAAACGATCAAAATTGTGAGAACGCTTCCTGGACCAACACGTGTTCCGTCGCTTATAAAAGGGCGGAGGGGCTTTTTTGTCCTTTCATCTTCTGCTTTTCCTGTTCCGCTTTTTCCCAATGTTGTTTTAATTTTTGGTTTTTGATATTTTTGGCGTTAACCAAATTCAATAATTAATGGCGTTTTAATGGTTCCATTATATCAACATTTTGGCGTTTATGGTGTTTATGGCGTTATTCACAGCGTATGCCAATGGAACCCATGGGGCAGGAAATCTATTTGAATGACGTTTTCCAAGGCGTTTAAACAAGTTGGCCTATTGATCTGTTATTTTTTATAAACATTTTGGCGTTTGTGGTATCTTGGCGTTTTACTATTGTTAAATTATATTTCAACAACAGGAAAAAAAATATACAAGGGAAGGAAATAAATTACAAATCCTAATCGGATCTCTTTTCCCAATCTTCAGTGTCATCAGTCTCTCTCTTCTTTAATAGTACAAGAACTGTCATCAAATATATGGCGTTTTATGTAAAACTTAACAAACCCAAGGGTTTGATTTTTTTGCCTACTCATCTGTTGAACTGTGTTTTTGTGTGGATGTTTCGGGACATAGATCTATGGCGTGTGAGTGGGTTTTTCGCTTTTTCTTTATCTGGATCTTCATATTTATAGTGAACCCACTCTTCATTGTCATTGACATCTTCTTCTCATCCAAACCCTCTTCAAGAACAAAAAATACAAAATGCCATATGACTGGCATCAGTATCTTTTTCCTGAAATTTTGTCCATCTCATGCAGCAAAATCTTTTCTGAGGTACTTCCCTCTGATAACAATTCATTCAGTTTATTTGTTGGCGTTTTATAGTGGGTGGTATTTAGTAGTATTTGGCGTTTGTTTTTTTTTTTGTTTGATCAAATGGAAGTTGCTGAGATGTATCATTTTATAGGATGTCTTTTTGGCGCCTAAATTAGGCGGCGCATTATTATAATAAAGTATTTTTGTCTTTTCAGTTACTGTTTTGTAATTAATGTTTTTGATAAGCTTTTTATCTCTGAAGTCTGTAACACGTCCCATCTTTCAAGTTTAGCGTTTTAGATTCTTCATTATCTAATGATTTTGTATTTACTGTTTCTAGTTAGATTTTCAACTTTGCTTTTTATTTTTTTTCTTATTTTTATTTTTTTTAGTTGGTTTTTTTATAATAATTTTTCAAAGTAATTTTATTATAGTTTGGCATTTTTTTGGTGGCGTTTAACTGGATGATATCGTTTTAAACAAGTATTTTGGCTGTTTTGGTGTTTTTATTATATATGGCGTTTTTATTATATAACAATTAACTGAAAAGGAAAATAAGAAAAAAAAGAATACATAAACAATTGATCTTTCAAATCTTCTCTGTCTGCAGTCTCTTTCTTTCTCTTTTTTGAATCATGTTAACTGGCTGGTTCGACTTTCGTATGATTCATTTTGTTTTTTTGTTTTTCAAGTAGTTTTTTGTGTTGCTGTTTGGAAGCACACAGTCTGACATCAGCATCTTTTTCTTGAATATTTGTCCATCTCATGCAGCAAAATGTTATTGAGTTTATATTCTTCAGCCAACAATCTTGAATTTTTACAATCATCGATGTTTGATTTTTTAACTTTTTTGGCGTTTTACCGATAAAAAGAACGCCAAGAAATAAGATCACCTTAAAACTCAATTTTTGATCATGATAAAATCAATAATGTTTTGCTGTATGAGATGGACAACATTGTTAATCCTCGGTTAAGAAAGATAACTGACAATGTTGTCCACCGCATACAGCTAAACTTTATTGACAACAAACCTCAATAATGTTTTTGTATGTTTTGGCGTTATAAATTTGATGGAAGTTTAGGATAAGTCAATGAGATTTTACTAAATGAAATGGACTATATCCTCACTTTACGATTTTGTCTATTTCATTGAGCGAAATCTTACTAACAGCCAAACTGAATTTAAAAAAAAAAAGAAAAACGTTTTTGGGGTTGAAGATATTTGATGTTTGGGTTTTTTGGCGTTTCTAAGGCGAATGGGTTATATGAAATATGGCGTTTGGGTTTTTGTGTATGTTTTTAACTGAATGTCTGAGATGTTGTATATATAGGATTTTTTGGCGGTTTTTTAAGGCGGGATTCTACTATAATTAAGTTTGGCGTTTTATATTTAATGGCGTTTTACTTAGAATAGTCTGTGATTTTTGTTTTTTGGCGTTTTATTTTATGATTTGGCGTTTTATATGGAGTAGTCAAAAGACCCTTTTACCCTTAATGAAGCGCGTCCACGTAATAAAATTGATGTTACTTACGAAAACGTCATCGCGCCAATCTAGTCCATAGATTGTTTTGATCGGACTATCGTTAAACGTTCTCACCGTTCTCACACTTTTGATTGTTTTCTCTAAATCCCGACCCTATATATATATAAAGAGTCAGCTGTCCTTATAGATTTAAACGAGCTCCTAGAGATTGGCATGAAAAATTGAAACATATTTTTACTCACCAATGATTCAATGAATATTGGATGGAAAAGGTATAGATAACGCTTTATTTTGCAAAAGAAAGGAGACAATCATATACTTCTTATTCAAATTTATCTTGATTATATTATTTTTGGTACAACAAATCAAGTTCTACATGACGAATTTGCAAATTTTATGTATGAAGATTTTGAAATAAGTATGATCAATGAACTTGCTTTCTTTTTGGGGCTACAAATATAACAATACGAAAATGACACCTTTATAGATAAATTTAAATATATTAAAGACACTAAGAAATTTGATTTTGAAATTTTTAAACATATGGACACTCCCATGGCAACTAATATACATTTTACCCTTGATGAAGAGGGTGAGCCCATTGACTGTACCAAGTACTATGGTAGGACAGGGAGCTTGTTTTATCTAGCGGCAAGTCGTCCTGATATTATGTTAAGTGTGCCAAATTTTCGCAAAATCTCAAGATTTCTCATTATGAAGCCGTAAAAACAATATTTCGATACATAAAAGGAACCATGAACTTGGTGTTTTGGCACCCAAAGATAGCGGGATTGGACGTGATCTGTTTTGTAGATTTGGATCTGGTAGGATGCACGGTGGATAGAAAAAAACACAAGTGGTGTATGTATCTTTGTAAGGCGGGCTATCACTTGCATCATGGTTTTCAAAGAAGTAAACATTCGTTTTCTTATCAACTAAATCTAAATATGTGGTCGTCAGAAGAGCATGTACACAAGTGCTATGGACGAAAAAAACTATTCTTGATTTTGAGGTACATATAAATGAAGTTATTGTTTTATGTGATAACAAAAGTGCTATATATTTATCATGCTTACCCTAAAAAATAAACTGTAAAAAGTAAATTGCGGTTTTGGTCTCGATAGTTTATAGTACATTGCTATATTTTACAAATATGCAAACTTTTGCAAATAACACACAATGTTTCAATTTATTATGATTTCCGTTCATAGGATTAACTCGATCCACATTGATGCTAAATGCATGTCAGATGAGAAGCATGTGATAGGTATTTTTGTAATTAACCATCTCACATGAAAGAAAAAGAAACCACCTTTCTAAAACAAGAAGTATTAAATATAATTTAAATATAATTTTGTTTAGAAACATTGAACTAATTTTTTTTTTACATCAAAACGCGTTTTAAATTAATCATGGGACAAATTATAAAAAAGATAGCAGGTAGACGGTCAACAAACTAATTAAATTAAAAGCATTTAAAAACAAGAAGTATTAAATAGGAAAATTGATGTTTTTATTTTCCCGTTTTCTTTTCTTTTGAAACTCACGCAACCACTCCAAAACTTTAGGTTTTATTCACCAAGTCTTTGATGCCTGTGTATTAGAATTTTAAAAATAAACTTAATAATAATAATTCATAGAAGAGCATAACCAAAACAAGTACTTTAATAAAATGATTAAACATTCATCTCTATGATATATATTTGTTTTATGCTCTTGTAACTTTACCCAGCTTTACTTAAATAAAAGAGAAAAATGCCCGGATAGTCCTTGTGGTTTTGCCTTTTTTCACATATAGTCCTCAACTTTCTAAAATTATCTGAATAGTCCCCAAGTTTTTAATTTTCGTTCCCGGATAGTCCCTGACGTGGATGAGGGTTAATTTTTTTTGTTAAATGGGTGTGAATTGACTAAAATACGCCTACTAATAAAAATATTATTTATCTATTTATTTAATTACCCATATTAAGTGGGACCCAATTTTACACACCACTTCTCCCCCCTCCCCCCCCCCCCCTCTTTCTTTTTCCCTTTTCTTTCTCTCTCTCTCTCATTACCACAGGCCTTCAATTCCATCACCACAAACAGCCGCTGTCACCTCCTCCACCAACCCCTGCCGCCTTCTCCACCATCACCCCGCCGCCTCCTCCACTAACCACCGTCGCCTGTCATCTCCTCCACCATGAACAAATTCAACACCTTCTTCTTCGTAGCGCCTTACCTCCTCGTCTTCTTCACAACTGCCATACACAAACCCACCTCCTTTGATAATGGAAAGTATATATATAGGTCTCCGGCACTACCGTTCCGGCCGATGGACGCCCATCTCCACCGTTCAGAAGAGAGAGAGAGAGAAAGTGAAAGGGGAGAGAGATGAGAGAGGGGTGGTGACCGACACCCATAAGAGAGGAGAGTAAAGGTTGTCGGAAAATCAGAAACGCTTGGGCTTGGTCAACGACGGCGACTTCATTCAGTCAACAGCAATGGCGAAACGGTGAAGCTGAAGACGACAACCATCATAATATTTCTCCTTACTATTTTCGCCCCTCTTCCATCCACTCTCCCCAATTCCCTTAAACCCTATAAACATTACCACCACCGTCATCATCAAGTAAGTTTCTAAACCCTTTTCATATCTATCTACTGATCCTTCTAATTTCTACCTGCTGTTGCATAATAAAAAGGTTGTTACTGCTCGTAAATTTGAAATTGCAAATGACATGTTCTGGAAAGACAGTGAGCTTTTTTGAATCATCGGTGATGGTGGTTCTCCGGTGGAGTGTGGTGGTGGTTGTAGTTGATGTTGGTGGGTACAGTGAAGCGAACGAGAGAGAATGATTGTTTACAATAAACCATGTGGGACCCACCTGAATGAATATATCAATTGTTTTATTTTAATGATTTAATAGTTCTTTTTATATTAAGGGCATATTAGTCAATTCACACCCACTTAACAAAACAAATTAACCCCCATCCACGCCAGGGACTATACGGGAACGAAAATTGAAAACTTGGGGACTATTCAGGTAATTTTAGAAAGTTGGGAACTATAGGTGAAAAAAGGTGAAACCACAGGGACTATCCGGGCATTTTTCTCTAAATAAAATGATTAAACATTCATCTCTATAATATATGAGAAAAGTGTTCGGATAGTCCCTGTGGTTTGCCCAGATTTCACCTATAGTCCTTACATTTTTAAAATTACAGCTATAGTCCCCAAGTTTTGCAAAGTCGTTCTCGGATGGTCCCTAGCGTGGATAGGGGTTAGTTCTATCAGTTAAGTGTGTTTGAAATTATAAAAATACCCTTACTGTTAAAAAAATTAAGAGTAAACTGCAATTTTACCCCCTGGGGTTTGGGGTCATTGGCATGTCTATCCCCCTCCCCTAAGGAAATAATTGCAATACCCCCCACTGTTTGGGGTTATGTCGCAACTTTACCCCCTGACCATTTCAACGTTAATGTTACCGTTAGTCTATATGGAAATGTCCAAAGTACCCTTCATCTTCCCTAATAAAAGCTTGAACGCTGCTCTAAACGCAATTCTTCTTCAATCGACCCCCAATTCAAGCTTGAATCCCTCAATTCACTGCCCTCAAATCACTGCCCTGAACATGTCTTCATCTTCGTCCTCTGTGCTTCGATTCAAGGGAAAAACTCAAGATTCAGACATCATATGTCCTTGTGGTGCGAAAACAGTGGTGAAACAATCAGAATCGACAGCTAATCCTGGTCGATGGTATCTTCGATGTGTAAGTTTCTTCTGTTTTATGCTTATTGAAACTCAATTTTGTTTGAAACTCTTGCTTATGATGTCCGATAATAGGTTGGAGGATGTGGATTCCTTAGATGGGCCGACAAAGGTGAAGAACAGGGATGTCTGGTTTGTCGAGAGGTAATGCCTGGTTTAATTCAAAGCATTAAAGATAAGGATGAGTTGGCTAAGTGCAAAGAACAGTTGGCTTGGTACAAGAATGGAGATGTGTTCAAACTGAAGATGTACTTTGTGATTACTTGGGTCTTGATTGCTCTACTTTTTTTTGGTTAAGTAGTTTAATGTGGAGAAATTGGATTTGGTTGTGTATTTTGACTGCTTGTAATTATACTTTTTTATGCAATGGTCCTTTTCAAGTTCTTATATGTTTGTTTTGGTAGCCTACTTGTAATTCTGTAGGTATGGCTGACAAAGAGAATGATAAAGTTGAGAATGAGAAAGATGTTGGTAAGGTAAGGATGAAGACGTCGTTGCAGCCGAAGAACCAGACAGTTATATCTACTTTGAGGATCAAGAGTTTGAGATACTCAGACCTTACATGGAGCAAGAAACTGATTATGAAAAGATATTTAGAGATCCGACAAAGGATTATGACCCTGAAGTGCTGGAACATGCATGGGATTACACATATTGGGATGAAGAGGATGATTGGTACTTTGACCAATATGAAGGGGAGCATGGTTCTGATTCGGATTGGTCTTGTTTGGATGATTGTCACTGGAAATAGGCTAGATTTGTTTGGTTGTATGTTTGTATTTTGTACTAAACGTTGCAATGTAATCGAATCACTTTCCGCCAAAACTCTGTTTGAACACATTATTTGTACTAAAGCAGCCATATACAAACCAAACATAAAGATTGTAAACCAAACATTGTAAACCAAAATAAAGAAGCCATATGTAAACCAAACAGTTGTAAACCAAACATTGTAAACCAAAATACAAACTTGACAAACCAAAGATAAAGCTACAAACCAAACATTGTCTTGAACAAACAAACAAGCAAACATAGTCTAAAGTTACAAACCAAACATTGTCTTGAACAAACTTGACAAACAGAATTTTGGTCTAAATTTACAAACCATCCATCACTCATCAAGATTGTAAACTGGAGCACCTTGAGTGGCAGTGTGTGATTCCTGTGAAGCAGTGGATTGTTCACCCCCTTGTCCTTTGCAGCTCCTGACATTGTGACCCATGTTCCCACATTTACCACACTTGATGCTAGTTCCCTTTCTTGTCATTTTACCTCCTTTGTCGAACTCTTGCTCAAGCTCGTTTTCACCAAATGCCTTCTTTCTTTTCTTTTTTGGCCTTCCAACTTGTGTATGATGCTTTGGTGGGATGAGTGTTGTTGGACACTCTGAAGGAGTCCACATCTCCGGCCCGTTGATTGGCTCTATCACATTGTCATAGACTTTCTTCCATGTTGACAGCCAATAAACTTCATCCACCCACTCTTCTGGTATGCCAGCATCAATGCTATTCCTTGACATATCCCATATGGCTGCAACTGCATGTTTGCAAGGCATCCCTGTCAAATCCCACTTCCTGCATGCACAAGTTTTATGTTTAACATTCACAACAACCATTAAAACAGACATTTCAGCAGCCTGTTTCTTGATCTCATCGAAGACCTCAGTGGCATGAGGTGTCAGTGGCCCCATACACTTTGCTTGCAATTTCTTGACATTCACTATCCTCTTGGTCATGTACTCCCGAATGAATTCTAGGCATGTGATAATCAGCTTGTCCCTTGCTCCTACGATTTGTCTGTTAAAAACCTCACATATGTTGCTCAGCAACATATCACATTTAGCTCTTCTAGAAAAATATGCCCTTGACCAATCGGTGTATGGGATCTCATTCAGCCAGTCATACATAGCTCATTCTGTTGTCTTAATTTCTTCCATAGCTTTGTTAAAGTATGGAATAGATGTCTTCCTTCCGGCTGACCAAAGCAAATTCTTGTAAAGATCTCCACGCCACTTGGATTTCATGTTCTCATGGATGTGCCTCAAACAAAATCTGTGCTCACCATTAGGAAAAACAGCTAGCATAGCAGGAATCAGACCCTGTGATACAGAATGCAATTAATCACAATATTTTGCTACCAAAGTTTTTTGCAATGTATTAATTAACACTTAAGAACTTATTACCTTTTATCTGTCACTGATGAAGGTGAAACAAGAGTCAGCCGTACACCCTAGGTCATCTCTCAACAGTTGCAAAAACCATTTCCAGGTTTGTGTTGTTTCTGCCTCAACAAGGGCATAACAAATTGGATATATACTATTGATCCCATCAATACCAACAGCACTCAAGATCTGTCCAAATGGACCTTTCATGAAACAACCATCCACATCCAGCAATGGTCTTCCAATCATCTTAAATCCTCTCATCATAGAGGCAAAACAAAAATAAATCCTTCGAAATTGCATTATAGGACTAGCTGAGTTCCCACATGGCTCCACATCAATTTTAATTGTACTACCTGGGTTGGCTTTTAGAAGTTCATCACAGTATGACCTTAGCAGACCATACTGTTCTTGGTAATCACCATAAATCCTCGTAGTTGCTATCCTCTTGGCTCTGAAGACCTTATGTAGTGATATTTCTAGTTGATGCTTCCGAAGCAGTTGACTTTGGATTGCATGAATTGGCATGTCTGGATTGCTTTCAATCATAGGTTGGATCTCTCTGGCAATCGAACTCTTTGTGTACAAAAAAACGGCCCTTGTTCTCAAACAATTGTGTTGATTATGAATGGTCTTCAGACACCACTTATCCTTGTCTGTGTTCCTTGAGATGTGAACTGCCCAAGGACAAGTGGGTTTGATATGCCTTTTAAGGTGCTTGTATTTTTGCCCTACTTTGGTGCATTTACTATTTTGCCCCTCTTCTCCCTTTTTTTTACAGGACCAAGTAGTGGTGGCTTGCTTCCAAAACATACTACCCTATACCTTAACAATTCATTTTTTAGAATAAACACATGCCTCATTGCCTTAAGAGCATAATCTTTCACCATCTGATTCATCTTTTTCTTGTCATCAATAAGCTGACCAACAAAGAATGGCAGATCATTTGGACCTTTTAAAGCACCCTTGTTTCTCCTCCTTATCTTCCTGGCAACCTTATCTCTAAGGCTTGAATTGTCATCAGACCCACTTTCAAAATCCTCCAGGTCAACAGGCTGATGACCTTCTTCGCTTATCTCATCATCATGATCCCCATCACTTGAACCATCCAGTTCTTCCCTAGTAAATTCAACATTAGCCCTGAACCTCTGCATATCCACCTCTATTTCATAAACCAAATTATCTTCCTCAACATACTCATAATCAGGATCACTTCCTCATCTTCATTCATACTATGATTCTGATTATTTATTGTAAATGATGCTGGAACAATTGCTTTACATGCCCCTATAGGACCTTCACTTGTATTTTCCAAGATTGTTGACCTCCGGTGTTCAACATACATGTCTATCATGTGGACTCCTTGACGCACATGATCAAAGATAGGCTCTAAGTCAACATCACATTTTACTATCCTAAGACCAAAATCCAACGAATAGTACGGTTCCTTATAATGAATGCAGAAAAACAAACCATCATTGTATCCTAATTTCTTAACCATCTCCTCTAAAACATCAGTATTCAACACTTTAAAATCTACATGATCAATGTAGTTCATCTTCCCACCAAAGTATTTCCTATTTGGGTTTTCTACAAAATTACCTCCATGGTGAAATTTTATGGTAAATTGAGATTGGGTTTGACCTGTAAACAAATATCAACAACAAATTAACACAGAAAAAGGTTCAAATTTTACCTAATTCAGACCCTGTGAGCTTGCATGTCACTTACGGTACATTTCAGCCGGTTCGAAATACTGATCTTCTGCTCGTACCTTCCACAATCGAAGATCCATGCTCGTAACAGAGTTCTAATCACCTGTAATTGTTGAAGAATGCCTGATCGCTAATGAGGAGCTCTTGAATTTAGAGGTAGGTTAAGTTCAGGGTTTCAAAGTGATGAAAGGGGATTATATGAGGTTGCAGGTCAACAGGAAAGTGAATTTACCTATTTGCCCTTTGACCATTAACAGTAAACGATAGACTCTCACGGAAACATGGCCTGGGGGGTAAACATGCGACATAAGAGCAAACGTTGGGGGGTAAAATTGCAATTATTTCCTTAGGGGGGTAGACATGCCAATGACCCCAAACCTCAGGGGGTAAAATTGCAGTTTACTAAAAAATTAATAAACATGAAATTAATTATCTAATATAAAAAAGAAACTTGTCCCATCTTTTACCCACCCACCCCTTTTTCTTCAGCTTTCTTCACAATCTCAAACACACCACCACCACCGATCAATGACCACCACCCCCCACCTCCAGTCACCGGCGTCTCCAACAAACACCCTATCGAACCACTAGAAAACCCGATCCTAAATAATCAATGAAAATCAATGACCAACCACCACTAGGAAACCTAATCCTAAACAATCAACCAACCACCTCCACCATGTCGAACCACCAACCACTTCTGATCGACCATAATCACACGCTAAATGGCCAGCCCTTACATCGTCGCCTTTCTGTTGCCCATCTCACATTTCCTGGTCTGGATTTTCATTCCAGATTTGATTTTGGATGACGGATTTTTGTTTCAGATCTCATTTTGGTTGACGGATACTGGCCGGGAAAACGAGTGGTGGTCACCGGGGCAAAACTGTTTTGGTCACGGCTGTGTTGGTTGTTGGCTCTTGTCTGGGTTTAGAGAGATACGAATCCACGTCAGTCCTTCTTCCAGATCCTCGTCATGAGCTGCAAATGGTGGTGGGTTGTTAACATCACAAAGAGATCAAGAAGGCATTTTGGTTTACTATCCCAAATCCCAGTTTATGAATAAAGTCTACTTTTAAATTGAATGTGTTTTTAAAATGGAGATGATGAATAAGGTTGCTCAGATGAATAAGAAAATGGTGTGCTTTTAAATCTTGATGTAGTTTTTTGAAGATGCTGGTGATGATTGGAAGCATAGTTCAGTTTATGGAATAAAAAAGAATTGACAGTGAAACCATTTAACTTTTAATGTTTTTTAGTAAGGGTATTTTTATAATTTCAAACCCACTTAACTGAGAAAACTTACCCCCATCCACGCCAAGGACCATCTGAGAACGAATTTGCAAAACTTGGGGACTATAGCTGTAATTTTTAAAATGTAGGGACTATAGGTGAAATCTGGGCAAACCATAGGGACTATCCGAACACTTTTCTCATAATATATATTTGAGTCTCAAAGGTATTCTTTTTTTTTCTTTCATTTGAGATGGTTAATTATGAAAATGCCCATCACATGCATCTTATGTGACCTGGATTTAATATCAATGTGGATGTAGTTAGTCTGGTGGATTGAAATCGCAATAAATTGAAACGTTGAAGTGTCATTTGTAAAAGTTTTCAATTTATAAATCTATCTACTTATATATTAAAAGAGAAGTAAGGCTGATGTAAGTTTGCATACGTGTCAATTATAAAGCTATGCCATGTAGGTTATGGTGATGTCATAATAATTAATTAATAATAATACATAACTTAAATTTTCAAAAAACTCAAAATCAAAAAGCTTTAAAGATGGGGGGAAATTTGAACTACATAGGGAAGTGTTATTTGCATTAATGTCTCTGAAGACCATCATCATACCTCCTCTCAAATGTCATATATCTCACATTAACCCTAATTCTCTCAGCACACTAAATCCATCTCTTCTTCTTCTTTAATCTCTTTTTTTTCTCTTCAGATCTTTACATGGAGATGTCAAAACTGGTTATGTTTCGGCTGGATCTGATCTTGATGGATGATCAGACCGATGAAGATGATTTGTTCATCTGAGGCTACGAAGAAGAAGATCTGGCATGTTGTTGCAACATATAAACCATCGTTGCCGGCTGCCGTTCGCGGTTGTCCTAGGTAGTGTTGGCTGTAATCCATGTTCGGTCGATGATGATGAGATCGATCTCACCCGAGACTAAAACTACGGTGCTTCCTGAGTGTTTTGGTAGGAAGCTAAGGTTCCGGGCACTTTCTGGCAACTTAGATGCGTTTCCGATGAACCAAACGTCAGTCCGAATATACGCGAGGTCTGATATTTTATCTATTTTCTTTTGAATATCTAGATGGTATGTCTCATTTTTGATCCGATAATTGTTTAAGGTTTGATTAGACTGTGATTTAATTTGGAATGTGATTGTATATATATGTATCTGAGAACTGCAATTTTTCTCTAAGTATTAGTTTAGTAGACCATAATTTATGGTTGTTTAATGTTTGAATTTGCAATTTTATTACATGAGGAATTATGTAGATGAATCATTTACTGTTGTAGAATACTTCCTAATTTTGCAATTTGATTACATGTATCTTTGCGAATTTGATTTGAGTTTTTTTCTTAAGTTGGGTTTCTGTTTATGTATTCATTACACCATGAATCATTTAGGGTTGACTGTGATGGTGAATAAAAATGAATGCAAAGTGCATTTTTTGTCCTTTCAAGATGAGGCTGTGATGATTTTGTAGATCTGAGTAAAAATTGAATGAAGATAGCATCATGGCATGGCAGGGTTGTAGGATGGCAGTTGTTCATGCAACCTCTCTTGCAGCCATGGTGTCACACCCCAACCGATGGCGGAATCATCGGGGTGCGGCACTAGGTGAATCAGATTGCTCAAAAGAATCCATAACAACTATATTGCGACAGTATTTAATGCGTTCATTATCCCATACTAATAAACAATTACAATCACATAAGTTGTCATGAATTTCATGTCCTCTCAAACAATTCAAATCCGAAAACCTAGATTTTAGGTGAGTTTCTAGACTTCCTAGCTTGATTTGATGTAGACCGCGACTAGACCTGCATACGTTAAAACAACGTCAATACAAAAGTATTGGCGAGTATACAAGTTTTTATAGAGTAGCATCAATAGTTAAAAGTGATGCGAATTACCAAATACATAAACGAGATACCTCAACATACATGCATATAAGACAGATACTACCAGCTAAGTCACTCGAGCTGCGATTGCTATTCATCCTAACTAGACCCCGTCAGGTTCTATAGTACTACACTAGTTAAGGCGGGACCTTGCGAGTATAAGTCCTAATACATATGTAACTAGCATCACGTGTAAATATGCATAACAGTTATTCGCAAGTGATAAATAGTTTGATTGCATAATTCGTTTTGATAAATTCGATTTGATAGAAACGTATGTTACACCCAAAATGTGATAAAAAGGGTTCAAGTATACTCACAGTCGGTGTTCAGCAAGTAAACACAACTTGGTTGGACTGAAGGGATTAACATGATTACAGATTGATAGCGTAAGCGTTGAATAGTGCGTTAAACGGTGGCAGTGAACCAAGTGTCGGATGGTAATCTGATCGGATGGCAATCCGACCGGATGGCCACTCGATCGGGTGGCAATCCGTTCGGATGGTCATCTGATCGGATGGCCATTCGATTGGATTGTCACCTCGTTTGGTAAGGACGTGTTTGTGTGTGATAGTTTTCCTTTTTGAAGTTTTCGTTATAGCATTTTGAAACAGAGACGTATCTCTACCCTTCAGGTCGATCGATCGAACGACGGTTCGATTGGGTGACGATCTGATTAGTAGGACACTTTGGTGAGAACAAGTTCACAGTAGCTTGTCACTCGATCAGATTGCAATCCGATCGGGTGGCAATCCATTTGGAACTGACTAAGTGTTGAACATGTTGAAAATTGTTTAAGTGTTGAAGTTCAAAACATCACATGATCGGATGGTTGTTCGATCGGATGGCAATCCGATCGGACGGTAATCCGTTCAACGTTCAGAACTTGAAAAGTTGAATTAAGTAGTTTAAGTGTGGGGCCAAGTGCAAGCCGATCAGACGGTTGTCTGATCGGGTGGCAATCCGATCGGGCGGCAATCCGTTCCGACGGCCTTGATCGTCTTGACACCTGGTTGTTTGAAGGTTTTGCAGTTTTGATCGAGACGATGTGATAACATGCTAAACAACAGAAACCCCATCATGACCCAAGTTATCCGATCGAACAGGAATCACCCTAGTCCGATCAGTTAACTGTCCATGACGGTTGTTCATGTTTAACCCGAAATCAGTTGTCTCTTGAGACAGAATCAGATCTTAAACCAACACTTCACTTAGAATGAGTAGAAGATCAGAACGAGCTCCGATTCTATCGGTTTTGAGTGCATTGAGTGTAAAAGAGTTGAAAGAAAGTTGAAAGAGTTTCTTTCAATCCTTTTATCATTGAAGGTGTTTAGATCTATGCGAAATCGTTGTGAAATCATGTGGAAATCCTTCAGATCTGAGTTATTCTTGGTGGAATGAGGCCAAAGCTTGAAGTTCATAAGAACTCCATGATGACATCACTCTAGAACAACTCAAATCTGTTGATTTCACGGTTAAAAGTTGAGATTCAAAGGTGAAAAAGATGAAGAAGTGCGTGTAGATCAAAGAAGTACAAGATTTAGGTTGAAAACTTACAAGAATTGCGAGAAATCGAGAGAAAATAGCCCCAAAGTGTGCTGGTCGAATGAGAGCTGTCACATCTCACATCACTTGAACAGTGATGTGACAAGGGCTATTTATAGGTGAAGTGGAGTGAAGGAGATGGAGTGCCATGGATCGGATGGCAATCCGATCGGGTGGCTGTCCGATCGGGTCGCAATCCGATCGGTTGGCTATCCGATCGATCAGTCACTCGATCAGTGGTCTCCGGTGAATTCGATGTTTTGTTTTGTTCGTTAAGCTTTGCGTTAGTTTGGTCACACGTCTTCATACCCACATTCATATATTTATTACAATTAGTCACACAAAGGGTCATATAAATGTCCACATTTCGAAGTCTGTGTTGCAATAATCGAGTTGCGCGTTTTGAATATGCGTTGCGTTGCGACACATCACGGCTATCGAGGAGGGTAGAATAGGTCCTCACTCGACGTCATCGTGAGTGTTAGTACGTGCGATGTGATGTGTTATAGCGATAAAGTATGCGTAATATGCGAAAATACTGCGAAATAGTGATGTATGCGATATAGCTACATTATAATCTGAATCTCTGGTGCTAGGCATAACGAGTATAACGAGTTGTAACAATGCACGAACGTGCGGGTTGTTCCAGTCTCCTCTGCTTTAGGAAATTTCGTCCCGAAATTAATCCACAAGAAGGGTTGCGAGGATTGATGCGAGTGGGAGTAGCGATTAAAACGTCGAAATAAGCGAGCGACCGATCGAATTTCGACGAGCGAGAGTGTTGCGATGACTGGCGATGGCAGCGAGTAAGGCGATTTGTATAACAAAAGATGGCAACACACGAAAAGCGATCTAAAAGTGTTTTGAATTCTCGAAAAGTTGATTAATTCGAAAAGGTTTGAAGAAACTTGTTTATGAAAAATCTTCTCATAGTGCGGCGTTAAACTGTTTCGATGTTCACACCAGCGCTATGAGTGGGGTTTTATTAGGTTACTAAAAGATTTTAGGGTGTTTAAAACTCATTCTACGAAATTTTCTTGTCACGAGGTGGTAACTTGAGTCGATTGTCACACCATCGTTACAAGGTAATCTCGTTTTGTACAAAGGTTTTGATCAAATTTAGAAAAAGTTTTGTAAGAAAAGCTTTGTTTACACAAAGTTCTTACTAATATCAAATTTTTAAATTTAAAGTCGGCCCCGCAAGGCACTTTCCCACGAAAGTTCGACAATATGGCTAAAACACTTATATATAGGAAGTACCAGCGGCGTATCCACCATGTTTTAGTCATATGGCTTCCGTCCGTGAGGTGGTGTCGTGTGTGTCGACATAGTACTGATAGGTTTCGCTTCCCTCGGTCCACGCGAGAGATGGTTGGACCAAGTGTAAGAGAAAGATTGAGCAAACTGAGCGATGGAGTCGCTTCCGAACTCAGTTTAGTGACACGAGCGAGTGCGACAAGCGATAAGCGGTACGCGATAATTGATAGCACAAAACAAACAAAATAAGACAAGCGAAAAGTGATTTGGCGATAAGCGACGAGTGATAGTGACAACCGTCGAGCGATAGGCGACGATCGATGCGTTGCAAGCGATGGGGATATGCGATTTAATTAGATTAAACGACACCACAAGTTTTACTGACATTAAGCCTCACATGGCCTTTTCCATGAAAATCTGCTGATATGGCTAAAACACTTATATATAGGAAGTACCAGCGGCGTATCCACCATGTTTTAACCCTATCAGTTTCGTCTCGTGAAGCGAGGTCATGTGTGCTAACTTACACAGATAACAGAAATAACGGTAAGCGATAGCGATGGCGATAAACGTTAAGCGATACACGATGAGTGATGGAGCAATACACAAGCGATAGAGTGATACACAAGCGATAGAGCGATACACAAGCGTTAGAGCGACACCCACGATATGCGATAGCGCGATGCACATAATAAGCGATTGAGTGAACACACAATAAGCGATTGAGATTGCGAGATAGATTCTAGCGATAATGCGATTGCTAGCGTGTTGACTTACGAAAAGTCTAGCGATTACACGCTTTGAGTTGCGATTGAGATTGTTACGCCTTGCGATGTAGTGTAGTGTGTCGAAAATAGATCTAATAGTATACTTGGTCTAATAACGTTCAACTTGTATGGCACTTTCTTCACAAGACATTGGTTAGCATGGCAAAACACTTATATATAGGAAGTACCAGCGACGTATCCACCATGCTTCCACCACACGCCTCTGCCCCGTGAATAGGTGTCACACTGTGTCGACATGGTCAAGACGCTTATATATAGGAAGTACCATCAGCGTATCCACGACGCTCAACCATGCTTTTAACGTTATGGCATCATTGAAACTCATTACGATCTCCATGCACTGATCACAGTAATTCCGTGTGCACCCGTGATTAATTTGATCCTTGCATGTTTATCGTACTTTATCTCAAGGATGCATAGTAGGGGTAAAACGCATTATATAGTACATAGTGCTAGTATTTAGTTCGTGCGCGTGTGCGAGGAGATAAATAGAATCCACGTTGCGTCGAGAAATAGAACAAGTTCAATCATGCAAAAGAAGTTAACAGCGAGAATCGTATCACTACAACAACATTGGAAGCATAACTAATGTTGCTGTGGGGGACTTCCACGGAGACTGCGATTGTTGCTAAAATTCCTCAAGTCTACGGCCCCGTGCGACAGTGCTGGGTAAGATGACCATACCAGTTGCAATTTGCGCAAAAGCGACAGTTAACTTCTGGCGAGTGATGATACGTACACAGGAGACACAGGGGATGAGTTCCGTTGTAGTCACGCTTCGAGTAGACTGGAATTGCTTGGAGAGGTTTTGGTTGCGACAGTTCAGTTGTTGAAGAGTTTGGGCTCATGATCTTTCGTTTGCGGCTGGGCTGAGCTTCCTGTAGCGATGTGTTATCATCAGAGGATTCGTCTGAGGACTTACTTGAAGAATCGTTGGAGGAATCGTTAGAAGAATCGTCGGAAGAGTCGATGACGATTGCTTGATGAGCTTGTTTGACAGGATTCTTAGAGAAAAATTCGTCCAAGACTCGTTTGTCGTTGATTTCTGCGGCCAAGCGATAGGTTTCTTCAATGGTAGCGGGTCTTGCAGCTTCAACAAAATCTCCCACACATTCAGGTAAGCTTCGAATGTACTTCGTGATGGCTTTTTCTGAGGTGTTGACTTGACTTGGGCAGATTATGCTAAGCTGTTTAAACCTTGCGGTGTAGCCAGTATTGTCACCTTCGACTTGCTTGATTTTCCAAAATTCATCTTCTAGCTTCTGGACTTCGTGGGGAGGGCAGTACTCTTTCTTCTTGAGCTCTTTCAGCTCATCCCAAGAGAGAGCGTAAGCTGCAGAGATCCCACGTTTGTTATGTTCGGCTGTCCACCAGTCGAGTGCTTGCGATTGAAATACTCCGGTTGCACAAGTAGTATGGAAACCATCAGGACACCCACTTTGACGAAGGGTAACTTCGATAGAATCGAACAACTGGAGCAGCTGGGAGACACCTCCTTCACCCGTGAACTCCATCGGGTCACAGACTTTGAAGTGTTTGTAGAGTAAAGCAGATTGCGGCGCTTCCGTCTTAGAGTCTTTCGAGGTTCGGGAGTTGCTGAGAGAGTGCACTTGAGCGACAATTTGAGGAATGACCTTGGCCACTTCCTTGGCCACAAGCGAGGCAATCCTCTTCTCGGCGCTTCGTTTGGCTCTTCTCCTAGCTGTTTGTCTCGAGGTAGAGTCGTCGGAAGACATCTAGACAGGGAGAGATTTGGAGTGAGATTCGATCATAATGATTTTGAGTTTTGCGATGTGATTGAGCGCGATCAAAACTAGTAGCGAGTAATATAATAGACTTCACATAGGAGCCACATAGGAGACATGAAATCCCTAAGTTCTTCACACAATTGATTTGTTTATATATATGTATATATAGGTTCGTGTAAACTATAACTTTATGCTTGTAAAGATAGCGCGAGGACGCGATGCGGAGAGAGGGATCGAGAGCGAGTAATTAGACATTAGCTTTGTTGCGAATATTCGGTTTTTGTTTTAGATTGCTATGGCTGTGCGAGTTGTGCGGTCGCGAAAGCAGGGAGCAAAAATCGATAAATTGAGAAATTGATAAAGCGTAAAGTTTTAAATTGTAAACACATAAGCGTAAATAGGTTCCATAAAGCGTAAAATCGGTGAGTGGTATGCTAGAAAAATTGATAGAGTGCCTTGGGTGCTTAGGCGTCGACTGCCCAAGGTAACCCGACTATACCCAACAAGCTCGTGCACGCGCGTTGCCCTAGAAGACTCATGCTTCCACTGGGATGTAGCTCATGGCATTCGTCTTCCTAGTCATCGCGTGGCTCGAGTTA
The DNA here is from genome assembly GCF_002127325.2 of Helianthus annuus. Lineage (NCBI taxonomy): Eukaryota > Viridiplantae > Streptophyta > Magnoliopsida > Asterales > Asteraceae > Helianthus > Helianthus annuus. The sequence continues at coordinate 73,795,022 of NC_035436.2, read as the reverse complement.
TCGTTATAGTCGAGTACTTGGTGAGAGCTTTTGAAAATCATTTTATAGAGGGTTGGAACGGTTTATTAAGATACGGGTTTCACCCCTGACTTAATTACTTCGCTCCTAGCTGTGGTTGTGCTCTTCGAATAAATTCGAGAGTTCCACCAGATTTTGAGATGGAGACTTTCGTTGAGATATGGATGTCACTCCTAGCTCATCGGAAAGTTCTCGTGCTAGAAAAATGCGCTGAATGAGCGATCTTGTCGAGAGTTCTTGGTTTTCACGCCTGATCTCGACTGAACCACTCGGTTATGTTATGCGAGTATTTTCGAAAACGTGTGTATTATGTTAGCCTTAGGAAAGGCTAAGTAACATTCCAGCCTTAGGAAAGGCTCTTTGCGTGAAATTGTAGTATGCGGTGTTCACGCGAAGTCGTAGTTTTAGCGGATTCGAGCGAGAGTATCAAGTAGGCCCGTGCAAATCCTACTAAGTTCGCACGAGTCGGCCCGTTGGTACTTAGACTATAGACTAGGTCATTTCTAAGACATCGACCCGGACTAGGTAATCTCTGGCCTAATTCCCTATAGTTATGGCTCTGATACCAATCTGTCACACCCATATCGATGGCGGAATCATCAGGGCGCGACACTAGGCGAATCAGATTGCTCAAGAGAATCCATAATAACTATATTGCGACAATATTTAATGCGTTCATTATCCCATACTAATAAACAATTACAATCACATAAGCTGTCACGAATTTCATGTCCTCTCAAACAATTCAAATCCGACAACCTAGATTTTAGGTGAGTTTCTAGACTTCCTAGCTTGATTTGATGTAGACTGCGACTAGACCTACAACATACGTTAAAACAACGTCAATACAAAAGTATTGGCGAGTATACAAGTTTTGATAGAGTAGCGTAAATAGTTAAAAGTGCTGCGAATTACCAAATACATATACGAGATACCTCAACATACATGCACATAAGACAGATACTACCAGCTAAGTCACTCGAGCTGCGATTGCGATTGCTATTCATCCTAACTAGACCCCGTCGGGTTCTATAGTACTATACTAGTTAAGGCGGGACCTTGCGAGTATAAGTCCTAACACATATGTAACTAGCATCACGTGTAAATATGCATAAGAGTTATTCGCAAGTGATAAATAGTTTGATTGCATAACTCGTTTTGATAAATTCGATTTTATAGAAACGTATGTTACACCCAAAATGTAATAAAAAAAGTTCGAGTATACTCACAGTCTGTGTTCAACAAGTAAACACAACTTGGTTGGACTGGAGGGAGCGCGTTTGAGATTAGCCTGATTATAGATTGATAGCGTAAGCGTTGAATAGTGCGTTAAACGGTGGCAGTGAACCAAGTGTCGGATGGTAATCCGATCAGATGGCAATCCGATTAGAAGGCCACTCGATCGGGTGGCAATCCGTTCGGATGGTCATCCGATCGAATGGCCATTCAATTGGATTGTCACCTCGTTTGGTAAGGACATGTTTGTGTGTGATGGTTTGCCTTTTTAAATTTTTCGTTGTTGCATTTTGAAACAGAGAAGTATCTCTACCCTTCAGGTCGATTGATTGAACGGCGGTTCGATCGGGTGACGATCCGATTAGTAGGACACTTTGGTGAGAACAAGTTCACAGCAGCTTGTCACTCGATCGGATTGCAATCCGATCGGGTGGCAATCCGTTTGGAACTGACTAAGTGTTGAACATGTTGAAAATTGTTTAAGTGTTGAAGTTCAAAACATTACATGATCGGATGGTTGTTCGATCAGATGGCAATCCGATCGGACGACAATCCGTTCGACGTTCAGAACTTGAACAGTTGAATTAAGTAGTTTAAATGGGGGCCAAGTGCAAGACGATCGGACGGCTGTCTGATCAGGTGGTAATCCGATCGGATGGCAATCCGATCGGGCGGCAATCCGTTCCGACGGCTTTGATCGTCTTGACACCTGGTTGTTTGAAGGTTTTGTAGTTTTGATCGAGACGATGTGATAACGTGCTAAGCAACAGAAACCCCATCATGACCCAAGTTATCCGATCGAACAGGAATCACCCTAGTCCGATCAGTCAACTGTCCATGACGGTTGTTCATGTTTAACTCGAAATCGGTTGTCTCTTGAGACAGAATCAGATCTTAAACCAACAGTTCACTTAGAATGAGTAGAAGATCAGAATGAGCTCCGATTCCATCGGTTTTGAGTCCATTGAGTGTAAAAGAGTTGAAAGAAAGTTGAAAGAGTTTCTTTCAATCCTTGTATCATTGAAGGTGTTTAGATCTATGCGAAATCATTGTGAAATCATGTGGAAATCCTTCAGATTTGAGTTATTCTTGGTGGAATGAGGCCAAAGCTTGAAGTTCATAAGAACTCCATGATGACATCACCCTAGAACAACTCAAATCTGTTGATTTCATGGTTAAAAGTTGAGATTCAAAGGTGAAAAAAATGAAGAAGTGTGTGTAGATCAAAGAAGTACAAGATTTAGGTTGAAAACTTACAAGAATCGTGAGAAATCGAGAGAAAATAGCCCCAAAGCGTGCTGGTCGAGTGAGTGCTGTCACATCACTTGAACAGTTATGTGACAAGGGCTATTTATAGGTGAAGAGGAGTGAAGGAGATGGAGTGCCATGGATCGGATGGCAATCCGATCGGGTGGCTGTCCGATCGGGTGGCAATCCGATCGATCAGTCACTCGATCGGTGGTCTCCGGCGAATTGCGTTTCGATGTTTTGTTTTGTTCGTTAAGCTTTGCGTCAGTTTGGTCACACATCTTCATACCCACATTCATAAATTTATTATAATTAGTCACACAAAGGGTCGTATAAATATCCACATTTCGAAGTCTGTGTTGCAATAATCGAGTTACGCGTTTTGAATATGTGTTGCGTTGCGACACATCACGGCTATCAAGGAGGGTAGAATAGGTCCTCACTCGACGTCATCGTGAGTGTTAGTACGTGCGATGTGATGTGTTATAGCGATAAAGTATGCGTAATATGCGAAAATACTGCGAAATAGCGATGTATGCGATATAGCTACATTATGATCTGAATCTCTGGTGCTAGGCGTAACGAGTATAACGAGTTGTAACAACGCACGAACGTGCGGGTTGTTACACATGGTGTTGTCATCTTTATGCACAATCTAAGCCTGACATTCTTGTTGGTGAATTAGACACACTGCACGTGATGTTGCTACTGAGGTGCTGTTATTTTATTTATTTTTTCATGTCTTGTATTAGTTATTAATGCTATTAGGAGTTATTTATGTAATTATTCTTTTTATCTCAGGTTTCAGCAAACTGCTCAAGTATAGAATTTTAGACTCGAGCATTTCAACTCATTTTGTGGTGACCGAATTTGAATAAAAGGAGAAGCAGAGCTGATGTAATTTTGCATACGTGTCAACCACCTAGATATGCCATTTTGTGGTGAGAGAATTAGGGTTAATGTGAGATATATGACATTTGAGAGGAAGTATGATGATGGTCTTCAAAGACATTAATGCAAATATCTGTATGGTATGTCTCATTCTTTGTCCGATAACTGTGAAAAGGTTTGATTGGACTGTGATTTAATTGGAATGTGATTGTATATATGTGTATCTGAGAACTGCAAATTGATGATAAGTATTAGTTTAGTAAACCATAATTTATGGTTGTTTAATGTTTGAATTTGCAATTTGATTGCATGAGGAATTATGTAGATGAATCATTTACCGTTGTAGAATACTTCCTAATTTTGCAATTTGTAGATTATTTATAATTTTGAAAATATTTATAATAAATTTTGATGCCATTAGGTAATGACAGTAATTGGTAGTTGTTTTGTTAGTAATTTACATGTATCTTTGTTAATTTGATTTGGGGTGTTTTCTTAAGTTGGGTTTATGTTTATGTATTGATTACACCCTGAATCATTTAGGGATGACTGTGATGGTGAAATTAAAATGAATGCAAAGTGCATTTTTCTTGTCCTTTCAAGATGAGGCTATGATGATTTTGTAGATCTGAGTAAAAATTGAACGAAGATAGCATCATGGCATGGCAAGGTTGTAGGGTGGCAGTTGTTCATGCAACCTCTCTTGCAGCCATGGTGTTGTTATCTTTATGCACAATCTGAGCCTGGCATTCTGACAATGGTGTTGGTGAATTAGACACACTGTACATGATGTTGCTACTGAGGTACTGTTATTTTATTTATTTTTTCATGTCTTCTATTGATTAGTAATGCTATTAGGAGTTATTTATGTAATTATTCTTTTTATTTCAGGTTTCAGCAAACTACTTAAGTATAGAATTTTAGATTCGAGCATTTCAAATCATTTTGTGGTGACCGAATTTCATAAAAGGAGAAGTAGAGCTGATTTATTAGGGACCTTGATACTTTATTGTGTTTCATCCACTAAAAATTTAATGGTTACATGTTAACCTATAACTTATGGCAGCGATATGGTGAACTAAGCAAGCGGAGACTTGATCAGGCCATTTTGACATTCTTCCAAAACTTTAGAAAGTCTTATGTTGGTGATCAAGCCTCCGCTTGCTTGTAAGGTAAAATCATATTTTTATTATTATAATTATAGTCTGCATTTTATTAAAAAAAAACCTTGTATTTGTATTGCAGGAGCTTTATGGGCGACTATCTGAGCTGCTTGGACTGCAGCATCATCTTCAGGCATTAAATGTGATAGCTTTAAAAATTGCAACAAACCTCAAGTGTTACACTGAGGTACTTCGAGGCTGATCCATATTAATGTTAATGTTCAAAACGCCACCTATGTGTACCTGAATCCGCACCATGTGTAGATCTACAACTGCAATATACCAACGCCACCTATGTATACCTGAATCCGCACCATGTGGAAACAGAACTACTGAAAGAAATCTAAGGCTTTCTAAATCAAACCTTACAAGCACCTTTAATGTAAAGACAATATCAGATTGCATGCGCACAGGTGGAAAAATCAAGACGCCCAAAATCCTGCGGCACAAAATATCGTTGAAAATCATGTCGCGATATTTGACTTCCTGCGACGTTGGGATACAGAGATAACAGTAAGTAATCTTATTACAAACAGCGGCTCGCATACACGGATTCTAAAGTTACTTTACAAACAGCGGCTCGCATACACGGATTCTAAAGTTACAACCCACAAGAAAAAAGCAAACATGATGTAAGTACCTTATCATTTATAAACTATTTCTAACTCAGTTCTTAATCTGTTAACATTGTAACCTTTTATAATCATAGGTAACGACTGGTCTGTTTATTTTGTTTGTATAGAATTCGGGTTTTGCGAAGAAAAAATAGTCCGAACTAATGTCAGATCATGTACCGAAGAAGAAGTTGAAACTTCTGTTTGTTGTAAAACATGTATTTGGCAAAGGCCTGTTTTATGTTTTGAAAACCTCTGTTTGTTATGAACAGATGTTACAAAATAAAATAGTGGTTGATACATCTATTGACTTTGGTTAACAGATGGATGAAACAGATTGTTGGAACCACTGTTGGGTTAAAACAGTGGTTTGAAACCATTATTGGGTTAAAACAGTAGTTTGAAACCACTGTTGGGTTAAAACGGTGGTTTGAATTTGGTCGAATAATACTGTTTCTTTAATCCCTCTCTTTTAATTTTAAAACCTTTGTATCGAATAATACTCTGCCATGGTTTTAAGTTGATTTACAGGTCTTGAACGAGTGCTCGGAAGCAGAGACTTGGTTGAGAGAGTCGCAACAACTTCACCCGTGTAGCATTCGAGCATCAGGTAACAAGTTCACTATTCGGTCAAAAACTCCATCAGAATCTATTCGGTCATCAAGTTCACTATTCACAGATTCTGATAAACGGTTAGAAGTGGTTGTTAAACAGTTGAGCCGAACAGGATTACATGTAAGTTTTGTTTTTTTATGCTTGACTTTTGATCTTTTGACTTTTATATGTCCACTGTAATACTTTAATTTAAAATTGGTTTTTGAAAGTTCTGGTTGTTGATAAAATTCTGTTCCCATTATGTTGAATTATAATTCAACGTTATTTTAGAACTAAAGATGAAATGACATGTGAGTAGATTCTGAATTTGGATGTAGTGGTTTTGACTTATTAAGTCAAAAGTGGATTCTTTATGTGTTTGATAGCAGAGTCTAACGGGAATGATAATCAAATCCCTTCTTTTCATTCCCAAACACCCTCTATCATTCGCTAAACCACCAATCCAATCACCCTTAGCCTACAATTTTCTACTCTGTATGAGAAATGAGACTATATAAAATTTTTGAGTTCAAACCGATTTCCTATGCAGCTAAACCACCAATCCAAACACCCTTAAATTCAATTCCTTCTCATATTTTACATATAAACGTAGGCATACATTCAATGTTTACGATGATAGTTAAGCAAGTGTTTTTTCATAGTGTATATATTTATAGAATTGTTAGATAAATGGTCTTAAGTCAATCGCCTATCCATTCACATGATCTAGCAGTACATTCATTAGCTAATCATACCATTTGTAATTGTTTGTAAACAGTATGTAACATGTACTTCACCCACGAAGTTATAAAACTGAAAACAGTTAAAAGAAAAGGGGGAACATGAACTCACAGTTTTGTGTTCTTCGTATCCAATGTAACTCAAGGCTTCCTCTAGAACGCACGACTACCTGCATGCATACTACGGTTCATTAGACGGGTAGGTCGTGCCTTGACCTTGGTCTTAAATAGTGTCTTGAGTTACGTTAGTTTGTGTCGTCAATGTTACTCCAAGTATATAATTATTTGTTAAAATAATAAATATTTTAACTTAAATTATATTTATTAAATTTTGGAGTATTAGTTAAAATAGTATATTTTAACTTGACACATAAGTGTATTTGTACATGTATATCCTTCCCAGGGATAGGTGTATTTGTATTCGTATTCTTATACTTGTGTATTTTTGCCATGTATCGGTGTTGTATTCCGGAGTGTTTTTATACGTACGAGAATACGCATTTTTATTGTGTTTATTAAGTATTCTTATACTTAATTTTTGTATTAACCTTTCCGGAATAATATCTTTAATAAAAATACACCAATATATACTTCCAAAATATATACTTTAAGAAGTATTACTTAGAAAAATTGTTTATAATTTTTCCCTTGGCAAAAATATTTATAAACCTCATACAAGTCTTAAAACTAATATATTTCCAAGTTTAACTTAGAAATATATATATAAATCCATTTTTCGTCCAAATAATAATATATTCAAATTTTATTTAAGAGAATATATTTTCTTCCAAAAATAATATATCTTCTAATAATTCCAAGAAAAACATATATTTTTACTTGCTCAAAAATAATACATTTCATTTTTGTCAAAAATATGATATATTTTGTAGTAATTATGAAAATCACATTTTCATTCTCTTGGTGTCCAAAATACCAATTATCAAAATATACTTGTAAATAATTTTCCGGAATATTTTGTGAGTTATATTCCTTTGTTCGGTTTGTCCAATATTTTGGGTATAATTCATATGTTCATTCTCTTGGAATTTTGGTAATATTTTGGATTGTAACTTCTTAGTATTTTGGTGAGTTATATTATTTCAAGTCCTAAAATAATATAACTAATACACATAATATACAAATAATCACACACATGGTGACTTCTAAATATATATTTTCCTAAATACATATTTAGTCACTTTTGTTTATAAAAACCAACCTCCAATATTTATAATTTTTGTAACAAAATTTATGGCAAACTTTTCGTGAAAATCCAGGGTTTGAAAATATACTTGTAAATATTTGTTTGGAAATGTTTTTCTATGTGTTTAATTTTTAGAAAAATTTTGTCATAGTTTCCCCTAAAAATGGAGGTTTCCCATGTTTTCAAAACATGTGTTTATTTTCTTTTCAACATCAAAACGATTTTCCAATAACAATCATCAACAACATACACTAATTTTTTCATATGAACATCATGGTGAACTTGACTCTTGTTAAAAATGTGTAGTCTTCTAGATCTACACTTTACAAAAGATGATCTTTCCAAAAGTAAGTGTTCTTGAGTATTTTAACAGACTTTTATGAAACTTTATTTTACTAACCAACCCTTCCATGAGTTTAATGGTCTTTAAAGTTTGTAAATCATGTTCTAAAACCACTTTTATGTTTATTAGAAAGATCATAATTTTTTTAACATCATGTTTAACCATGGATCTTTCAAGATCCATGCTTAATATCTTTAGATCTTTCAAAAACAAGCTTTATGTTAAATTTTTAACAAACTTTCCATGAATTTTAGTTTCAAAAATTTGTTCTACACAAACTTTATTACTTCAAGATTACAAGTTTATGCATAAAAATTCATATTTCCAGTTCACATTATGCTTCATATGTTCATCTTCAAGATATAACACCAACAACATCATTACATACACCAAAAATCCATGTAATCACTTATTTTCTTCATGAATATGTTAGATCTTTTCATTCTTAACATTAGAAGTTAAGTTGTTTAGATGGTGAAACTTGTACATAACATAAACATGACTTAAATTAATGATCAAGAAGCTTACTACTAGCTCTAATGGCCAGGGAAGTGGCACAAAGATGAAGATGATGAACAAGGAAAAAAATGAGAGGTTAAAAGCTTCATAAGGTGGTCCTTCAAGTTCTCGCACCATACACCTTCTTAAATGGCCTCCATACACCTCTAGATCACCTTGGATTGCCTTGTAATGAGGTGGAAATGATGGTTGTATGTGGAGGTGTTTGAGCCGAGACCAAAGAGAAAGAGGAGGAAGAAGATGGAGAATTTTTGTGATAATGGACAATAGTTACTACCATAAGGTTCTTATAAAAGGAGTTTCCAACATAGTAATCTTTATTAAGATTTTTGCATAAGATTAAGGGGACAAGAGGTAATAAAATAATAAAAGGTATGTGGGGCCCATAGGGGCCGGATTTGGTGAGGGGGGGGGTAAAATGTAAATTTTTGGAAGTTAGGGGTTTAAAGTGCAAACTAGAAGGTTAAAGTTTGTTTAAGTGTGTTTAGGTGTTTTTATGATTTTTAAGGTGTTCTACCACTAATACTAGCTTAATATCATAAAAATATTATTTCTAGACAAATTTTGATGTCCCGGTTGTTGTCCGGTTGTTCGGTTCGTTACGGTTCGTTAAAGTGCTGAATTGTGCAGTTTCACGAGGTATGAAGCACCTTTTATGGTAGTTTCAATTCCCGACACTTTGTAAGTTATTTTGGACAATAAAACATAAATTTTGCATGATATTATTGTGTTAAATAGCTGGTTATAGCTGAATTGTGCTGATTTATGCAGAATTGTGTATTTAAAGTGTGTTTCGGGTGCTTTCCGGCACTTAAACTATACTTGGTTTCTGGCTCATTCTGTGTCTCAATACAATGTCTGTCTATCTACTGAACTCTGTCAGCATTTTTCTGATTTGCCGGATAACTGTGCTAACTGTGTTTCGTGCACCATTTGAGTCAATAAAGTTCTCATGCAATAATGAGATGACATTAAGCAATATATGATGCACATGTATGTATATGGTAATAATCAGAAAGTAGTTCAAGTAATTAATTGAAATTTAGCATAGTCATTAAGCATTAATCATTGTCTAATAATTGTACGGGCATCTGAAATTTTGACAGTTGTCACATTCTCCCCATGTTAAGAAAATTTCGTCCTCGAAATTTAACTATATTAGCTCCTTAGGGTTACGTTATATCACAAAGTGAATAACCACGGAACTGAATTAAAACTTATTCGAAACAGGCGCATCTAATGACATATTACAACAATCAGAACCCAGCAGTTAAAAGGTATGTGTTTTCAGAATTTGATGTCAAAGGACACAAGATGTATAGATGTATAATCTAGTGTAACTTAGTTAACAGGGGTGCAATAAAGGAGTTTTGACCAATAGAATTTCAAACAATCAGCCACAATATGCAAATGAGTTTTCAGAAACAATAGCATCCGCTATATGAACTCAAAATCAACAACTCGAATATGATAGTAACATGAAAATGATCTGTCAAATTTTGGAATAAATAAATGGTTAAAATTAGTTTGTTGACATTATTGAATCGCGAGAATACACCGAAAGGAAATTCAATCGAAAATGGTGTGTTGTTGTCTCAATACGTAGTTGCGTTAAGAATGCTTAAATGACAGGTCAAACAAAAGTATGTGTAGTTTCGAGTGAAACGGTTGACCATGATTAGCACAAGCTACAAGTTGTACCGACACCTCAAGTGTCGTAATGACATAATTCAATAATAGCGGTGATCGAACAAGTTCACCGTGTTTGAAATCTAATGTAAGTGTAATGAGGCAATCCTAAAAATTTGATTTAGATGGTATAGTAGGATTTTTCAATTGAATATCGAACATCAAAGAGCTACTGTTTTCGATCGAAGACGAAAAGCAATCAGTACCGCAAGGCATTCGATCGAAGATAAAAGAACCGTTAGGAGGTACACTGGGGTATAAAAGGAATTTATGTGCCATTGTCTCAGCACACGATTGCGTTAAGACTGCTTTAATCATGATAAAACAAAACGGATTTAGAGCAAGTCAATAAATAAACAATTAAATCCGTGCATGAGCTGCGTAAACGGGATTTGCGCAAGCTTCAAATTTAGCGAAAGCATCACCACAAGGTGTCGAAATCAACAGACGACTTAATGGAGCCGTAGACCAAACAAGTCTACTACGGCTCAGGACAAAAGAAATACTTGCAAAAATGAAATTGAAAATGATGCTCTCAATACATTATAGGGTGTCTTGAATTGAAGATGCGAAATGGACAAGTTCAAGAAATTGAACTTGGTTTTAGCGAAATTCAATAAATACATGTATCAACAAGGGAATTTTGGCATGGTTACAAGGATATACCATGTATGTATCTTGAAAGAGAAGGAGTTTCAAGAAGGTATGTCGGCTTGATAGCAAAGGAGCCAACAATTACATTAATGTAGGTTATTCGAATCACAAATCAATAATTAGATATAGCAATTAATATTTGAACTTTGACGAAACGCTTACTCGAAATGAAACCACATGCGTAACAAATGGTGCATGCGTAACATATGAATTTCCAAGAAATGTGTTGGTGCATACATCTGTCGACTTCGTCTTGTATCGAGTCTTAGATTAGATTGTATAGATCAGGGCACGTTATTTGAGAAAATATCAAGATTTAGAGTGTTAGAAGCTGATTTCGCTCAAAGAGGAAAATTCCGCTCCAAACTGTCATTGTGTCTTTTCGAGCGAAATCATAAGTTTCAGATTCCGCTCCAAATGGCTCTTGCATGTTTCGGGCGGAATCAAGACACTATATATAGGTCTTTAGGAGCGAAATCAAGTAGTTAATTCATAGATTCCATACCGAAGTGCTGCCGGTGTGAGATTTGATTGTAAACAACGTCAGATCAATACAATCAGTGTTTAAAGTGAAGATTTAGCTGTTTCTACCTTTGTTTCTTGTTTTCCGCACCTGAAACAGAGTAAAACTCCACTGAACGACTCATTCGGGTCAGTCGAACGATCCTACAATTGGTATCAGAGCACAGGACGAGGAGTTCTGCATAGATTAGCTGGATTTCATCAAAATTTCTTACTTCTACACCTTTCTTTCTTCAACAGAACGAGATTTAACGGTTAAAACCTGTCCAAATTTTCACAGACTGTATAAAATTGAACATTCACAAACCCTTGAAAGTTTCACAGAAAAATTCGGACTAAAAATGGACAAAATGGACCCGTAAACTGATTCCGCTCGAACTGAACCATTCCTGATTTCGCTCGAGATAAGTGTTTGATTCCGCTCCAGGAGACCATTTTTGTGATTTCGCTTCAAATCTAGTGTTGATTTTGCTTCAAGAGTGTTCTGATTTCACTCCAGACTGCAAAATTTGAGATTTCGCTCCAAACTGATTGCTAATTCCGCTCCAGACAACCAAAACTTCTGATTTCGCTCCAGTATACATTGTGATTTCGCTCCAAGTGTACAAATTAGTGATTTCGCTCCAAACGGGTTGTTTGCTATTTCGCTCAAAAAGTGTATTTTGCTATTCCGCTCGAAAGTAACTATTTTTTGAAAAACGTGATATGTAATCATGAGTGAAGAATTCTACAACGCATTCGCTTCATCCCCGACCACTCCGGCTTCCATTGCTCAGAATATGAAATTGGAAAACGAGACTGGAACGTTACAAAAACCCCCGAAACTGATGAGTATCGAAGAATACTACGGGTGGAAAGACAGATTCGAAAAATGGGTTCAGGTAAACCATCTTAGGTCATGGGAGTGTATACTGAAGAAATATGTGTTGCGACGTACTGAATTGCAAGTTGTGAAAACAATTTCTGAGTTTAGTGATCAAGAGCGTGATATGCACAAAGCTGAAAAGATGATGATCAGTCTGCTTCAGCAAGCCATCAAAGAAGATATCTTCATTTTACTTCAGCATGACAAAACATCAAAGTCTATTTGGGATGCTCTTCGAGTTAAGTTTGAAGGTAGTGAGAACATGATTAAGAGCAAGAAAGCATTACTCAAGAAAGAGTTTGATCTGTTCAGTAGTTTACCGGGAGAAGATACGAAGAAGCTGATTGAACGATACTGCCACTTGGTGCGATCCATGTCAATGCTGAGTATAACAAAAGATCGGGAAGAGTGGGTAGACAAGTTAGCTGATGCATTACCACAAAAAGAATGGGGAACATACTTGATGATTCTGAAAAATACTGGGGTTTATGATGGGTTAACGATTTCTTTTGAGAAGATTGAAAGTCAGGATCTGGAACAGCAAAAGATCGCGAGGATGAATAGTCCAAGTGGTCAACAAATGTAAAGATGTACTACAAAGGAAGTGTTCCGGAAGCTGAGAGAAGTCCAAAGATACAAACTGCATTTAGTGCTGGGGATTCAACGGAAAAAGCTGATCAAAGTTCAAACAAAAGCAGTGGATTTTCTTTATTTCCGAGTGTTAATCCAAAGGAGTCAACTACAAGTTTCCATTCTCAAAGCACAAAGACATGAAAGGGTTATGTGATCCAGTGTAACATTGCATTGAATCTTCCAAAGGGTCAAAGTTTTTCAGAAGAGGTGGCGAAAGATCACATGGCTCTACTTGGTTCAGTGTTGCTATCCTATGAAGGCTTAGTGGCTGGGAGGATCGGGAATCCTATGCTCACAAAGGAGGATTACGATCAGATAGACGCCGAAGAGATGGAACTAATGGATATCAAATGGTGTCTAGCCAGTGTACTTAGACGAGCTGAGAAGTTCAAGCTAATTACTGGGAGAAATGACTTTCTTGATGCACATGTTTCTACTTTAGGTTTTGATAAATATAAAGTTACTTGTTTCCGATGCAGGGAGAAAGGTCATTTCAAGAGAGAATGCAAGAATACGGAAGCTAGTGGAGCTCAGAATCCGTTCAGAAAAGACGATTACTATCGGAAAGCCATTTATCAACAGGTTGGTCAACAGCAAGAACCGCATGTGGCTCATGGTAGAAAAATTGAGGATTCAAAGAGAGCATGTTTGGTGGATTTTAACTGGAATGAATACATATCACCTGAAAGCAAAGTCTGTTTAGTCAATCAAGATGATGAAAGACTACCTGAAGGCTTTAGCTGGGATATGTTTGCTGATGAAAAGGGAGAATTTAAAGCTTTCATTGCTAAGATCGTTAAAGAACCAAATTTGTTTGCCATATGGATGAGATCTATTGGTGAGACTGTGAAGAATGTGGAGGAAGAGTCTGTTGTTTCTGATGAAAGCTCACTAAGTGCAGATGAAAGTTTACAAAGTGATGCTAGTTCAGAAAAAGAAGTTGTCTTTGATCAAACACCATCTGTTTCTGGTTCTTCGGATGATGTGTCTGAAAAATCAATTGAGTTTGATCAGTCACCAACTGATGATAGTAGTGACGATGAAGAAGAGAAACACATTAATATTGCAAAATCTCATATCTCTCCGGAAAGTTTTCATTTCTATTTTGCAGATCGCTTGGAGAAACTGAAGGAGAAACGAGCTGCAAAAGAACAACAAGAAATGAAGACTGAAAGTGTTACTGAAAAGGATGCGATTGTTCAAAAAGAAGAAGTTAAAAGCGTTGCTGAGAAGATTGTTGAAACTGAACAAAATTGTGAAAACACAAATCAAGAAGAAGATTCTGATTTTAATGACAAGGTTCAATTCGCGAAAGAAGTGTTTCAAACAATCAAAAGAGTAGTTGAAGAAAATGAGAAAGTGGTAGAAGTGGAAAAGATCATTGAAGTAGAAAAGATTATAGAAGTTATCAAGCCATGTTTAAAATGTCTTGAACCTTGCAAAGAATGTGCAGTAAAAGATGAGATGATAGCTGAGTATGAAAAGAAAAAGGAGCAGTTGTTGTTCAATCTCAATTACGTGAAGGAATCTTATGATGTCTTGAATAGAACAGTGACTGGTATTCAAAAGACAAACTGAGAAAGAGAGAACGCTTTGACAATGATGAATGCTGTGATGATGTCGAAACAGAAAGCTATGAACTTTTACATCGAAGAAAGTGCAAAATGGAAGCAAGAGTGGGAGACGGAAAAGATTGAAAATGAGAGAATTAGACGATTATTGCAAAGTTATTCTAGTTCTGATTATCTCATTGATCGAATTTACCCAACTGTTGCAGGTATGGAAGCTTTCCAAGATGAGAAGCCAAAGAAGAAGGATACTGGTAAGAAACCGACTGTTAGCTATAACAAGTGTCCGCCTCCGATCTGGGAAGGGTATTCTCCCAGAAAACCAAACGAAGAGCAACTTGAAAAGGCAGTCAATATAAAGTTAAAAACCAATACAACGGATGAATTACCATAAAATATTGACATCACTTTCACATCGTCTGACACTGATCATGAGTCTGAGTTAATCAAAAAGGTGGTCGATCAGGTGTTGGATACTGATGAGGAGTACGAGTCAAAGTTTGAGTCTGGAGGGTCAAATTCGTCAGTCAACAGTCAAAAATCGTCGGTTAAACGGGTTTATAGCAAAGAGTTTCTGTTAGAAAAATCAAACTTGAATGATGAAACATTCGAAGTAGCATATACTTTGAATGATTCTGACAAGCTATATTCAGACAAAGAGTTTCCAATAAGAAGTGTTCGTTTTGACATGATCAAAAAGGTTTTCAAAATGACAGAAATTAATATTTCTGAAATAAAAGATTTAAAACTTACAGGAAAACCTAAAAAGTACACTTCAAGAGTTCAACAACGTTTAAACAAGAAAAAAAGGTTACAGTTCTGGTTCTGGTTTTCAAAAGAAACCAAACCATAATGGTAAGCTCAAAAAGAAAGGTCTTGGTTTTATTCCACCAGAAAATTATAAAAATGAGAAAAATTCTAAAACAAAAACAGAATTTGTTTTAGGTGGAAGTGCTGAGGATGAACAGAAGAAACCTTTCTGGAAACAATCAAACCAGGAGTTTCTTGCTGAAAAGAAAAGAAATGGAACTGGAGTTTTTCACCCGAAAGAAACTCGAATCTGTTTCAAATGCAATGAAGCTGGTCACAATGCATGGAACTGTCCAAAGAATGTCAAGACAAAACAGGGAGTTTCTGAAAAGTTAAAAGAAAAAGTTGTTGAAAAAGATGAAAAACCAACTGAACAAGTCAAAATTTTTGAAAATTCCATTCATGAAATTGGTGAATGTTCTAAGAAAAATTTTCACAAAAAGAAATCCAAAGACAACCAAGTGTGGGTTGTGAAGAAGGTTGGTGAGAAAGTTGGCGATGAATCTGGTTCCACAAAGCCAGAAGAGTCACAGGTTTTAGTGAATGATGATGAGTTTCCATCACTGAAGTTTGAAGAGATTAAACAGAAAGTTGGTAAAGTTGAAATCTCAGATCAGTTTTATTCTGAGAAAAATGAGTTTGATATCGAGAAAGTTTTCAATGGAAATGTTAAGAAAATTTTTGGAAAAATGTTAGATGGGAAAGCAAAAGGGGTTAAAGATTTTTACGCAACAAAGAAAGCAACTTTTAACCCGACTGAGCAAGAGCTTAAAAAGCTAAAAACATCCAAGGTTGGTCAGACTTGGGTGGGAATTCTTTTCCCTTGAACATCTGAATATGCCGGAGATCCCAAGTTTGTAATCGTGGATCAGGAATCGGCATCATTCTGGTTTTTGAATAGATTGTTTGAAAGATTTTGAATGAATTTAAATTGTACAGGTTGAAGGACTACACCGGAGCTTCTAGGTTGGTAAGTGAGAAGCAGGAATCGGCATCTTTGATTGGTAAAATGACGTGTGTAGATGTTTGTTTCCTACACATGATACAGGTTTTTGTGTTTTTACAATTGGTACAAAGGATTCATCAAGGTCATTGAGTTGAACTTGATGTAGTCTTCATTACAAGTGATTAATGAACAATATGATGAACCATGCCCCTAAATTACAAGTGAATCTACAAGTGGTTATAACAATCTTATTTTCCGGAAAAATCATTTTGATTAAAACAAACTTAAGTGTTTTGAAATCTAAATGAGAAAATAGTTTGTTGAAAGGGGGTGTTCTGATTGTTTATGCCAAGTGGATGGCGATTTGATGTGATTCGATATCGGTTGTCACTTTATTTGTATAGTTTGTTTTGAATTTTCTTTAATTGGGTCAAGAGCTTAGATAGTTTTCAAATTTCTTTTAAATGTGTTTGCATTTTAGGGGGAGTAGAAAATTAATTTCAGAAAATCCAAAAACATTAGAAAATTTGAAAAATACAAAAACATTATAAAATGTAAAAAGAGTTTTGTTGTATAATAGAGGAAATGATAGTACATCAGTGGACTGTCACAACATGCTAAAGAAATGGAAAGTTAAAATGTGATAAACAATCTCACTGCGGATATGTCAGTAGGTTTTTGCACATTTAGTAGATCGTGAGGAGATATAAACCTAAAAATTCAAGCTTTCTTATTCTGTGGGAAACAACTTCTTGGATATATAGGTAACCCCTGAAATCTTGTTTGAAAGGTCCCTCTTTCTGAGATACTAGGTCTTTATGCTCAGTGATATCTGGGGTATTATCCCGGGACTTCTGCTGTATGGAAATACTGACCTAGTCCCCGTATAATACTTTCCGCAAATGCTTGAAAAAGTGCAGCCCTCAGCAAATTGATGAAACAATAAAATTGATAGTCATTGCTATTGAAACAAAAGATCCTCTAAAGGGGACACACCAAAAGTCGAAGCCGTCATCTCTTTGCGTATACGGAAGTATCGACCTGAGCTCTCACGGCCCTCACAATTTAACCCCTTTACAGATATCATCTAGGTATACTCACCTGTAAGACTGAATATTGGGATCTGGATACAGGAGTATATACAAGTAGTGGGACACACGGATAAGTTTAAGTGCTTAAGACATTAATATCATATCTCGGATCATTTGAAATTTGTGTGAAAATTTAAGTGGACAAATATACTGACAATCTAGGTAAATTGTTTAGAACTTAAAATGAAATGAAGCTTAACAGTGTTAGTGACTTGTCTCAAATTTGATATGATCCTCTTACACAAACTCAAAAAAAATATTGTCTGTAAATATTACTTTACTGCATTACATTTCTTTTATTTCAAAAATCCAAAAAGATTTTTAGTGTGTTTTAGCATAAATTTTGAAAAAATACAAAAAGATTTTCGACAACTGATATTGGAGAGCTGATTTTCAAAATTCCAAGTGCTAAACATGATGGCCATGAGGTGAGGGGGGTCGGTGTTTGATTTCATAATGCTTTCAAAATCTAATCTTACAATTGGTTCATAAAAAAATCTTTGGTTGATCTGAGGGAGAGTCAGTATCTGTTAGTACATGCCTCAATGTTTTTAAATATGTGAAATTTATTTTGAGGTAGAGGTTTTGCAGATAACCAGAGCTGGACGAGAGCCAGGTGACGATCTTGGTACAATCTCCTAAAGAGCCAGGCTGATCGATCCTAAGAAGCTTATGTGTTAGAGAGCCAGGTTCCGATACCTGAGGACTCTGTGGATAGAGCATGAGTCAGGTTTCGATTCCTTGATCAAAGTTTGAGCCAGGCTAATGATCTTGGATGTGTGAAAGCCAGACAATGATCCTGAAGCTGATGATGCTGATGAACCTAAAGGAATACCAGCACATTGTTAATGGAAGTCTGTTGATGCTGTTAGTGAAAGAGTGAAGCCCAAAGGCTGATCAAGACTGAAGATGCGAAGACACGACACAGTCAGACTCGACACTGAAGACTCGTCAACATCTGAGGGGGAGTCTGTTGGTGCATACATCTGTCGACTTCGTCTTGTATCGAGTCTTAGATTAGATTGTATAGATCAGGGCACGATATTTGAGAAAATATCAAGATTTAGAGTGTTAGAAGCTGATTTCGCTCATAGAGGCTAATTCTGCTCCAAACTGTCATTGTGTCTTTTCGAGCGGAATCATAAGATTCCGATTCCGCTCCAAATGGCTCTTGCATGTTTCGGGGGGGAATCAAGACACTATATATAGGTCTTCAGGAGCGAAATCAAGTAGTTAATTCACAGATTCCATACCGAAGTGCTGCCGGTGTGAGATTTGATTGTAAACAACGTCAGATCAATACAATCAGTGTTTAAAGTGAAGATTTAGCTGTTTCTACCTTTGTTTCTTGTTTTCCGCACCTGAAACAGAGTAAAACTCCTCTGAACGACTCATTCGGGTCAGTCGAACGATCCTACAAAATGAAGCAATGAGCATTTGCCACAATGAAGGAATGATCAAGAATCGAGACGGAGGAGTGTTTGCTTTAATGAAGGAAATTGGCGCGATGCAACTACTATTAAGAGAAGTAGAGATGCAAAATTCTACTTGTTAGAAGCAATAGTGGAAATTTCAATATAAGAAGTTTGAGTGCTTTATCTGTTTGGTTGACTGAAATAGCATATATGTCAGAATAATGGGATTTGCTCGAGTTAACGGACGAAGTTTCTATGTGATAACCTTTAATGGATCTCGACATAAGTTCTCGAAGGTCTTAAGTGCATGACTCCTAAACCCTCAAGGTTCTGTATTTTGTGTGTAACTATTTTGTGTATCATGTATAAAATACAGTATTAACGTATGTTCAACATAACTTGTTGACTCACTGTACCTTGGTATACTTTCTTCCTAAATTCACCGCTAATGATACTTGATCAATGTTCAATTTTAGATAGTAGGTTGGATCCTTGCAGTTAGTTAAATAAATTGTTAACCCTCGACATGGAATTCCGGTTCTTGATGGTTGACTTGTTGGGCTCTTGGTAGTCGATACTCATTCGAAAGTTACCACCCTTCTTTTCGGCGTGCAACACTGGAGTCCCAAAGCGGGAAGCTTGGTCTTATAAATCCCTTTCTCTAACATTCCCTGAAGCTGCGTTGACAACTCTTGCATTTATGAAGGCGCAAACGATAAGGTGCTTTGTCTACAGGCGTAGCGTATGGAACCATGTCAATGTGGAACTCGACTTGTCGTTGAGGGGGTAACCCTGGCAAGTCTTCGGGGAAGACTTCAGGATATTCCCTTATCATAGGGATATCTTCGTTCTTCGGTTCTTCGGCCTCTTTGTCCACGACATGAGCTAAGAAGGCAATACACCTTTTACGCAAAAACTTTCGTGCCTTCAAATAATTGATAATCTGTAGGGGTGTATCCTGCTTCCCCTCATGAATCACGATCACCCCTTCATTCGCCATCGGGATGCGGATAACAATCTCCGCTCGATTGCTCGACAACTAATCCATTCCAACTACGACGTCGAAGCTTCCCCACTCAGCTGGCAGAAGATCTGGCAAAAACTCACGCTCTCCAAGCTTTAGAACGCAGCCTCCAATCACTTCATTAGCTTCTACTAGCTTCCCATTAGCTAGTTCTATTGAGTATGGGATATCTAACTTACTAGCTATTGAACCAAGTATATTCTTAAACTCTAGAGTTATGAAGCTAAAATCGGCACCAGTAAACATCACAGATGCATAACGTTGACTAACAGGGGACGTACCGATAACCATGTTTGGATCCTGGCGTGCTTTCCTAGCTCCGATGTTGGACACTCTTCCATGGTCTTGGTTAATCTCCCTTGGGAAATCATTCCTAAAGTTCCCCACGTCACCGCAGTTAAAACACCCTGGACCTCTCTTTCCACGCCCGTCCCATGCCAACACGTCTCCTTGTAGTGCCACATTTGCACACTTTCCATTTTTACATAGCCTGGTATGATGACGTCGACACTTGTCGCACTTAGGTAGTTTACCCATTACTCTTTTTCCCTTTTTGGCCTTGTTGTTGTTATTCGCCTGAGTACTCTTCTTGAAGTTTGCGAACTTTCTCTTCTTATCTCTAGATGGCTCCACAGGAGTCTCCTTCTTCTCTTTAGAGATTGAAAATTTTCCTAGTCTAACCGCTTCCTCAGTGAGTGTTACACTTAAATCAATAGCTTCGGTAATTGTTGGAGGATTCAATGTTGTCACCATGCTCAGAATCTGAGGTGCCAATCCCCAGATGAAGCGTTCGATCCTCTTAAACTCAGGTTCTACCATGTAGGGGACAACACGAGACAAATCATGGAATCTCTGCACATACTCAGCTATCTTCGAACCTTCCATTTTCAAGTTCCAGAACTCGGTTTCCAGCTTCTGGATTTTTGCTCTCGAACAGTACTTCTTATGCATCAGCTCTTTCAGTTCGTCCCACGTCAAAGCATACGCAGCAGCCTCGCCCAACGTATGAACCTGAAGGTTCCACCATGACAGGGCCCCATCTAGAAACAGTCCAGATACGTACGTTACTTGTTGCTTTGGAGTACAGTTGCTCAATCGCAAAATAGAATCCGTCTTCTCGACCCAAAACACAAAAGCTACGGCACCCCCAGTGCCGTCAAAATCCCGGGGCTTGCAGCCCAAGAACTGCTTGTAGGGGCAGCCTGCGACATAAGTAACATCATTCACATAAGGCATTAGCAAAACACCCTTAGAAATGTCCAAACATCTTGTAATGTGTCTTAAGTGACTAAACATTACCGTTGGGTGGGTTATTCCCTGAGGTACGTCCGCTGCATTCGGAGCGAAGGGCCTCGTGCTGTGCGATGGCCTGTGAGATGCGCTCTTGTAATTCCGCCTCTGTCGTCGGCAGAGGGTTGTTGGTATCGGTGTTCCTTTGAAGCAACATCTTCTAAGAAGAAGATCGGCTAGGTCGGGTCTTAGTAAGGACGCAAGCACATAAGCATCTACTTATCCCTAGCCCCCTTTACTAATAAGGAAAAGAAAGTCTCAACCAGAACCACATTCCTTTTGCGTGCGGATGTAGCTAAGTGTCTGACTCTATTGGTCATAGTTTCCTGCTGTTGCGGCCGGTGCGCTTACAATTTCAACTAATATTATTATTTTATTATAATTAATTTAACTGCTTTATTTATTTGGCGCTTATAATCTCTAAAATATAACGTTTTATAAAATAATAAATATGTCATTAGAACGAGAATATTTTTGTCTACATATCGAATAAGACCTAGGAGGTGTATTTACATATGTATATAAGTAATCGTCATAGCAAGCAATCATATAACATCACAATTATAGCACAAACATGTAAATGGGAACATATTTAATGAGAACATAACAGGCAAGCACGTTGTTGATTTACATGTTTAATGGGGAGTATGACGATTGGGCTTTCATTATTTACCGACCACACTCACATTGTCTACAAAGTGTATCACATCAAAAGGGACACAGGGTCACCCTACCCTTGTCCAATAAGTCTATCAGTGTACCAAAATCACGTGGTCAAAAGTGGTCTTCAAAAGTCTCCACAATCTCGGCTCATTAGTAGTGTATTTACCCAAAAGTAATGCAATCGACGTAAAACCAAAAACCAACTATACTGATGATTGAGGTGGAGGAGGGAAGAAAAGCAAACTGCTAACATATGCGAGCTCCGCCTTGAGCTCGTATACACGTCGAACTAAGTAACTGGTCTGCTTCTTGATAGTAAAGAAACAAGCATCAAAACCTGGGAAAGGTGTTAGAGCAGCAAGCGAGGGTGCAAAAGAAGACAGTGATGAATGTGGAGGATCAAAGTATACTGGCATAGACAGGGTGGAGGACGTGGTGTCAGCTTAAGCTCCAAAACTCTGCGACTCAAAACCTCAAATTGTAGCTGATGTGACAGGAGCAACTCATCCCGTGTGTAGCCTTCATAATGTGAGGGATGGTAGGGGTCTGAAATCAGCATAGTGTATAGTAGGAATCATCAGAATGGCTCGTCCAGCAGTGAAGAAATGAAAGGAGCAACATCAGCGGGTGCAGGCGGGGATTAAATAGCTTAACAAAAAGAGGATCAACAGGTGCAGGAACTGAATCAGGTATAAGGGGTGCAATGTCTTGGTAAACCAAAAGAAACATGGTCGGGATCAAGAATCGGCTCAAGATCAATAGGTGCAACATCAGTCTGACCCAAAAGGAACAAGAGCTAGCTCAGGAGCAGGCTCTGGGTCGTGTGGAGGTGTGGGATCTCGAGCAGGTGATGGTGCGGCAGACATAGCGGTGTTGCCGTCTGAGTCAGTAGCAAAAGCTGCAATTCGGCCATCTGTAAAGCTGAAAGGGTCACAGACTCAAAGGAGTTTGAAACAGAGTGGAAACTAGAATCAGAGGATGACTCGATAACAGGGATCTCAAGAAGTGGAATAGCAATAACGTTCTCGTCTAACTTTCCATCATCATGGGCGTCATCAGGAGGACCATCAACAAACAAATCAATGTCATCATCAAACTAATCGTCGAAAGGCAGATTCTCGGGAGGAATGACCACGAGAGGTACGGCATCGAGGATCGGAGCCATGATAGGCTCACCATCGGAATGACCAGTGATGAGGTGGTCATGGACTGAAACAAGAATGACAAAAGGATCCTCGTCAGGGAAGCCATCAGCAAGGGTAAATCATCGCCAAAGTCTGGTAGCGCGAACGGTTGGAAGTCGTCCTCGTCCTCGGACCGCATGTCAGGATCACTCTCAGTGTCCGACATATATATTTCTAGCGGAGGTGCAATCTCATTATCTATGACGGTGGCCATAGGGCCGTCAACGTTGGACAACTCGCTCTCTAAAGAAGATGACATGTGTGCCGGTACATAACAATCATGACATGTATATCTATAGTAATTACTAACACCAAATGCATTGCAAGCAAAGACAACTCATCATGTAATCACGTATTCATATTTATCCTTCATGAAACTTTCTATCCTTCCTAGTCTCCCAGACTAAACCACCTAGTCTCCCAGACTAAACCACCTAGTCTCCCAGACTAGACCACCCAGTCTCTCAGACTGAACCACCCAGTCTCTCAGACTGAACCACAAACATAAACCTTGAAATGTGTTTCGTGCCTCTTTTTTTTGTAAAAATGTTTGTTTCCCTGGATCTGGGCATTTCGTGTATGCAATGAAAACATGTCGTAAAAATATTTTCGTGAGAGCCCTAATGATTGTAGTCTAGACTCGAGAAAGAATCGTAGTTTGCTACAATCGAAGCTCTGATACCAAACTATCACACCCTGACTTTTGCAGAAGCGTGATTTGGTGTGACTTGCTTAATATCATTACATTCAACCATAACAAACAACTATATGATAAAACCATGATGTTCATCCATAGATAGTTTTCAAAATAATACAACCGTCATTGTTTAACATCAAACTAAGACTTTAAGTTTAGATCACATGACCACCAAAGCTTAAAGTTCCATACTGGACTTCACAAAAGACATAACCCAACTAGGTTTCGAGCCATATATTTTATCCAAGATAAAATACATAACCCAAACCCTTCGACTTCGGATGACACCTTTTATTAGAAACATGACTTGTAAACTCTGTTGGGATTGAACCCTATCAGAGGAACAGATAATTAAAGCTAAAACTGGATCAGGGCAGTGGATCCAGAATAAGCAGATGTTATGCTTCAATTCTTTCCCCTTGAAAGTGGTTTCAACATCTGCTGACCTCCAAACAACTGATCGCTACAAACTACTGACCAACAACTACTGCCTAAGCTAAAGACTGATGGAAGACTAAAGCTCTGTTGTTCAATCTACTGCTATAAGTCAAGCTCTGCTGGATATGAAAAGCACTGATGGGTTCACATCAGTGGAAGGATGCAGCAGTAGTTTAGTTCACTTTATGAACTGTATTGTAATAACATTTGTTAGCATAGCAGTGTTTGTATAGGTCAGATGTTAGAGTTTGTTAGGATGTTAGATGTCACTTTCATGGTGACGTCAGCTTAGATGCTTCAGTGGTTTGCTCGTGCCTATAAATAGAACAGTGCTCTGTACTGTTCTATCAGCTCTTCACCATCTTCTTCCTGCACGAACAAATTACTGAGCTCGGGCTGAGGGGGAGTTTGTAAGCATACATGCAAGTGTAATCAAAGTTTGAAATAAATTTAGGCATTTGGTTCTCTGTTGAAAATGTATGTTTGAAAGCATTTCTCCTGTTTGATTGTGAAAAGTTTGTTTCCATTTAATTTCCGCTGCACTACTCTTCCTTTGTTCATCTTAAATCAAACACAAATCACAATCAATCCAAAATCAGATCCTAACAATTGGTATCAGAGCTTGGACAGTCAAATCCATACCATCCAGACCCACAAAGCATACTCCAAAACCACCATCCAAAAGCCCCCAACATCAAACTTCCACCCAAACATTTGTTGTAACATCTGCTGGATCAACAGTTGCTGACACTTCAGTGGTAGTGGTTTCAACAACTGTCAGCCAAACACCTGCCATCACTTCAACACACACCACTACAACACACACCACTACCACCATCTTACCACTAAAAATCACTTCACTACCAAAACAGCCAGTTTCTCATCACCTCCTGCCAAAAAGCAGAAGACACCAGATGTTACAACATCTGCTGTAATGACAACAGTGGTTGAGACACCAGTTATTTCAACAACTGTTAGTCAATCACAAACCACTGCCACCAAAATCACTACCACTGCTCCACTTAAAACATCATCAACCTCTCCTCAACCAAAAAGGAGAAGGTTAATCTTGAAAGATGATGACATTTCACCACCACCAACATCTTCAAAACCTCTATCACTTGTTACAATTCCAAATCCCATTCCTCTCTCTTCAACTCAAATTCAAAAGCCATTACCTCCTGCAGGTGTTCAATTTCCTCTGGAACTCATAGCAGTTAGAGAAGAAATCAAATCTTTCTATTATGAGGATGACCCTGCTAAAAGGAGTTTGCCATCAGTTGAAGGATATCCCAGGCCTAACAATATTGAAGAATATTTGAAAGTCAAGGCTAAGCAAGCAGAGGATACCTCAAAAAGAAATACACAAGGGAAATCTGATAGAGAAATTCAGCTGAATTATCAGTTTCTACTTACACAAGTCAGTGCTTTGGAGCGATTTGCTAAAAATGTATGTCAACAAATTTCAGAAAGGGCAGATGAGACCTTGAGAAAAGACTACATTGATAACATCATGACTTACAAGAAATTCAAAGGAGAGAAATACATGTACAAAGACTGGACCATTCCTGAGCTTGAAAGTGAAGCAGCCAGGATTCAAGAAATGATAAAAAATAAGGTCAAACATACTCCTCCTGAAAAATTCAAAAAGTTTGTATCTGACAAGGCTTTAGAGTTGAAGAGAATGAAAGAGGAGCTGATAGCAGCTGACTATGGGTCAAAGAATTCTGTGTCAAAGTGGGGAGAAGACAGGGTCAGGGCCAGCTACAAAAGGTTGGAGGAACTAAGAAAGAAGGATCCAAAAGTTCCACAAAAACCTGACTATTCCAAGGCAGAGGTCTCAACAAGACCACCAAAGCTGCAAGTCAAAAGAGCCACTGCTCCAGCTAGTGCTGCCATCTACAAAAGAAGGGATCAAAAACAGTTGGATGCTGAATCAATTCAAGAGTTAATGGCTGGAGATGACCTTGTGAAAGAGGGCATAAAAGAATGATTGAAGAAACTCTTGAGCTGAATCAACCTGCAAGTGCTGCTCAGACAGTCATGAATAGGCCTGCATCACCAAACACCTCATCCAATAAAGATCTCCCAAGAAACCCACCAGACTCAAAGGTACTAAAGTGGAAAACTGACAAACAGACCCACGTACTGACAGTGATCAAGTCTAATGGAGAAGTGAAGAAAATATCAAGGGAACAAGCTCTTGGCCTGAGTCTTGAAGATTTACAGGATCTCCTTGATCTTCCACTTAGCAGGGATGATGATGACACAGATGCCTTAGCCTTTGAACTTCAACTCAAAGGGCAAATAAGGGAACTGTTGATGAGGCAATAAAGATCTTCCAATAATGAAGAGTTTTGACATTATCTATTCTAGGGGGAGATTGTTGGGATTGAACCCTATCAGAGGAACAGATAATTAAAGCCAAAATTGGATCAGGGCAGTGGATCCAGAATAAGCAGATGTTATGCTTCAATTCTTTCCCCTTGAAAGTGGTTTCAACATCTGCTGACCTACAAACAACTGATCGCTACAAACTACTAACCAACAACTGCTGCCCAAGCTAAAGACTGATGGAAGACTAAAGCTCTGCTGTTCAATCTACTGCTATAAGTCAAGCTCTGCTGGATATGAAAAGCACTGCTGGGTTCACATCAGTGGAAGGATGCAGCAGTAGTTTAGTTCACTTTATAAACTGTATTGTAATAACAGTTGTTAGCATAGCAGTGTTTGTATAGGTCAGGTGTTAGAGTTTGTTAGGAGGTTAGATGTCACTTTCATGGTGACGTCAGCTTAGATGCTTCAGTGGTTTACTCATGCCTATAAATAGAACAGTGCTCTGTACTGTTCTATCAGCTCTTCACCATCTTCTTCCTGCACGAACAAATTACTGAGCTCGGGCTGAGGGGGAGTTTGTAAGCATACATGCAAGTGTAATCAAAGTTTGAAATAAATTTAAGCATTTGGTTCTCTGTTGAAAATGTATGTTTGAAAGCATTTCTCCTGTTTGATTATGAAAAGTTTGTTTCCATTTAATTTCCGCTGCACTACTCTTCCATTGTTCATCTTAAATCAAACACAAATCACAATCAATCCAAACTCAGATCCTAACAAACTCCAACGCCCGCCAGATCCATACTTAATTTCCTGAAATACATGTAGTTTGAAAATATCAACAAAAGTTGAGCGAGTTCATGTGTTTTGTATGTGTGCACGAGTATCCTTGAAAACATTTGAAAGTATGTATGTATGTATGTATGTATGTATTTGTAAACTGGTATGAAGCAACAAGGAAAACAGATCAATTCATGTGTAGCTAATACATTAATATAAATGACATGGTATAGGAAGCACATAACCCTATAAGCGTATTTCGTACTGGCCCCTCCGGCGAAACGACATAGTCACCACATGGGGCCAATTCGTAGGCCCATGGGTGGGGCTCGCAACACCCAATAGATCTATCAGTCATGCCCCTCGGTCCTTATACAAGGATTAATGATCTTAAGTCAATCGCCTATCCATTCACATGATCTAGCAGTACATTCCTTAGCTAATCATACAATTTGTAATTGTTTGTAAACAGTATGTAACATGTACTTCACCCCCGAAGTTATAAAACTGAAAACAGTTAAAAGAAAAGGGGGAACATGAACTCAAAGTTTTGCGTTCTTCGTATCCAATGTAACTCAAAGCTTCCTCTAGAATGCACGACTACCTGCATGCGTACTACGGTTCATTAGACTTGTAGGTCGTGCCTCGACCTTGGTCTTAATTAGTGTCTTGAGTTACGTTAGTTTGTGTCGTCAATGTTATTCCAAGTATATAATTATTTGTTAAAATAATAAATATTTTAACTTAAATTATATTTATTAAATTTTGGAGTATTAGTTAAAATAGTATATTTTAACTTGACACATAAGTGTATTTGTACATGTACTTCCTTCCCAGGGATAGGTGTATTTGTATTCGTATTCTTATACTTGTGTATTTTTGTCATGTATCGGTGTCGTATTCCGGAGTGTTTTTATACGTACGAGAATACGCATTTTTATTGTGTTTATTAAGTATCCTTATACTTCATTTTTGTATTAACCTTTCCGGAATAATATCTTTAATAAAAATACACCAATATATACTTCCAAAATATATACTTTAAGAAGTATTACTTAGAAAAACCTCATACAAGTCTTAAAACTAATATATTTCCAAGTCTAACTTAGAAATATATATATATAAATCCATTTTTCATCCAAATAATAATATATTCAAAGTTTATTTAAGATAATATATTTTCTTCCAAAAATAATATATCTTTTAATAATTTCAAGAAAACATATATTTTTACTTGCTAAAAAATAATACATTTCATTTTTGTCAAAAATATGATATATTTTGTAGTAATTATGAAATTCCCATTTTCATTCTCTTGGTGTCCAAAATACCAATTATCAAAATATACTTGTAAATAATTTTCCGAAATATTTTGTGAGTTATATTCCTTTGTTCGGTTTGTCCAATATTTTGGGTATAATTCATATGTTCATTCTCTTGGAATTTTGGTAATATTTTGGATTGTAACTTCTTAGTATTTTGGTGAGTTATATTATTTCAAGTCCTAAAATAATATAACTAATACACATAATATACAAATAATCACACACATGGTGACTTCTAAATATATATTTTCCTAAATACATATTTAGTCACTTTTATTTATAAAAACCAACCTCCAATATTTATAATTTTTGTAACAAAATTTATGGCAAACTTTTCGTGAAAATCCATGGTTTGAAAATATACTTGTAAATATTTGTTTAGAAATGTTTTTCTAAGTGTTTCATGTTTAGAAAAATTTTGCCATAGTTTCCCCTAAAAATGGAGGTCTCCCATGTTTTCAAAACATGTGTTTATTTTCTTTCCAACATCGAAACGATTTTCCAACAACAATCATCAACAACATACACAAATTTTTCCATATGAACATCATAGTGAACTTGACTCTTGTTAAAAATGTGTAGTCTTCTAGATCTACACTTTACAAAAGATGATCTTTCCAAAAATAAGTGTTCTTGAGTATTTTAACAGACTTTTATGAAACTTTATTTTACTAACCAACCTTTCCATGAGTTTAATGGTCTTTAAAGTTTGTAAATCATGTTCTAAAACCACTTTTATGTTTATTAGACAGATCATAAACTTTTTTAACATCATGTTTAACCAATGGATCTTTCAAGATCCATGCTTAATATCTTTAGATCTTTCAAAAACAAGCTTTATGTTAAATTTTTAACAAACTTTCCATGAATTTTAGTTTCAAAAATTCGTTCTACACAAACTTTATTACTTCAAGATTACAAGTTTATGCATAAAAATTCATATTTCAAGTTCACATTATGCTTCATATGTTCATCTTCAAGTTTAACCATTGATCCTTCAAGATCCATGCTTAAACTTGGTAGATCCAAGCTTTAACATAGATCTAATCATAAACACAAGATATAACACCAACAACATCATTACATACACCAAAAATCCATGTAATCACTTATTTTCTTCATGAATATGTTAGATATTTTCATTCTTAACATTAGAAGTTAAGTTGTTTAGATGGTGAAACTTGTACATAACATAAACATGACTTAATTAATGATCAAGAAGCTTACTACTAGCTCTAATGGCTAGGGAAGTGACACAAAGATGAAGAAGATGAACAAGGAAGAAAATGAGAGGTTAAAAGCTTCACAAGGTGGTCCTTCAAGTTCTAGCACCATACACCTTCTTAAATGGCCTCCATACACCTCTAGATCACCTTGGATTGCCTTGTAATGAGGTGGAAATGATGGTTGTATGTGAAGCTGTTTGAGCCGAGACCAAAGAGAAAGAGGAGGAAGAAGATGGAGAATTTTTGTGATAATGGACAATAGTTACTACCATAAGGTTCTTATAAAAGGAGTTTCCAACATAGTAATCTTTATTAAGATTTTTGCATAAGATTAAGGGAACAAAAGGTAATAAAATAGTAAAAGGTAAGTGGGGCCCATAGGGGCCGGATTTGGTGAGGGGGGGGGGGGTAAATGTAAATTTTTGGAAGTTAGGGGTTTAAAGTGCAAACTAGAAGGTTTAAGTATGTTTAAGTGTGTTTAGGTGTTTTTATGATTTTTAAGGTGTTCCACCACCAATACCAGCTTAATATCATAAAAACATTATTTCTAGACAAATTTTGATGTCCCGGTTGTTCGGTTCGTTAAAGTGCTGAATTGCGCAGTTTCACGAGGTATGAAACACCTTTTATGGTAGTTTCAATTCCCGACACTTTGTAAGTTATTTTGGACAATAAAACATAAATTTTGCATGAAATTATTGTGTTAAATAGCTGGTTATAGCTGAATTGTGCTAATTTATGCAGAATTCTGTATTTAAAGTGTGTTTCGGGTGCTTTCCGGCACTTAAACTATCACTAGGAAGGCAGTTTTATGATCCTTACTTTCCTACACACTATCCTAGTGTAATACTTGGTTTCTGGCTCATTTTGTGTCTCAATACAATGTCTGTCTATCTACTGAACTCTGTCAGCATTTTTCTGATTTGCCGGATAACTGTGCTAACTGTGTTTCGTGCACCATTTGAGTCAATAAAGTTCTCATGCAATAATGACATGACATTAAGCAATATATGATGCACATGTATGTATATGGTAATAATCAGAAAGCAGTTCAAGTAATTAATTGAAATTTAGCACAGTCATTAAGCATTAATCATTGTCTAATAATTGTACGGGCATCTGAAATTTTGACAGTTGTCACAAATGATTCCTCTCAATTGAAGTTGCTTCATCTCAAAGGGTTATGGGGTGGTTATAACAGCTGATCTTGCTAAGGACTGTTGTAACTAATCACTGCTAGAAGAAAGTTATGTATGATCTCATACTTCTATTTAAAGAATCTTTTATAATAATTGTTCTAATAATTTTTGAAAATACTTTTATTTCTCCTTTTTTATCATGTTTTTGCCGGAGAAGGTTCTAACGGCTTTGGAAAATGCTGGGGTTTTTACAGGATAATGTTTCTACATGCATATGTGTTTGTTTTGAAAATCCAAATTTTAAACGTTGTTTCGTGTTCGTATTTTTCATTTATATGGTTTTTCATCATGAATTTAACAAAAAATAAGACTGGTTTTAATGAAAGTCTGTGCATTGGTGACATATTATCTTTACATTATGTTTGGGACAGTGTTGGTTTGGAATATATTGGTTTGTAACTAAATGATGTATTAGATAATATATTTTTAATTACTGTGTTTTCTGTGTTGGTGAAATTAAAGATTTTTTGTGGGTTCGTTATGCTTCTCTTGTGTCTAAAGTTAATCAGTCGACAAGTTTAATGTATTCTTAAGTACAATGAGAATGAGAATGTGAATTTATTAAATAATTTCACATCATATTTTTCATATAAACGTGGGTTTACATTCAATGTTTATGATGTACCTGCGTCCATCGGACAGGTGTCCACCTAGTACTATATAATAAAAGAAACCAATAAAAGGACACTTGTCATTATTCTAGACCATCTACTATTACTTAATTGTAAATAATTATTATTTAATTTAAATTATTAAATTTAATATATATAACAAAAAAAAAAAAAAACGATTTCCATCCAAGTTTTAAATTCAAATACGTATACGCCTCTTTATGATTTTAAGATATATTCAAATTACTAATACTATACTCTCATGACAATCTATCTTAAGTATATTATTATATATTTTAATAATATTAACCCCATATATATCTGTAAGATTCTTCATTCAAATTTATTTATTATAAATCACATATGATATCTCATTTATTTATTACTAGGTTATAACCCGCTGTATTACACGGGTTGAATAAATATAATTTTATATATTATGGGGTAACTTTGTAAAATAGTAACCAAGTTTTAAAAGTGTTCCAGTTAGGCAACTAAAGTTTCAAAAGTGTTCTAATCAGATCACTCAACATTCGTTTTTCATTAAAATTAAGAGTTTTTTCATTCATTTCATAGGTAACCGTGATGATGTGGATTTTTGTTTCTTTTTCCCATTTTATTTGATGCTAACGTCGAGTGATAACGTGGATTGTAAATTGTTTTTTTAATGCAATTAAAGTATTTTAATTTTTAATAAGTATAATCTCATATATTAAAATAACCCGACCCGTCGGTTATTAGATAGCAAATAAAGATAAAGATTATAAACTTTTATATAAACAATTAAAACTATCTTTATCTTTATAAATAATAAAAACGTTAATATATAGTTTTTAATTTTATTAATTAATATATGGTTATCAGTTATCCTTATTCTTATCATCAAAATTATGTATCCCAAAAGTGGTTTCTTTTATTATATAGTATAAATTGTTCAATTGTTTTTATTGTAAATCATATATGAATTCTCATTTATCTATTATTGTTTTTATTTAATTAATTGGGACTATTTTGCAAATTAAATAAATAAACTACTAAACTTTCCTTTTAAAAGAAAATCTATCACAAAACTTTGAAAAAAAAAACAGTTTATCCTAAATAAAAATAAACTTGGTATTCAACGATTATTATATCTGTAACTAGGTTATAACCCCGTGTATTACACGGTTAAATAAATAAAATATCAAATAGTTAATAACGAAGATTTAACAATTATAAAACGATATTTTAAAACACTTTTCTGATATCTGAACAAAATTTTGGTTTATGTATGATTAGATTAGGCATATAGCAATTAGCCAATATTGATAAACTTATAGCTACAAAATAATATTTAAACTAATTAGACCATCTAATATTACTTAACTGAAGATAATTATTATTTATTTTAAATTATTAAATTTAATATATGTTTTAAACATTTAAAAAATTACAAATAAAGTTCCATAAATTATCTTATTATTTATTTATATTAATTATTAGGCTATTATTCTAGACCATCAAGTAAGAAGATAATTATTATTTAATTTAAATTATTAAATTTAATATTTGTTTCAAACATTTAAGAAATTACGGATAAAGTTTCATAAATTATCTTATTATTTATTTATATTAATTACTAGGTTAGAAATTATATCTTAATAATTGAAACAAATATCGAGCATTTTCGTAATGAGGGTGGAGGGAACAATTTTCTTATTTATATTAATTACTAGGTTAAAAATTATATCTTCATAATTGAAACATATATCGAGCATTTTTATAACGAGAGTGGAGGGAACGATTTTCTTGCTTAACAAATAATTTATTTATTTAATATATTTAAAATACAAGAAGAAAATAACTACATTTATCATACTAATAAATTTATCCAAAAACAACCATTCTTTTAAGATGCAACTCAAGTCCTCATATTTAAAATTTAAAGATATATAACTTAATAATTACCGATAATTTATACTTATCTAATTAATTTAATATCATTTTATGGCTATAAGTTTATCTAATTGGCTAATTGCTCTATGCCTAATCTAAACATTTCAACAATATTTTTAGAACTAATAAATTAAGACCACTGTTATTTAAATAAAACTTGGGTTCACGTCGTAAGAAAGTCGATGATACAGTTTGTCTTCTAATCGATGGTTCAAATGCTTTCATATTTATAAACTTCACAAACATCACAAGTTTTGATCATACATAAAACATAATTTTGTTCGGATATCAGAAAAGTGTCTTAAAATATCGTTTTATAATTGTTAAATCTTTGTTATTAACTATTTGATATTTTATTTACTTAACCCATGTAATACACGGGGTTATAACCTTAGTGTAAAATTTAGCAATGTGCTATAAATCACAGGGAACAAAATCGTGATTTACTCTATTTTTTTTTTAAATTTGAAGATAGGTAATTAACACATAATTTAAATATAGAAAAAATCCGTCATCATTTAATATAGCATATCGTGATGATCTGTGAAGATCGATCGGTAACAATATGGTTACAAATGACAACCATGCATAAATATTTTCTAACCATTTTCTTCGGTCCATTTTTATTTTTATTCTACAATGTTTGATGCACCATTTCACTAACATTTGAACCAATGTGGAACTATTTCTTATGATAAAACTTTTTGAGTTCATGTGGTTTAGTCATTTTAACTAGTTGTTTGTATCCGCGTTCCGTGGCGGGGGCGAATCGACTTTTAACAAAATTTAATTGGAAATGTAGACGCAATGATAACGTGAATGGTGTGAATCCGGTCGGTATTTGTTCGGTTCGTTACTGTACCAGCACTCGCTATAACAACCAAAAGAGAGATAAAAAATAAAGTCATTACATGACCAAAAGGATATTGACACGTGTTTTACATTAATCGAAAACAATAAAAATGAATACCGATAACGGTACCGAACTTGTGATATGACCAAAAGGATATCGACACGTATTTTACATCATCGAAAACAATAAAAACCGAATACCGGTATTGACGTTTTTCGGTCGGTATCGACACGGTTCATTCCGTTACCTATACAATACCAGAACTTTATAAAGTAAACGAACGTAAGTTATTTAAAGGATAAAAATAGGATTACAATAAAATAAACAAAAAGATAACAAATTAAAAGAAAAACAAAGGAAAATGATAAATCAAAAACACTGTAACAAACATGCTATAGGATTTGATATATATAATAATTACTTGAGTCCAAATGTAAGACCCTTTAATCCATTTATTACAATTATCAAATAAATTTCGATTATCATAGTGTATTTAAGATTAAACATACACTTAAAAATGCGAGTTTGTTAAAACATTTTACTAAATAAAACATTTCAACATTTTGTAATTTAATTCGTCGTTTAAAACGTGACAACGAAACTTTTCGCGGAAGCTAGATTCTTGAGCGTGTTCGGTTCCTCGCTGAGCTTGATCGTCCTCCGGTACAAGAATTTTACCTACAACTCATAAAACATGAGTTGGATTAGTCATACGTAACTTAGAACGTATTTAAACGGGTTCACAATGCATTAAAGGTTAAAATAAACGATTTTCGCGAAACTGACACCCGCTCGCGTAGCGCCACGGCCTGGGGCTTTCCCCGTCGCGCTACGCCACGGCTTGTTTTCATCAGACTGTTGCAGCTGGTTGCTGCATATTCCCAGCACAATCGGATTTTACGGAAACGAGCATAACTCTCTCGTTTTTGATCCGTTTTACACGATTCTTTTTCCTACGTGACGGTAATTTAATTCTCCATCTTATGGAGGTAAAATCCAACATCCGGATTAACAAAATTTCAGACTTTTAAGTCTTCGGCTTAATAGCCTTTTTTTCCAAATTTTGACCCGTTCGTGATTTTATGAAACAAATATGTTTGTTTGATCCTAATTTCACATGAACCTTATATTTACAATATTGTATATCATATTAGGTTCATAATTCCGGGTTTATATACATTCTTAAACCCGTTTTTAATTAAATGCTTATTTTGACCCGTTAAGGGTATTTAAGCTTTTTTTCCGCATAACTTATGCTCCTTACTTCTTAGTATACTATGTCCACATTATTTATCAAGTAATCTTCCACCACAACTATAATTAGGGTGGATTTAATTATATTCCGAGCTTTTACTCCTCGGAACGTTATTTTACGGCAAAGACTCCTATAGAGTCATTTGACCAAAGATTTACATCTTTCACTTTCTATACTTATTCTAAGTATTTATTTACTCATAAAACTTGTTTCCAAACAACCTTTAAAGCTCGTTTGCTCAAATTAGCTTATAAGGGCGTTTTGGTCAATTTTAGTCCTTCTTTTACGATGAAGGACTTTTA
Organism: Helianthus annuus; assembly: GCF_002127325.2. Taxonomy (NCBI): domain Eukaryota; kingdom Viridiplantae; phylum Streptophyta; class Magnoliopsida; order Asterales; family Asteraceae; genus Helianthus; species Helianthus annuus. The sequence continues at coordinate 73,759,143 of NC_035436.2, read as the reverse complement.
AATACTTGTTTGACCCAAAAATCGACCCTTTAACTATAATCTTGTTTAGAAACCATTATGTTTCTAAAACACCATGATTATAACTTAAATTATTCGGTTTACCTAAAAGATGACCGAATATCCATTTTTGACCTTGTCTAACTCTTATAGAACCTCAAGTTCTACATGATGAGTTGAATCATTATACATACCTGATTCGGATCAATGTATTGACCCGTTTAATACCTGCCTTTATAGCCGCTAATTATTAGCGATGTAAATATCCTTTCGATATTCATTCCTATACTCATACAACTCGACAAATTCATTAGTAGATATCGTCAAAGGGTAATATTCTCACCTTTTGACCCGTTTAGTCTAAGTGACCGAATTTATTGGCGAGATGATGTGTATTACTATCTCGTCTACATGACTCGTTCCAGATTACACCGTACCGTCATTTTCTTTATAAATCATTTATTGACGATTTTGACCCATTATAACTTACGCTATAAGGTGTCTTTCACAAACTAACGGTAATCGTCAACGGGTGATTGAATTACCGTTTTACCTTTATTATTTGTATTAGTTACCTTATAAGGTGATTATTCAAAACTCGTTATTTATTAGTCCTTTCATGACTAAATAACCGTATTAGATCTTTTTAACCATTAAACATGGTTTATCTTTATTGTCTTTTGTTCTGAACCGCACATGTCGTGTCGGAACATCCGAATTCAAACAAGACTTTATATTATTAATAACCTATAGAACAATAGGTATTTAATACAAAGAGTGTAAGATGTACTTACCTAGCATCTAATTTATGCTTTTCCTTCATTTCTGATTCGTTTGACCCACTTCATTCCCAAGCTTCCACCTAGCTTGTTAAGTGCCAAACTAGCATTGTAAGTTGTAAGATGGTTAGATAAGTCATAGTCATTCACGACTATTCCATCCTGCAATCTTTATGATCAAAATTATCATTCGATCATATCATTGGTCAGTTTGACTTTAAAAAGTCAAATTGCCTATTTGACAAAAGTAATTACACGATGTAGCTTAACTACTCGTTTTATTACTTTTTCATTATACGGTAAGCATCCTTATTAGGCTACCGTTTTAACTACTTAGTTAACCAAGTTCATGTAATCGAACTTCATCAATTTAACACAACTTAGTTCATTTTTAGCACATAATGATATCATACATCATTCAACATGAATTTATCATTGATTGTTCATCTTATCATACTAAACTCCTTACTTAGCAAGTATGATTATATACTCAAACACACAATTTGTTCAAGTATTTCCTCATTACTATCGTATATGAGGTTTCTTATCATAATTACATCATCAAATTCATCATATGATTAATACCCACTTATCCTAGTGTGGTAATTCATCCAATCATTCAAATTATAACATCATGTGTATAATTTTCACTTAGGGTTTAGTTCCTAAGCATGTATACATCATTAATTCAATCATAGCTTCAATAATTCATTCATAATTCGCGATTATGATGATTATCCAAATTTCACAACTTCACAAATCATCAAAATTTTACATACCTTATGATCCCCTAGCTTGGGTGATCATTAATTCACGTTCAATTGTGAATTTGAGCTTCGTTTAAGCTTCCAATTTGATGATTTTGTTAGAGGTTAGGGTTTTGGTTTCTTGGGGGATGCTTCTGGTCGAACAGAACACACACTCTAAGTGTGTGTTTTGTTTTGACTTCTTTATTTATAGTTTAAGTTTATAATTATCCAGATTTAGCCCCTCTTGTTCGGTTAGTTATTAAGTAGGATACAACCTACTAATTTCTAACAATATTCCCACTTATTAACTAGGTTAAACATTCCTAGTTAATTAGTAATTTCGGGGAATCTATGACTCAGTTTATTTCAAGTCCCGTTAACTCGGGCTTCTATAAACTTTATTTTTCTTAAAAGCTTTCTTTTAGCTTTTATTTAATATTAGGCTTATTTATTTAAAAATCCTAATATTCACCGGGTTACTTTTACCATTACGGTAATTTACTCGTCTTTTAGTATTAACATGGTTTGATTAACAAACTCGTTTTCAGGGTGTTACAAGTCTACCCCCCTTAAAGAGGTTTCGTCCTCGAAACCTTTCTTACATAATTCATGGAGTTTTAAACTCAATGCAATTGACCTGAATAAGCTTTTAAGCATTACTCATGCCTTAACCAATTGTTAATATTACTGGAAAAGTAAGGTAATATCTTTTTGGTTACAAATCATATACGTATCTCATACGACATAACGCAACTTGAAATAACGTAATCTCGTTATTTCGACCAATTTAGTTAATTTAGCGAAATCCATCGCTTTTATACTTTTCGAATTCTTCGTGAATTCGTTGTATTAACCCGTTTGAAGGCTTTTAGTGAAATCATTAACATTTAACAAACAAAATCCTTTGTTTTGTTTTTTGAATTTATTCATTCGGTTTAGCTATACGGAATCCACCGCTTACGAGTAAACCGAATTTCTAAATTTTCATCCTAATTATTTAAGATAATTCAATAAATGATATTAACATAATTCTATAAAGTATATAAAAACATACCTTATAGCTTTATCCTTCAGTCGAGCTTTTGCTCGAATTGACCTCCCGACACTTTGCTTGTGTTGCTTTATCACCATCTGTCAAATTCACCAAGAAACAAGCACTGTTTGTGCCAGTTCAAATAGCTGTCCCAAAACAGCTGAACCAAACATCTGTCAAAAGAGATGTTCAGGTTACTGATGCGCCTCCTGCCAACCAATTCAGAAAAGGCAAGGAAAAACAGTCTTACCAAAGGATTCCACACGTTTATGAGGTCTACAAAAAGCCCTCTAAACCCAGAGTGAATAGGCATCCTTTTGGTTATCAGCAGGTGATTGGTCAAGACCCCCAACAGTGGTTAGCAAGAAACAGTACTAAAACTGTTCAAACCCCTGATCTAACTACTGTCCTTCACTCTGCATCCACACCAGTCACTGTTGACACCCCATCCAAAGCCCTGCTGGCTTTGGAGACCTTAATGAACTAATCCTTTTACTTCATGTGCAGGGAGCTTCTGCATGCTTTGATAGTCTTTGGTATGTAGATAGTGGAGGCTCCAGGCACATGACAGGATGTAAAGCCCTCCTCAAAGACTTTAAAATCCATGGAGGGGTGATATATCCTTTGGGAATAATAGTAAAGGGAAAGTTCTAGGGTCTGGTATAGTGCAATCTGGAAATGTAAAATTTGAAAATGTCAATCTAATAGACAATCTAAAATTCAACCTTCTGAGTGTATCACAAATGAGTGACAAAGGGTTTGGGTCATTCTTCACAAAAGATTGTTGTAGGATTGTTGGACCAGAAATGGTCAAAAAGATTGAAGCAATAATCAAAACTGGTCAAACTAAACTTGTTGCTCAAAGAAGTGGCAATGTTTATGTTGTTGACATGTCAAAAGAGTGTCCCAGAGCTGATGCCTATCTGATCTCAGCTGCCTCTAACAAAGAGACAGAACTTTGGCACAGAAGGCTGGGGCACACAAATCTTAAGACAATCACTGAAATTTCAAAAATGGTTTGGTGAGAGGCCTACCACAAAAATTGTTTTCATGTTCTGAACATTGCATTTCCTGTTTAAAAGGAAAACAACATAAAAGTTCTTATAAGTCCATTGAAGAGTCTAAAATAACCCAGTGTTTGCAAGTGCTACACATGGATTTGTTTGGCCCAGTTCAAGTCATGAGCCTTAAGAAGAAAAGATATTGTTTGGTTATTGTTGATGACTTTTCTAGGTTTACATGGACTTTCTTTTTACACTCTAAAGATGAGACTGCAGGCATTTTGCAAGACTTTGTGACACAGGTTGAAAAGCAATTTGACCTTCCAGTGAAAAGCTTCAGAAGTGACAATGGCACAGAATTTAAAAATAAGGAGTTGGATGCCTTCTGTGTGAAGAAAGGGATTGTAAGGCAGTACAGCATCCCTAGAACACCAGAGCAAAATGGGGTTGTTGAAAGAAAAAACAGAACTTTGATTGAGGCTGCCAGAACTATGCTTGCAGATTCAGGTTTGCCATTAACTTTCTGGGCAGAGGCAGTAAACACTGCTTGTTATGTCCAGAACAGAGTTTTAATAAACCCCAGGCACAAAAAGACTGCTTATGAAATTCTGTATAAAATTAAACCACTGATCTCATACTTCAAGGTGTTTGGCTGCCTATGCTTTATTTTGAACTTAAAAGACTCCATTTCAAAATTTGCAGCCAAAATTGATTGTGGTTATCATCTGGGATACTCAGCCACTGCCAAGGCCTACAAAGTGTTCAATACACGGACCAAGGCAGTGGAGGAGACTTTGAATGTAAAGTTCAATGAACTTTCCTCAATGAAAATTCCAGCAAATCCTGCTGATCTGTTTGATCTTGAAAAGTTTACTTTTGAAAACACTGCTGTCAAGACTAACAGTGCAGGTCCAACAGAGGATACAACACCAGACTATGGGTATGAAATCATCATCCCTCAAAGGTCTGCCACAAATGGAAAAGCATCAGTTGTTCAAAACAGCTGTCAAAGCTCAACCACTGCTACCTCAAAAGTTGTTGACCAAAGTAGCCCATTCACCACTGCTTCCACATCCTCAAACACTGCTGACAAAAGTCCTCAAACAGTGGATAAAAGTTAGCAGTTGTCCACTTCATTACCTCTTATTCCACCACCTTTTGAAGCCACTACTGGGTCATCAAAGTCACCAGTAGTGGTTAGCTCAGATGATACACATTTGCAGCCTTCACCAACAAACGCCATCATACCATACCAAGGAGATTTAATCTTCTTGAGATCTCATCCACCTGATCAAATCATTGGCAACATCAATGAAGGGGTGCTCACAAGAAGCCAAACCCAAAACATTTGTCTTTTTGCTGGTTTTCTATCACTCCATCAGCCAGTCAAGTACCAAGAGGCACTGAAAGACAACAGCTGGGTAGAAGCCATGCAAGAGGAGCTCCAACAGTTTAAAAGACAACAAGTATGGGAGCTTGTACTACTGCCAGCAGAGGTTAGTCCCATTGGCACAAAGTGGGTCTTCAAGAACAAAACTGATGAAAGGGGCATTGTTGTCAAGAATAAAGCCAGGCTTGTGGTTCAAGGTTACAGACAGGAAGAGGGGATTGATTATGATGAAACATTCGCCCCTGTTGCAAGATTGGAAGCCATTAGACTGTTCCTGGCCTTTGCTGTCAACCACAACATGAAGGTGTTTCAAATGGATATCAAAAGTGATTTCCTATATGGCACAATTCAAGAAGAGGTGTATGTATGTCAACCTCCAGGTTTTGAGGATCCATTTTATCCTGATCATGTCTACAGGCTAAACAAAGCCTTGTATGGCCTGAAACAAGCACCAAGGGCCTGGTATGAAACTCTTTCCAACTTCCTACTCTCAAATGGTTTCAAAAGAGGTAACATTGATAAAACATTGTTTCTTAAATGGAGAGGGAAGGATTTAATGATTGTCCAAAGTAATGTGGATGACATTATTTTTGGAAGCACATGTAACAAAATGTGTGAAGAGTTTAGAGAACTCATGACAGCTGAGTTTGAAATGAGTGCAATGGGTGAGCTACAATGCTTTCTTGGTCTCCAAGTATAGCAAATGCAAAATGGAACTTTCATTCATCAAAGAAAATATGCTAAAGAACTTTTAACCAAATTTGATATGAATGATTGTAAACCATGCAGCACACCCATGGCAACAAATAAGCTGGTCATGTCTGATGAAAAGGGTGAGCTGATTGACCAAACACTTTATAGAAGCATGATTGGGTCTTTATTGTACTTAACTGCATCTAGACCAGACATCATGTTTGCAACATGTGTCTGTGCAAGAAGTCAATCAGCTCCCAGAAAATCAAATCTCATTGCTGTAAAAAGGATCTTCAGATACATAAAAGGTGCTCCCACACTTGGTATCTGGTATCCAGCTAATGGGAATATCAAGCTTTCAGGTTTTTCAGACAGTGACTTTGCTGGATGTCACACCACAAGGAAGTCCACTTCAGGAGGGTGCCAGTTTCTAGGTGATTGCTTAGTTTCTTGGCAAAGCAAAAAGCAGGCAGCAGTTTCAACATCCACTGCTGAGGCTGAATACATTGCTGCTGCAAGCTGTACAGCCCAACTCCTGTGGCTTCAAAATCAGTTACTGGATTTTCGTATCACTGCCTTAAAAACACCACTCATGTTGGATAGCCAGGCAGCAGAAAATATCATCAAAAATCCTGTTTCCCACTCTACCACCAAACACATTGACATCAGACATCACTTTGTGAGGGATTGCTATGAAAAAGGTTTGATTTCTCTGCATCATGTCCCAACTAAAGACCAGCTGGCAGATGTGCTCACAAAAGCACTTGATACAGCCACTTTTGAAAGATTGGTCTCTAGGATTGGGATGCTGAACATGGAATAACAAGCAACATCTTGTTTTTCTGTGAATAAAAGCAACAAAATGTTTTCAGAAAATCAAAAATCCATCCTTAAAAATAGCTAAAAATGAAATTTTCATTAAAATCCTTAAAAGTCTGCCATAACCACTGATTGTTCAAAAGTCTGCTTTACTTCAAAAGTTTGTCCACTGCTAAAAGTCAACCCCTGCTCTCTCATTCCTTTGATAACCTCTGTTGTTCAAAAGCAGTGTCTTATCCACTGATATGCTATCCACTGATAGTGAAAATCATCCACTGCTTCCTTACCACTGCCTTCATCTCTCACTTTCATCAAAGTACTGTCCTTCACTTTCACTAGGGGTTGTCACGTGGGCAGTACATAGTGCTCAGACTTTTTGTAACGGCTGCCACATCAGCATTCACTTTCTTCCCTATAAAATCCCCCACTCACCACCAAAACAGGGTTTTACTGTCGAATTGAATTCTTCAAAAATTCTCTTCTCAAAGCAGTTTTTCATCTCATCTTTCACAAATTTCTTTGATCATTCTCTTCAAAAATGACAAAATCGAAGCCCTCTGCAAAACCCTCATCCAAATCCTCATCGAAAACAGCCTCACAAAAGGCAATCTCCACTGAAATCCCATATAAATCATCTCACAATCTCCTGGGTCTTCTCACAAAACCAGGAACCACCAATGTTTTCGATTCCATCATTAACATCATGGCAAAATCAAAGTACAAAACTTTGTTCACTGCCAATGCATCAATCTATTTGGAGACCCAAAGGGAGTTCTGGAAGAATGCAACCCTTGAAAAACAAGGAGACACTGCAACTACCATACACTCTTCTATAAAGGGAAAAGTTATCCAAATCACGCCACAATCCATTTCAGAGGTCTTTCAACTCAATGATCAGAAAGGTAAAACTTCTTTCACTAAAAACGAATTACAAACTGACTTCATTGAAAGAGGGTATGAAGCCAAAATGATGAAGAAACTTACCTTACAAAAAGGTTATTTTCCTTCTGCAACCAGATTCCTATTTCATACCCTCCTACTATGTGTTTCAAACAAAACCACTTCTTTCAATGAAATCCCTTAAAAGATTCAAAATCTAGGGTAAGCAATTCTTCAAGAAGAAAATTTTAACTACTCTCGGGAAATCTTTAAAGATTTGGTTAATAATGTTGAAACAAAGTCATTCTTACTGTTTCCAAGGTTTTTAAGTTACTATTTTGAAAAGAAATTCAGTAAGGATGATTTAGTTATAATAAATCAAGGTGAGTCTACTCAAATAAACAGTTTAACAACTGAAACTTTTTCAAGAATGTTAGCACCTTGCAAAACACAAACATAGGTGCCTGAGCAGAATTTAGCAGCTACCACTGCTCCTCAGGTATCTGCTGCTGAGCCCACTGCTCTGGGTGATCAAAGCAGCAGACCAACTGTTTTGAAACCCACACCTACAAATCCCAAAAAGCCAAACAAAAAGAAAAATAAAAAACCCCCCAAACCAATCAAAACGGCAACTCTGGAGGATGAGATACCAGAGCTACTGCCTGTGACAACACAAATGTCACAAGAAACCACTGCTGCTACTTCCTCACAGCAGTTGGTACAAATATCTCAACCCATAACCACAACTCCTCCTACTTCTTCACAAAAAGAACAGGTTGTACACAAAGGGCCACCACATTATGATACTCTGGAAGCACTCGTTTCCATCATCCACAGCCCAATGCCCGGGGCAAATTGTTGGATCTGAGGAGTTATGTGGTGGCCCTTTGTGTACAACCTGTTCTTTTTGTGAAGAAGCAGGAGGAGTTATGGTTATTGGTTGAGATATTTGGACCAACTGCTGTGAGGAAGTAGCAGCAGTGGTTTCTTGTGACATTTGTGTTGTCACAGGCAGTAGCTCTGGTATCTCATCCTCCAGAGTTGCCGTTTTGGTTGGTTTGGGGGGTTTTTGATTTTTCTTTTTGTTTGGCTTTTTGGGATTTGTAGGTGTGGGTTTCAAAACAATTGGTCTGCTGCTTTGATCACCTAGAGCAGTAGGCTCAGCAGCAGATACCTGAGGAGCAGTGGTGGCTGCTAAATTCTGCTCAGGCACCTCTGCTTGTGTTTTACAAGGTGCTAACATTCTTGAAAAAGTTTCAGTTGTTAAGCAGTTTATTTGAGTAGTCTCACCTTGGTTTATTATAGCTAAATCATCCTTACTGAATTTCTTTGCAAAATAATAACTTAAGAACCTTGGAAACAGTAAGAATGATTTTGTTTCAACATTATTAACCAAATCTTTAAAGATTTCCCGAGAATAGTTAAAATTTTCTTCTTGAAGAATTTCATATCCCAAATTTTGAATCTTTAAAGGGATTTCATTGAAAGAAGTGGTTTTGTTTGAAGCACATAGTAGGAGGGTATGAAATAAAAATCTGGTTGCTGACGGAAAATAACCTTTTTGTAAGGTAAGTTTCTTCATCATTGTGGCTTCATACCCTCTTTCAATGAAGTCAGTTTGTAACTCGTTTTTAGTGAAAGAAGTTTTACCTTCCTGGTCATCGAGTTGAAAGACCTCTGAAATGGATTGTGGTGTGATTTGGACTTCTTTCCCTTTTATAGAAGAGTGTATGGAGGTAGCAGTGTCTCCTTGTTTATCAAGGGTTGCATTTTTCCAGAACTCCCTTTGGGTCTCCAAATAGATGGGTGCATCGGCGGTGAACAAAGTTTTGTACTTTGATTTTGCCATGATGTTGATGATGGAATCGAAAACATCGGTGGTTCCTGGTTTTGTTAGAAGACCCAGGAGATTGTGAGATGATTTGTATGGAATTTCAGTGGAAGTTGCCTTTTGAGAGGCTGTTTTCGATGATGATTTAGATGAGGGTTTTGCAGATGGCTTCGATTTTGTCATTTTTTGAGATGAATGATCGAAGAAATTTGTGAGAAGTGAGAAGAAAAAACTGCTTTGAGAAGAGAATTTCTAAGAATTCAATTCGACAGTAAAACCCTGTTTTGGTGGTGAGTGGGGGATTTTATAAGGGAAGAGAGTGAATGCTGACGTGGCAGCCGTTACAAAAGGTCTGACTACTATGTACTGCCCACGTGACAAACCCTGGTGAAAGTGGAGGACAGTACTTTGATGAAAATGACTGATGAAGGTAGTGGTAATGAAGCAGTGGATGATTTTTACTATCAGTGGATAGCATATCAGTGGATAAGACACTGCTTTTGAACAACAGAATTTATCAAAGGAATGAGAGAACAGGGGTTGACTTTCAGCAGTGGACAGACTTTTGAAGTAGAGCAGACTTTTGAACAATCAGTGGTTATGGCAGACTTTTAAGGACTATAATGAAAATTTCATTTTTAGCTATTTTTAAGGATGAGTTTTTGATTTTCTGAAAATATTTTGTTGCTTTTATTCATAGAAAAACAAGATGTTGCTTGTTATTCCATGCTCAGCATCCCAATCCTAGAGACCAAGCTTTCAAAAGTGGTTGTATCAAGTGCTTTTGTGAGCACATCTGCCAGCTGGTCTTTAGTTGGGACATGATGCAGAGAAATCAAACCTTTTTCATAGCAATCCCTCACAAAGTGATGTCTGATGTCGATGTGTTTGGTGGTAGAGCGGGAAACTGGATTTTTGATGATATTTTCTGTTGCCTGGCTGTCCAACATGAGTGGTGTTTTTAAGGCAGTGATACCAAAATCCAGTAACTGGTTCTGAAGTCACAGGAGTTGGGCTGTACAGCTTGCAGCAGCAATGTATTCAGCCTCAGCAGTGGATGTTGAAACTGCTGCTTGCTTTTTGCTTTGCCAAGAGACTAAGCAATCACCTATAAACTGGCACCCTCCTGAAGTGGACTTCCTTGTGGTGTGACATCCAGCAAAGTCACTGTCTGAGAAACCTGAAAGCTTGATATTCCCATTAGCTGGATACCAGATACCAAGTGTGGGAGCACCTTTTATGTGTCTGAGAATCCTTTTTACAGCAATGAGATTTGATTTTCTGGGAGCTGATTGACTTTTTGCACAGACACATGTTGCAAACATGATGTCTGGTCTAGATGCAGTTAGGTACAATAAAGACCCAATCATGCTTCTGTAAAGTGTTTGGTCAATCAGCTCATCCTTTTCATCAGATATGACCAGCTTATTTGTTGCCATGGGTGTGCTGCATGGTTTACAATCATTCATATCAAATTTGGTTAAAAGTTCTTTAGCATATTTGCTTTGATGAATGAAAGTTCCATTTTGCAATTGCTGTACTTGGAGACCAAGAAAGCATTGCAGCTCATCCATTGCATTCATTTCAAACTCAGCTGTCATGAGTTCTCTAAACTCTTCACACATTTTGTTACGTGTGCTTCCAAAAATAATGTCATCCACATAAATTTCGACAATCATTAAATCCTTCCCTCTCCATTTAAGAAACAGTGTTTTATCAATGGTACCTCTTTTGAAACCATTTGAGAGTAGGAAGTTGGAGAGAGTTTCATACCAGGCCCTAGGTGCTTGCTTCAGGCCATACAGAGCTTTGTTTAGCCTGTAGACATGATCTGGATAGAATGGATCCTCAAAACCTGGAGGTTGACATACATACACCTCTTCTTGAAGTGTACCGTAGAGGAAAGCACTTTTGATATCCATTTGAAACACCTTCATGTTGTGGTTGACAGCAAAGGCCAGGTACAGTCTAATAGCTTCCAATCTTGCAACAGGGGCGAATGTTTCATCATAATCAATCCCCTCTTCCTGTCTGTAACCTTGAACCACAAGCCTGGCTTTGTTCTTGACAACAATGCCCCTTTCATCCGTTTTGTTCTTGAAGACCCACTTTGTGCCAATGGGACTAACCTCTCCTGGAAGTGGTACAAGCTCCCATACTTGTTGTCTTTTAAACTGTTGGAGCTCCTCTTGCATGGCTTCTACCCAGCTGTTGTCTTTTAGTGCCTCTTGGTACTTGACTGGCTGATGGAGTGATAGAAAACCAGCAAAAAGACAAATGTTTTGGGTTTGGCTTCTTGTGAGCACCCCTTCATTGATGTTGCCAATGATTTGATCAGGTGGATGAGATTTCAAGAAGATTAAATCTCCTTGGTATGGTATGATGGCATTAGTTGGTGAAGGCTGCAAATGTGTGTCATCTGAGCTAACCACTGCTGGTGACTTTGATGACTCAGCAGTGGCTTCAAAAGGTGGTGGGATAGGAGGTAATGAAGTGGACAACTGCTGACTTTTATCCACTGTTTGAGGACTTTTGTCAGCAGTGTTTGAGGATGTGGAAGCAGTGGTGAATGGGCTACTTTGGTCAACAACTGTTGATGTAGCAGTGGTTGAGCTTTGACAGCTGTTTTGAACAACTGATGCCTTTCCCTTTGTGGCAGACCTTTGAGGGACGATGATTTCATACCCATAGTCTGGTGTTGTATCCTCTGTTGGACCTGCACTGTTAGTCTTGACAGCAGTATTTTCAAAAGTAAATTTTCAAGATCAAACAGATCAGCAGGATTTGCTGGGATTTTCATTGAGGAAAGTTCATTGAACTTTACATTCAAAGTCTCCTCCACTGCCTTGGTCCGTGTATTGAACACTTTGTAGGCCTTGGCAGTGGCTGAGTATCCCAGATGATAACCACAATCAATTTTGGCTGCAAATTTTGAAATGGAATCTTTTAAGTTCAAAATAAAGCATGGGCAGCCAAACACCTTGAAGTATGAGATCAGTGGTTTGATATTATACAGAATTTCATAAGCAGTCTTTTTGTGCCTGGGGTTTATTAAAACTCTGTTCTGGACATAGCAAGCAGTGCTTACTGCCTCTGCCCAGAAAGTCAATGGCAAACCTGAATCTGCAAGCATAGTTCTGGCAGCCTCAATCAGAGTTCTGTTTTTTCTTTCAACAACCCCATTTTGCTCTGGTGTTCTAGGGATGCTGTACTGCCTTACAATCCCTTTCTTCACACAGAAGGCATCTAACTCCTTATTTTTAAATTCTGTGCCATTGTCACTCCTGAAGCTTTTCACTGGAAGGTCAAATTGCTTTTCAACCTGTGTCACAAAGTCTTGCAAAATACCTGCAGTCTCATCTTTAGAGTGTAAAAAGAAAGTCCATGTAAACCTAGAAAAGTCATCAACAATAACCAAACAATATCTTTTCTTCTTAAGGCTCATGACTTGAACTGGGCCAAACAAATCCATGTGCAACATTTGCAAACACTGGGTTGTTTTGGACTCTTCAATGGACTTATAAGAACTTTTATGTTGTTTTCCTTTTAAACAGGAAATGCAATGTTCAGAACATGAAAACAATTTTTGTGGTAGGCCTCTTACCAAACCATTTTTTGAAATTTCTGTGATTGTCTTAAGATTTGTGTGCCCCAGCCCTCTGTGCCAAAGTTCTGTCTCTTTGTTAGAGGCAGCTGAGAACAGACAGACATCAGCTCTGGGACACTCTTTTGACATGTCAACAACATAAACATTGCCACTTCTTTGAGCAACAAGTTTAGTTTGACCAGTTTTGATTATTGCTTCAATCTTTCTGACCATTTCTGGTCCAACAATCCTACAACAATCTTTTGTGAAGAATGACCCAAACCCTTTGTCACTCATTTGAGATACACTCAGAAGGTTGAATTTCAGATTGTCTATTAGATTGACATTTTCAAATTTTACATTTCCAGATTGCACTGTACCAGACCCCAGAACTTTCCCTTTACTATTATTCCCAAAGGATATATCACCCCCTCTATGGATTTTAAAGTCTTTGAGGAGGGCTTTACATCCTGTCATGTGCCTGGAGCCTCCACTATCTACATACCAAAGACTATCAAAGCATGCAGAAGCTCCCTGCACATGAAGTAAAAGGATTAGTTCATTAAGGTCTCCAAAGCCAGCAGGGCTTTGGATAGGGTGTCAACAGTGACTGGTGTGGATGCAGAGTGAAGGACAGTAGTTAGATCAGGGGTTTGAACAATTTTAGTACTGTTTCTTGCTAACCACTGTTGGGGGTCTTGACCAATCACCTGCTGATAACCAAAAGGATGCCTATTCACTCTGGGTTTAGAGGGATTTTTGTAGACCTCATAAACATGTGGAATCCTTTGGTAAGACTGTTTTTCCTTGCCTTTTCTGAATTGGTTGGCAGGAGGTGCATCAGTAACCTGAACATCTCTTTTGACAGATGTTTGGTTCAGCTGTTTTGTGACAGCTATTTGAACTGGCACAAATAGTGGTTGTTTCTTGGTGAATTTGACAGATGGTGATGATGCTGATGAACTCAAGGATGTTTTAGCAACGTACTCATTCTTTTTCACATCAAAGTTTATGAGGTACACACATGCTTGAGTTTTATGGTTTGTTTTACCACAAACACTGCAACTTTCAGCTGAAGCAATGACACTTGTTTTGTTTAAATCATAAGCTTTTAAGTGGAAGCAGTCTTTTGTTAGATGATTCCTTTTCTCACAGAATTCACAAAACAAGTTATCAATTTTTTCTTTCTTCTTTCTCTTTTCAGACTCCTTTGCAGCAGAGGTTTTAACCACTGCTGGGATGTCTTTGAGAGGTATGACTTTAGCTTTTGGAGCTTTAACACCATCAGTTGATGTAAAGTCCATTGGCTCAAAAACAGAGGGGCCCATTGGTCTGTCAAGTGTGATTTTGTTACCAAGTTTGTCAGTGATTTTCACTTCTTGGCCATTCTTGTTTGTGGGGATGAACTCAGCAGTTTCATCAGTGGTTGAAACAGATTTTCCAAAAGCAGTGTTTTCATCATCATGTTTTCTATAACCAACCCCAAATTTCACATTGCTTTTTATCTGTTTTTCAAGCATAACCTCATACCCTTTGCAGGATTCCACCCATCTCTCACATGTGATCTGGGTGGACTCTAACTCCTTTTTGCAAACTTGGTATTTTTCTACCAAGGTTTGGAGTTGGGTTTTGGTTATGCTTTGCTCTTCTTTCATGCTGCTAATCTCTTTTTCTTTTTCAGCCAAATTGTTTTTAAGTTCTTTTAGAGATCTTTCAAATTTGACTTCATCAGATAAGATTTTATCACGAAGGTTTTCATTCACCTCTTTGATGTTAGCAAAAGCAATAATGCAATTGTCAGAACACAGTTTTTCAAGAACTTGAGGTGATACCTTGGCAGCAGCCATCATTGCACAATCACATTGAGGATTTTCTTCATCTTCGGCTCTTTCTTCTTTCTCACCTGCCTTTTCTTCTTTGTTCTCTTCGGACCATGGATCTGTCAGTGGTTCAATCAGGGTGCCTGAACTTTCTCCCAATAGTACTTCATTAGCCACAGCAGTAACCACAGCTTCAATCACCTCATCCACTGTTTCGGAACCCAGCTGTTCCTCTTCAGATTCAACACCCTCCTGTATTGACTCTAATGCCATCAAACAAAATTCATCATGAGAAGAAACATTGGAAGCATAGAGTGCAAAATTTTCATCACTAAGGTCTTCAGGCATACTGCTCCAGTCAACAAACCCTTGAGTGAAAAAACTTTGTTGATCTGGTTGCACTGCTGCTGGAGCAGTGGTTTGAGGTGTGGGTTGGACCTGTGCCTGGGGGACAGGGGTTTGAACAAATTGAATATGTGGAACAGTGGTTTGGACATAGTGCACTGGCACAGGGGTAGCAGCATAATGAGCAGTGTTCACTTGAGCTGCTGGGGCATATTGGGCATAGTGCACAGTGTTTTGATTTTGAGGTCTAGGATTTGAGCTAGGATGTGTGATTATGGGACCAGTAGTTTGACTCCCACACTCCCTAGCAAAGTGTCCCAACCTATTACACTTGTAGCATTTTATTTTCGATTTATCCAACCCAACCCTTAGATTCCCATGCATCCCTGGGAATTTTCGCCCTGTTCTTTTATAAAACTTGCTAGTTCTAACACTTAGCAAGGCCAGTTGATGCAGGATGTCCATTTCCTCTAAATCAGTGGGGTCAAAATGTTGTAGATCATTGAGTTCAAAGCTTAGATTGTCTGACATCTGGTTTTCGTTTGCAGTGAATGCATAACTTGTAGAGTGAGGATCAGAGTTATTAAAATTTGCACCAGCAGTTATGTCAATGAAGTGATCATAACCCTGATCCTTACCACTACTCCCAGATTCTTCTTGACCCAAAAGAGCAGTGTTACCGAATGTATAATCATCAACGGTTTTTCCTGACTCTTGTAACTTCCTTTTCTGGTTCAACTCCCTTTCGTAGGTCAGGAGTCGACCATGGAGTTGGGTCAAGGTCAGATCCTTGAACTCGGGTGAATTTCGGGTGACAAAAGCTATGGTGTCCCATTTTCTGGCAGTGACCTGAGGAACCTGCTATTTTGAGTTGACTTTGTAAAAGTGGTTTTAACAAGCCTCAGTTCACTGATGAGACAACTAAAATGCTCAAATTGTTGCGTCAGTGATTCACCTTTAACATGACAAAATGTTTCATACTGTTGGTTCAGGATTTCCCTATTGTTTTCTATGACTTCTTCGGTACCCCCAAACTGTTCCTTAAGCGCGTCCCACAATTCTTTGGTACTGTTACAGTGTAACAGTCCAGCATATATTTCATTGGGCAGCGCTGATGCTATGATGCTAAACGCTTTAGCATCTAGTTGAATCCTTTGAAAATCGGTTTCGGTATAATTTTCAATAGGTTTTGGAACGGATTGTTTAGCATCTTCAGCGCTTGGCACTGTAGGAACATGGGGACCAAAGACGATAGACCTCCAACAACCTGTGCTTTGTTGAGCGAGGATGTGACTCGTCCTCCTCTGCCAGATGTTGTACTCATTTCTTTTTAGCATTGGTGGTTTAAAAAGCGAGCCGGTGTTGTTTTTATCATCCATAGATTGTGACGCCATTCTTGTTGTTTTACAGATACTGATAAATCAACTTTAATGGTGATTAATCAACACTCTGTTTTTCAACAAACGAACAAACGATCAGTATCAACTATTATGAGCTGAACTTTTTACGTCAAAATGATTGTTAAATCAAATTTGACTGTCCTAGCTCTGATACCAATTGTTGGATCTGAGTTTGATTTTGATTGTATTTTGTGTTTGTAATTAAGATAAAAGTGGATGAGTGTGCAGCGGAATTAAGATGAAAACAAACTTTGCATACAATCAAACGAGAGTAATACTTTGATCAAACAGCTTTACACAATGAACCGAAAGATTGAATTTATTTCAACAACGATTACAATGATTGATGAATGAATGCAAACTCCCCCTCAGCCAGAGCTAAGTTGTTTGTTCGTGCAAAGAAGACGAATGATGCAAAAGAGTTAATAGAACAGTACAAAGTACTGAGCTATTTATAAGCACTTGCAAACAACTGAGCATCTTAACTGACGTCACCATGAAAGTGACATCTAACCTCCTAACAAACTCTAACCTCTGATCTATACAAATACTGTTGCGTTTAACTACTGCTATTACATTACATTACAAAGCAAACTATTGATCAGCTGCTGCAACCTTCTACTGCTGTGATCCCAGCAGCACTTGTCCGGATCAGCAGTGCTTGACTCAAAGCAGTAGATTGAATCATCAGGACTTTAGTATTTCATCAGATCTTGTTTTGAGCAGCAGTTGTAGGTCAGCAGATAGCAAGATCAGCAGATAGGAGGTCATCAGCTGTTGTAATCACTTTCAAGGGGAGAGACTTGTATGTAAACATCTGCTTATTCTGGATCCACTGCCATGATCCAGTTTTGGCTTTAATTATCTGTTCCTTTGATAGGGTTTAATCCCAACACAAATCCTCTTTCTACACCCACCATCACATCCACAATTCCACCAAAAACACAACTTTTGTTGGATGCAATCGATTTGAACCAGGCATTACTCAGTCCTTCTCAATCACCTGTTAATGAGAATATACCTCAACAACTGACTGAGCCTGATGCATCATTCTTTGCTAACCCACCAACACAACCTGAGGAGGTTACACCCCTTGAGTTACAAGTAACTCTCGGTGGTAATCCAAGTGAAGCAGCCACTACAACTGTTGAACCCACTGGTTTACAGTTGGACAGTGGTTACATCAATAAGACTTCCTTGGAGGCAATTCCTTTTATAGCACCTCTGCCAACCACCAGTGGATTTATTTATCCTACTGGCAACATCAAAAGGTTGTCAAGTGTTGAAGGAAGAAGACCCCAGTACCAAGAAAAAGAGGCATCAGTGGTTAATGTTTGGAGTCAACTCCCTACTTCTACCACTGATAAAACCACTGTTCGTGGGAAATCAGATGATCCCATTAAATTGGGTGATGATTTAAAATATCAGGATTTGACGGAACGAATTGAAAAGTTGGATACATCTGTTGCAGATCTTAAAAGATGATGAAAATCTTGTTGATGAAAAGAAGAAGCCTACAAAAATAGTAAGGCTACCCAAATCCATTCCAACCAGACGTTCAAAGTCTGTTTCAAAACCACCAACTAAAACAGCTGTTGTAACTCCTGCTGTACCCACTACTGTTGGTACTTCAGTGGTTTCAACATCTGCTCTTACTTCAACACACACCACTTCAACACACACAACATCCACTGCCTTACCACCATCACCACCAAAAATAAAATCACCTCCTACCAAAAGGCAGAAGACAGCAGTTGTTACAACATCTGCTGTAAAGACAACAGTGGTTGGAACACCAGTTGTTTCAACAACTGTTAGTCTATCACAAACCACTGCCACTACATTCACTACCACTGTTCCATCCAAGACATCATCAGTCCCTCCTCAACCAAAGAGGAGAAGGCTAATTCTCAAAGATGATGACACTTCACCATCCCAAACATCTTCAAAATCTTTGGCTCTTGTCACAAAAACAAAACTAGTTTCTATCTCTCCAGTTCAAATGCACAAGCCCTTACCTCCTGCAGGTGTTCACTTTCCTCTTGAACTTGAAGCTGTTAGAAAAGAAATAAAATCCTTTTACTATGAGGATGACCCTGCCAAAAGGAGGTTGCCATCAATAAAAGGATATCCCTGGCCTAAAAATGTTGATGAGTATTTGAAGATCAAGGCCAAGCAAGCAGAGGATATCTCAAAGAAAAACACCCAAGGGAAATCTGACAGAGAAATTTCTAGAAACTATCAATATCTGCTCACACAAGTCAGCTCCCTTGAACGATTTGCAAAAAATATCAGTCAACAAATTTCAGAAAGAGCAGCTGAAACTTTGAAGAAAGACTACATTGAAAGCATCATGGCACACAAAAAGTACAAGGGAGAGAGATACATG
Organism: Helianthus annuus; assembly: GCF_002127325.2. Lineage (NCBI taxonomy): Eukaryota > Viridiplantae > Streptophyta > Magnoliopsida > Asterales > Asteraceae > Helianthus > Helianthus annuus. The sequence continues at coordinate 73,740,432 of NC_035436.2, read as the reverse complement.
TACAAAGGGTGGACTGTTCCTGAGCTTGAAGATGAAGCGGCAAGAATTCAAGACATGATAAAAAGGAAAGTCACTCACACTCCTCCTGACTGGGCTAAGTATAAAAGGAATGTACCTGACAAACAGGTAGAACTGAAAAGAATGAGAGAAGAACTGGTTGCTGCAGAATATGGTAACAAAAGACAAGTTGCAAGATGGAAAGAAGATGTGGTCAGGATCACCTACAAAAGGTTGGAGGAATTAAGAAAGAAAGATCCAAAAGTTCCTCAAAAACCTGACTATCCTGAAGCAGAGGTTTCTAAAGGACCATCAAAGCTGCAAATCAGGAGAGCCACTGCTCCAACTGGTAATGCCATCTATAAAAGAAGGATACACAAACAGTTGAGAGATGAAACCATCCAAGAGATGATAAAAGGAGATGACCTTGTAAAAGAAGGCATAAAGAAAATGTTCATAGAATCTCTTGGCTTGGGTCAAACTGCAAATACTGCTCAGTCAGTAATGAATAGGCCAGCCTCACCAAATACCTCTGCAAATAAACATCTCCCAAGAAACCCACCAGGCTCAAAAATACAAAAGTGGGAAACTGACAAACAGACCTGCGTATTGACCTTGCTCAGGTATGGTGGAGAAGTGGAGAAAATATCAAGGGAACAAGCTCTTGGCCTGAGTCTTGAAGATTTGCAGGATCTCCTTGATCTTCCACTTAGCAGGGATGATGAAGACACAGATGCCCTTAACTTTGAACTACAGTTTAAAGGTCAAATAAGGGAACTGTTGATGAGGCAATAAATATCCACAATAATGAAGAGTTTTGGCATTATCTGTTCCAGGGGGAGATTGTTGGGATTGAACCCTATCAGAGGAACAGATAATTAAAGCCAAAACTGGATCAGAACAGTGGATCCTGAATAAGTAGATGATTACATACAAACCTCTCCCCTTCAAAGTGATTTCAACAACTGCTGACCTCCTATTTGCTGATCTTGCTAAATACTGACCTACAACTGCTGCTCAAGTAAAGACCTGATGAAAGACTAAAGCCCTGCTGATTCAATCTACTGCTTTGAGTTAAGCCCTGCTGATCCGGACAAGTACTGATGGGTTCACAGCAGTAGAAGGTTGCAGCAGCTGATCAAAAGTCTGTTTTGTAATATAATGTAATAGCAGTAGTTAACATAGCAGTGTTTGTATAGATCAGAGGTTAGAGTTTGTTAGCAGGTTAGATGTCACTTTCATGGTGACGTCAGCTAAGATGCTCAGTAGTTTGCAAGTGCCTATAAATAGTTCAGTACTTTGTACTGTTCTATTAGCTCTTTTGCACCATCGTCTTCTTTGCACGAACAAACAACTGAGCTCTGGCTGAGGGGGAGTTTGCATTCATTCATCAATCATTGTAATCGTTATTGAAATAAATTCAATCTTCCGATTCATTGTGTAAAGATGTTTGATAAAAGTATTACTCTTGTTTGATTGTATGCAAAGTTTGTTTTCATCTTAATTCCGCTGCACACTCATCCATTTTCACTTTAATTACAAACACAAAATACAATCAAAATCAAACTCAGATCCAACAATTTAAAATGTGTTTTATCAAAAGCTTTGGTATGCAAATCAGCTTTCTGTTCGTCAGTGTGGATTTTCTCAATTCGTATCAACTTTTTCTCGAAACAATCGCGAATAAAGTGATGACAAATCTCTATATGTTTGGTTTTAGCGTGATGTACTGGATTCTTTGTTATATTTATAGCGGCCTCATTATCAACAAAAAGATGCGTGTTAAGAAACTGCAAACCGTAGTCGCGCATCTGTTGCTGTATCCACAGGATCTGAGAGCAGCAACCGCTAGCAGATACGTACTCCGCTTCACATGTAGATAGCGCCACAGACATTTGTTTCTTACACTGCCAGGTAACCAAGCAAGGTCCAAAGAACTGGCATCCTGCAGTTGTTGGTTTTGAATTGACTTTACAGCATCCGAAATCCGAGTCGGAATACCCTTCGAGCGTAAAGTCGCCTTTTCTAGGATACCACAACCCCAATGAAGGAGTTCCTTTCAGGTAGCGTAATATCCTCTTCACAATAATCATGTGCGAAGCTCTCGGGTTAGATTGATATCTTGCTGCGAGGCACGTTGGGTACATGATATCAGGACGTGAAGCAGTTAAATACATCAATGAACCGATCATGGAACGATAAAACGTCTCATCAGCCCTGTCTCCGATGAGATCTGAGTGAATCCCATGATTTGTTGCAAGTGGGGTAGCAGCTGGAGTAGAACTTGACATCCCAAATTTCTCTAGAATATCATGAACGTACTTCATCTGGTGAATGAAGATTCCCTCAGGTAGTTGTTCAACTTGTAGACCCAAAAAGAATTTCATTTCCCCCATTGATGACATTTCGAATTTTTGCTTCATCACTGATTCAAAATCTTTGCATAGATCCTGCACATAACATAAATTGACTTCAAAACTTCAATAAAGATGCCGATTCATGCTTCGCGATCAAGGAAGCTCCGACAATTCAACCTGCTTAGTCAAACATTGTGTCCACCCAAGCCTCATCAGTCTTGGGTGTAACCTTGGTACTTTTGACTCTCGCAATTTGAATTTTAAAATTCTCAGCCTTAAGAGGTGGAAAATTTGCATCATATTCAATCGGAATTGAATCCTCAACCTTTTTCACCTCAGAAGTTGAAATTTTTGTCTCTGTTTTAGGTTTCCAAACTTGTTGAGATAATGCTACCCGTTTGTAAAATTGGTCATTATTAGTTACCATTTTCTTTACGGGTTCAGTTTTGACTTTGGTGTTGTCATTTTTCAAACTCTTTTTCTCAACAACTAATGGAACTTTGCCCTTCGCATCAACTTTCTTTTTCTGAATCTTCACAACTTCAGTCTTAGACTTCAAATTGGTACAATTGCGAGCAATATGTCCAACCTGATTGCATCTAAAGCATGTTCGAGTGTCAACTACTCGACTTGTGCCTTCAGACTGAAACTGTGAAGCTCTCTTTTCAAAGAATTCTTCATTTGATTTCGAAAAAATCTTTTTCTCTTCATCAGACAATGAACTCGAACTATTCACAAACATTTTCTTTTCAACAAACTTCTTGTTTTGAACATTCTTCTTTTGATAAGACTTACCCCCCTGATAACCACCCGACCAATTGTTTCGTTTGTTATTATAAAAACGCGGTGGAACAACAGGTTTCTTGTAGTAAGCTTTATCTTTCTCAAAATTCATTTGTCTCCTTGTTTGACTCAGATTGTTCACTTCTGACAACTCAACTTCAACCAATTTGAAAACATTTGTCAATTTGTTCACATTTACATTCTCAATGGGAAACTCAGAATCCGAAAACAACTTATCAGAACCCGACATCTTGTACATGACAAGAGTAGGTTCATCATTTAACTTGTTTTTGGACTTTTGTTTTGGAATGTATTTGTCCAAGAAACATCCATCATCTTCAGCTGAATCAGACAACAACACACTTTCAGCTGTGCTTTTAACAATCTCTTTCTGAACACTATCATCTGATGATGAAGAAGAAAATGTAACATCAATTGAATCAGGAAGTTTCACTTCATTCTCTTCTCTAATTTCAACCAACCCAGATTGCTTTTTCGAATAATTGTCAAGAACAGGTGGTGGAACTTGATGAAAACCCACCCTGGTTCCATCAGAGTAAACATCTTCGCCGGCTTTGTTTTTCCCGATGGGTTTGGGAACAATGTGTTGCAAAACAAAGCTTGCGGAGTTGTAACTCTTAAGCTTCAACTGGATTCGCTCATTTTCAATTTCAGCCTCTTGAACTTTAAGTTTTAATTTTGCGATTTCATCCAGTTGTTGGTTGATTGATTCCTCTTTTAACCGAAGCACTGTTTTCAGTTGAACATTTTCTTTATATGTTTTACCATTCCTATCATCATTATCTTTCATAGTGCTTTTCAGTTTCTCAAACTTTCAGTGATCTGACGGTTTTCAGGAACTAACCTTTCATTTTCTTGCCTAATCTTTTCATGGTCAATTTTATCATTTTTAGTAGTTAATTCTTTTAACCGTTCAGTTGAAGCTTTAACCGTCTTATCACGATCAAGGATTTGATTCTCAACGTTTCTGACTCTCGCAGTCAAATCCTCAACATTTTTTATGTTGCAATAAGTGACTGTGTTACAAACTTTGCATTCCTTGATGCAATTTTTGCAAACAACATCACCATTGACGTTTTTACCTGACTCAGTCGTTGACATGTCTGAACTGACCTGGCCTTTAGACTCAGAGACGGATTTAGAATCTACCTCAAGCGCTTTAGCTGCCAGCACCTTGTCAGCCATTTTTCCAAGATTTTTAGCATTCAACTCCTGCGTCGTGTCAATGATCCCATCGTCAATCTTCTTTGATTTCTCTTCTTCTGTCTCTTTCTTCTATTTCTCCTTCTCTTCTTTCTCTTTCTCATCTCCGCTTCCCCGCCATTTCTTCTGCCAATATTCATCTTCATCTTTAAACTCTTTGATTATAGTTTCCACATCAAGAGTTTTATGGTCAACAGCAATGTTTCCATATGGGTCAAGATAACATTCCCTATCTGGATCCCATCTCTTAGCTCTTACTGCTTCATTAAAAATACCAGCTAATCTGACCAATCTGTTCGAAGCCAACGACCTTCTATAAATGTACTTTTTTTCTTCAGTTCTGTTGTCTTTCCAAGGAATAGGTTCTGTTTTTGCCATGAATGCATATCCAACCGCATCTTCCTCAGGTAACAACTCACTCCAGTCGTAGCCTTCGTCATCGTTAATTACTTCAAGAGCTCTAGACTTCTATTTGTTCTCCTCAACTTGCTTCAATCTTGGCGGCTCAGATTTATTCTGATGATAAATCGCCTTCTTGTAGTAATCTTCTCTGAATGGGTTCTCAGATTCATCAGCATACGCGTTTCTGCATTCACGCTTAAAATGACCTTTCTGCTTGCACTTGAAGCACGTCACCTTGCTTTTGTCAAAACCCAACTTGGTAGAAGGTCCACCAATTGAATTCCTCCCTGTGATCTCCATCAAACGCTGTGCACGACGAACAACACTGGCCATACACCACCGTATGTCGATTAGTACCATTTCTTCAGGATCTATTTGGTCATAATCTTCTTTCGTCAAGTTGGTGTTGCCAATCTTCCCTGCTACAAGACCTTCATAAGATTCTAACACCGACGCCAAGAAAACCATCTGTTGTTTAGCAGACTCCTCGCTGAAATTCTGAGCGTTCTTTAAGTCTATAGCGATGTTGCATTGAAATAAATTCTTTGCATCAGACTGGTTTGAATTTGATGAAGATCCACTGTGATAACCACTATGATATCCACTACTTTGACTTTCTTTGTTTGTTGTGGAGACATTCTTAGCAGAAAACGCAGTCTTGGGAGATGTGTTCTTTGGCATCATGCTTTTTGGATAATACAAATCCAAGTTCTGCTGATACAATGAGTGATTGACTTTGTGTGTCTTCTTTAGCTCCAGCTCATGACTTTCAAGTCTCTCAATTAACAGATCCACTGTAAGCTCTGCAGGCTTGATCGTATTCTTCAGCATCAACGCATAATACTGCCAATCCATCTCGTCTGGCAACGAATCAAACAGCTTGTCGACTAGCTCTTCTTGAGAATAGAAAATTCCATTTCTCGCCAGTTCCAGCTTTAGATGCCCAAACCTCTCAATCATTTTACAAACAGACTCACTCTTTAAACACCCAAACAAATCAAACTCTTTTCTAAGTAGTTTCTTTTTGTTTTTCTCAATTTCTGTACTTCCTAAACATTTGGTTTTCAACTTTTCCCAGAGATCTTTAGCAGTAGTGTACTCGATCAAAGATATTATATCTTCTCGAATGGATTGAAATAACAACGCAACAGATTTCTGCTCAGCAACAAATAATTCTATCTCCTCAGGTGAAGTTAAACTTTCCCCACTTTTGCCTTCATCCCGGTATCCATTTTTTAGATTCTTCCAGCTGGGAAAGGCAAAGGCTTTCAACCAATCTTCGAACTTCTTGGCCCACCTGCTATATTCCTCGATATCCATCAACTTCGGTGGTTTGTTGTAAGTTCCGAAAGCACTTTCAACTTCCAAAGCATCTGATAACTTTTTTCTTTGTATTCGGAGGATTCTCATTCGTGTTGCTTGAAGAAGTATCGTCTCCAGAATTTCCAGCAAATGCATACATGTCGCTAAACGGGTTCATGAAAAGATCGTCCATCTTGAAAGTACCTGAAAAATCAGCAAACACTTAGAAAATTTTCAAAGTTTTGAAAAACAGTGATTTCGAGCGAAATCAGCTTTTGAGCGAAATTAGAATGTAAACAATGTTCGAGCGAAATCAGATAATATCTGATTTCGAGCGGAATCAGATGAAGTGTTTCGAGCAAAATCAGAATGTTTGATTTCGAGCGAAATCAGATAATACAATTCGAGCGAAAACAGATTTTTAATGCCTTTTCGAGAGAAATCAGTGGTTTTGCTCCTAATGACCAGTAATATTTCGAGCGAAATCAGAATTTTATCGACGAACCTTTACGAGCGAAATCAGGTTTTTTGGTTGTTTTGACCATTTTTAATCCGAATTTTAACCTGATTGTTTCTAGGATTTGTTATTTCTATGTTTTACACAATATACTCGAAATTCAGGCCATTTCAACCGCTAGAACTAGTCCAAATCAGAAAAATATAAGAGGTGAGAGAATCTGGTAGAATCAAGCTGTAATGGTATGAACTCCTCGTCCTGAGCTCTGATATCACTTGTTGGACCGTGTCCGACCCTAAACAGTCAGTGTAAGGCAGTTCATCTTCGTGTACAAAGGCGGAATCAATGTAGACAAAGTCACAACAGCTTTTCCTTTCAATTTCCTTCTCTATTAATGCTTTCTGAGTAAATTTTGACAGAGTTTCAACACCTAGCACATGATCTGATTTCGCTCCAAAAGTTACAAATGAGATCACACTACTGGTTTATATAGTGCAGCTGATTTCGCTCCAAACAGCAGGAGCGAAAGCCCATGTGATCACTTATGAGCGAAATCACCAGGTTACCTTTGGAGTGAAACCCCTATGAACCCTAGGAGCGAAATCACTAACTAATACATTTTGGAGCGAAATAGCAATGTTCTGATTTCGCTTCAAATGACACAAGTGTCATTTGGAGCAAAATTAACAAACTAAAACCTATTTCTTGATTTCCGTGCTCCAATCTAACCTATCTAGACCTAAGACTCGATACAGACACAGTTAACAGACATTCAGTGCACCAACAGTGTCACATCATGTTAAGGTTTACATTACCCTTTCTTTATTGAAAACCTTTCTTTTCGAATGTATCGTCTTGCACTTTTCAGCGTCAAGACCTGTATCTTTAATATTTACTATCTAAATTCTTATCAGAATTTATGTTTATAAAAACGTTATTTCTTAAAACATATATTTGGTGTCAAGGCACCTTGCTTATATTTGCAAAATCATTTGATTTTAAATTTTCAGATCCGTTAACCTTGACTGTAGTTCGTAACTACACTCGTTTTATTTCGGATCGTTCTCCCTACTCTATGACTTCTCACGTCATTTATGCGTCGGTTCGTCTTATGCTCACCGTTATCCGGTTTACATATATATTTTCTTGTAACCCATTATCGGGCTACCATCAAGCATTATGTTTTATTTAACCCATTTGACTTGTTTGTGTGAAATCTATCACTTATGAACAGTCAAACTTTATTCTTTATTCAACCCATTCAACTTCAAATAATTGAACATATTTATTCAAAATTTCTATCTACGAAATTTTATAGTCTTTTAGTCATAACTCATAATCCGAGTCCTTTGACTTTCAATCCGCATTCCCATCTCTTGGTTTACGCATGTGTGTAATTTCCTACCCATCAACCGGGTGATTTACTGAAGTCATTCTTAATGTAACCCTTTGGGTATACATTTAGACTTCATTTTGACTTGTTTGGTTTTCTTAGCGAAAACCATCGCTTTATTTAACCAAACCTTTATTCTTTATGTGACCATGCTTGATGGTCTTATAAATTCTGAATGATGATTATCATCATCAGCCTTTCTTTACTACGACCAAAGCTAATGACTTCGATCGTCTTTTTATATGGGCAATACCTTTGTTTCTATGACCTCGCGGGTCATTTATAATTTGGTTTTACATGCCCTTTTTGTCAACCATGGCTCTTTCGTCCAAAATGACTTATTTCACTATTCACTTGGGTCATCTAATTCTATGCGCGCCATACATCGTTTTTATGGTTCCCTCAAAAACCATTTATACGAGTATGCCCATAAAATTTCTTGACCCCAAGGTTCTTTTAACGTTTTCATTCTTTTCGACCTTACCACATCGGACATAACTGTGCTCATTATGAGAAGATCATGGTATCATATGTTCACTACTTACTTGGCCAGAGTAAGCGATCAACACATGGTACACATAACCTTATTATAATTACCACATCATGTCCCATGTAAGTAACCTTTCGATTTATTTTATTTGGTAAAACTTTATTTAATGCCAATTAACAATTACCAGTTTTACCCGTTTTATTCTTGAACATTTACAATGTTCCTTTTATATAACCATTTATACAATCACATTCATGGATGTGATCATTACTTTTCTCAATTTGGATCTTTATTGAGAATACTTACTTGGATGATTAATCTCGTCCAAGTTTATATTTAAACTACATTCAGTTATTGTCTCATTATTCACGGCTGTGAATAATACGTATCTCTACTGAGTTTCTCTTGGAAACGTCATCCTGGATATGAATCCTATCCAGGTTTTTTCCAAGTTTTATATTATATATGCAACTGTCATTTACAATGTATTTGTTGCATATTACAGTTCATGCTATAAGTCTAAGACGTGTACCTTGTAGATACTTGCCCTGATAAACTTTTCTTGTTGTTCTATCTCTTATTCGAGATCGTTTCTCCATTCCAGTCTTTAGCGTATATGACTTACGTGTCATAATTCTGACTGCTTCTTTATCGTATTGATAATTCTTTAGACTCTCGTCATCTTCAACTACGGGGGTCCTTTAGCTAAAACGTAAACAAAGCTTAGTAACGTTTATCATGAATAAGTGCCCATATTATAATACAAGGCTTTCAACAATACGTGTTAACACACGTAATTCGTTTAACTATATTGGTCTTTTATCGCTTTATTTGAGGTAACGTGTTTTACACGATAGCCCTATGTGCTATTCTCAACACTTTACATGCTAGACCCTTAGTATATTAAATAACTTACCGGATTTTGCGATCAAGTCTCGAACCGAACACCAATCTTTATCAAGAGCATAAGGTTTAAGTTCAAGCATAGTTTTTCTCCACCCTACTTGAATCTCTTAAACCAGGGCTTTGATACCAACTTGTAAGACCCTTTAATCCATTTATTACAATTATCAAATAAATTTCGATTATCATAGTGTATTTAAGATTTAACATACACTTAAAAATGCGAGTTTGTTAAAACATTTTACTAAATAAAACATTTCAACATTTTGTAATTTAATTCGTCGTTTAAAACGTGACAACGAAACTTTTCGTGGAAGCTAGATTCTTGAGCGTGTTCGGTTCCTCGCTGAGCTTGATCGTCCTCCGGTACAAGAATTTTACCTACAACTCATAAAACATGAGTTGGATTAGTCATACATAACATAAAACGTATTTAAACGGGTTCGCAATGCATTAACGGTTAAAATAAGCGATTTTCGTGAAACTGACACCCGCTCGCGTAGCGCCACGGCCTGGGGCTTTAACCGTCGCGCTACGCCACGGCTTGTTTTCATCAGACTGTTGCAGCTGGTTGTTGCATATTACCAGCACAACCGGATTTTATGGAAACGAGCATAACTCTCTCGTTTTTGATCTGTTTTACACGATTCTTTTTCCTACGTGACCGTAATTTAATTCTCCATCTTATGGAGTTAAAATCCAACATCCGGATTAACAAAATTTCAGACTTTTAAGTCTTCGGCTTAATAGCCTTTTTCCAAATTTTGACCCGTTCGTGATTTTATGAAACAGATATGTTTGTTTGATCCTAATTTCACATGAACCTTATATTTACAATATTGTATATCATATTAGGTTCATAATTCCGGGTTTATATACATTCTTAAACCTGTTTTTAATTAAATGCTTATTTTGGCCCGTTAAGGGTATTTTAGCTTTTTTTCCGCATAACTTATGCTCCTTACTTCTTAGTATACTATGTCCACATTATTTATCAAGTAATCTTCCACCACAACTATAATTGGGGTGGATTTAATTATATTCCGAGCTTTTACTCCTCAAATCGTTATTTTATGGCAAAGACTCCTATAGAGTCATTTGACCAAAGATTTACATCTTTCACTTTCTATACTTATTCTAAGTATTTATTTACTCATAAAACTTGTTTCCAACCAACCTTTAAAGGTCGTTTGCTCAAATTAGCTCATAAGGGCGTTTTGGTCAATTTTAGTCCTTCTTTTACGATGAAGGACTTTCAAATACTTGTTTGACCCAAAAATCGACCCTTTAACTATAATCTTGTTTAGAAACCATTATGTTTCTAAAACACCATGATTATAACTTAAATTATTCGGTTTACCTAAAAGATGACCGAATATCCATTTTTGACCTTGTCTAACTCTTATAGAACCTTGTTAGGATCTGAGTTTGGATTGATTGTGATTTGTGTTTGAATTTAGATGAACAAATGAAAGAGTAGTGCAGCGGAATTTAAATGGAAGCAAACTTTTCACAATCAAACAGAAGAAATGCTTTCAATCATACATTTTCACCACTGAATTAAATGATTAAATTTAATTTTAAACTCCGATTACAATGTATGTATGATATGCAAACTCCCCCTCAGCCCGAGCTCAGTGTTTGTTCGTGCAGAAAGAAGATGGTGAAAGAGCTAAACAAAACAGTACAGAGTACTGTTCTATATATAGGCACTTGCAAACCACTGAGCATCTAAGCTGACGTCACCATGAAAGTAACATCTAACCTCCTAACAAACTCTAACCTCTGATCTATACAAGCACTGCTATGCTAACTACTGATATTACATTTCATTACGTAAGACTAATTATAAACTGCTGCTGCATCCTTCCACTGCTGTAATCCCAGCAGTACTTGTCATGATCAGCAGTGCTTGAAGCATGGCAGTAGTGAGCAGCAAAGCTTTAGTTCTTTAGTCAGACTTTGTCTTGATCAGCAGTTGTAGGTCAGCAGTTTGCATGATCAGCAGATAGGAGGTCAGCAGATGTTGAAACCACTTTCAAGGGGAGAGACTTGCAACCAAACATCTGCTTATTCTGGATCCATTGCTCTGATCCAGTTTTGGCCTTCATTATCTGTTCCTTTGGCAGGGTTCAATCCCAACAATCTCCCCATGGAATAGATAATGCCAAAACTCTTTATTATTATAGATCTTAATTGCCTCAACAACAGTTCCCTTTTTTGCCCTTTGAATTGTAATTCAAAAGTTAAGGCATCTATATCATCATCATCCCTGCTAAGTGGAAGATCAATGAGATCCTGCAAATCTTCAAGACTCAGGCCAAGAGCTTGTTCCCTTGTTAATTTCTTCACTTCGCCATCAGACCTGATCATAGTCAATACGTGGGTCTGTTTGTCAGTTTGCCACTTTTGTACTTTTAAGCCTGATGGGTTTCTTGGGAGATTTTTATTTGAAGAGGAATTTGGTGAAGCTGGCCTATTCATGACTGGCTGAGCAGTACTTGCAGATTGTTTGAGTTCAGATTCTTCTTTCATCATTAACATAAAGCCCTCTTTTACAATGGCATTTCCAGTAATTAAATCTTGAACTGTTTCAGCCCCCAACTGGTTTTGTCTCCTTCTTTTGTAGATGGCAGTACCAGCAGGAGCAGTGGTTCTTTTGGGTTGCAGTTTTGGTGGTCTTTTTGAAACCTCTGCTTTGGAGTAATCAGGTTATTGTGGAGCTATTGGATCTTTCTTCCTAAGTTCCTCCAACCTTTTATAGGTGGCCCTGAACCTCGCTTCTTCCTACTTAGACGCGGAGTTCTTTGACCCATATTCAGCCATTATCAACTCCTCTTTCATTCTCTTCAGCTCTAAGGCTTTGTCAGCTTCAACCTGTTTGAATTTTTCAGGGGGAGTCTGCTGGACATTATCTTTGATCATTTCATGAATCCTGGCTACTTCTTTTTCAAGCTCAGGAATGGTCCAGTTTTTATAGATATGTTTCTCCCCCTTGTATTTCTTGTAGGTCATGATATTTTCAATGTAGTCTTTTCTTAGGGTCTCATCTGCCCTTTCTGAAATTTGTTGACTAACATTTTTGGCAAATTGTTCCATTGATCTGACCTGTGTAAGGAGAAACTGGTAGTTTTACTGAAATTCCCTATCAGATTTCCCTTGTTTGTTTTTGTTAGCGATATCCTCTGCTTGTTTGGCTTTGATTTCCAAATATTCTTCAATGTTGTTTGGCCTGGGATATCCTCTAACTGAAGGCAAGCTCCTTTTGGCAGGGTTGTCCTCATAGTAGAAAGATTTGATTTCATCTCTAACTGCTATGAGTTCTAAAGGAAACACAACACCTGCAGGAGGTAATGGCTTTTGAATTTGAATTGAAGAGAAAGGAATGGGTTTTGAAACTGTGACAAGTTCTTGGGATTTTGAAGCTGTTGGTGGTGGTGATAGAGAATCATCATCTGATATGATAACCCTTCTCCTTTTTATTTTAGGAGAGGCAGATGATGTTTTGGATGGAACAGTGGAAGAGATTTGAGTGGCAGTGGTTTGTGACTGACTAACAGCTGTTGAAACAACTGGTGTTTCAACCACTGTTGTCATTACAACAGATGTTAACATCTGATGTCTTCTGCTTTATGGCAGGAAGTGATGGTAGAAATGTTGTTTTTGGTGGTGATAAGGCAGTGGTAGTGGTGTGTGTTGAAGTGGTGTGTGTTGAAGTGAGAGCAGTTGTTGTAACAACTGAGGTACCAGCAGATGTTGGTACAACAGAGGTTGCAACAGCTGTTTGGGTGGAGGTTTGATGTTGGTGGCTTTTGGATGATGGTTTTGGAGTATGCTTTTGAAAACTGGATGGTGTGGATTTGGGTTTCCTTACTTTTCTAGTAAGATTTCTTTTTGGAACAGGATTTTGATCATCCTTTTCACCAGAACAACCCTGTTCATTCAGCTTCATGAAAGCCCTCTTCTCCTCATTCCACCTTGACAGATCCTTTGCCGCTCTATCCCTTTTTACACGTATGATACTATCATCAAGTGCATTCTGGGTCACATCAACCTTCTTGCTTCCATCTGGCAAGGGAATTTCTCTGAGCATTGCATCTTTTTCTGTATCAAGATATAGCCCATTATCAATCCCTTTCTTTATCCACTCCTTAATTTTCTCCCCCTTTTTGGCATTATCTGAGGGGATTTCATCAATGAAGAGAACTGTCGGAGGAGCAGTGCCAGTGGTTGTCAACAGATGGGCCTTGAGAGCCTTAATTTCATCCTTTGTATCTTTGTATCTAGACTCCATTACATTTTTGAGCTCTTGGACATGTTTTTCATGCTACTGCTCAGCCATCTGGTGTTGTTGGTGGAGAAATGGTTGAAAAAGATTCCAGAGCTCATTTGTAACATCTGCTGGTGGTGGAGCAGGTGCTTGAGGTGGAACAGCAGTGGATTGTACCATTTGAACTGTCAACAACTGATGCAGCATGTCTTTGATTTCTGCAACAGTGGTATCCAGTTTTTCAACTCTATCCGTCAATTCTTGGTACTTTAAACCATCACCCAATTTAATGGGATCATTTGATTTCCCACTAGCAGTGGTTTTATCAGAAGTTGAGGTAGGGAGTGTGCTCCAAACATCAACAACTGATGCCCCTTTTTCTTGGTACTGGGGTCTTCTTCCTTCAACACTTGATAATCTTTTGATGGAACCAGTGGTTAATATAAACTCACTAGTAGATAACAGAGGTGTTATGGAAGGAATTGCCTCCAAGGAAGTCTTATTGATGTAACCACTGTCCAAGTGTAAACCTGTAGGTTCAACACTTGTAGTGGCTGCTTCACTTGGAATACCACCAAGAGTTACTTGTAACTCAAGGGGTGTAACCTCCTCAGGTTGTGATGGTGGGTTAGCAAAGATTGATTCATCAGGCCCAGTCTTTTGTTGAGGTATATTCTCATGGACAGGTGATTGAGAAGGACTGGTTTGTGCCAGGTTCAGATCAATTGCATCCAATAGTAGTTTGGTATTTGGTGGAATTGGGGATGTGAAGGTAGGTTTAGAAAGCTAAATTGCCTCGGGTATTGGGCTGTGGAGGATGGAAACGAGTGCTTCCAGAGCCTCATGATGTGGTGACCCTGTTTGTACAACCTATTCTTTTTGTGAAGAGACAGGAGGAGTTTCAGGTATGGGTTGAGATATTTCTACCAACTGCTGTGAGGAAGTAGCAGCAGTGGTTTGTTTTGACTTTTGTGCTGTCACAGGCAGTTGCTCTGGTATCTCATCCTCCAGAGTTGCCTTTTTGATAGGTTTGGGGGTTTTTGATTTTTCTTTTTCGGTGGTTTTTTGGTGATTTTAGGTGTGGGTTTCAAGGCAGTTGTTTGGCTACCTTGATCACCTTGAGTAGTGGGCTCAGCAGCAGATACCTGAGGAGCAATGTTTGTTGCTAAAATCTGCTCAGGCACCTCTGCTTGTGTTTTGCAAGGTGTGGACATTCTTGTAAATGTTTCGGACGTTAAGCTTTTTATTTGAAAAGAGACACCTTGATTTATTACCGCAATATCATTCTTAGTGAATTTTTTCTCAAAATAATAGCTTAAAAATCTTGGAAACAGTAAGAATGATTTCGTTTCAACATTTTTAACCAAATCATTGAAGATTACCTTGGAATAGTTGAAATTTTCTCCTTGTAAAATAGCATATCCCAAGTTTTGAATCTTCAGTGGTATTTCATTAAAAGAGGTGGTTTTATTTGAAACACACACGAGGAGGGTATGGAATAAAAATCTTGTTGCAGGAGGGAAGAAGCCTTTTTCTAAGGTATCCCTCTTCATCATTGTGTCTGCATACCCTCGCTCAATGAAGTCAATTTTTAACTCGTTTTTAGGGAAAGAATTTGTGCCTTCCTGATCAGCGAGCTGAAAGACCTCAGATATGGATTGCGATGTTATTCGGACTGCTTTCTTCTGCAGAGTAGAGTTAATGGCTATGACATCTTCTCCTTGTTTTTCAAGGGTACAATTTTTCCAAAACTCTCTCTGAGTTTGCAGGTAAATGGGTGCATCAACGGTTAACAAAGTTTTGTACTTTGATGCGTTGATAATATCGAGGATGGAGTCAAATGTATCGATGTGGCCGGGTTTTGTGAGAAGACCCAGTAGATTATGAGACGGTTTGTGTGGGATTTCGGTGGAGGTAGCCTTTTGAGAGGCCCCTTTGGAAGATTTTGCGGATGATTTCGATTTTGTCATTTTGAAGATGAGAATCGAAGATGAGAATGTGGAGAAATTTGATGGAATGGATTGGAAACTGCTTTGAGAAGAGAATTTTTAAGAATTCAATTCGACAGTGAAACCCTGTTTGGGTTTTGAAAAGGGGTTTTATTGATGAAAAGTGAATGCTGACGTGGCAGCGGTTACAAAAGGTCTGACCACTAAGTATTGTCCGCATGCCATCCCCTGGTGAAGTGAAGGACAGTACTTTTGAACAGTACAGTTTGTGAAAACAACTGGTGAAGACAGTAGTTGTAATGGTAATGGAGGACAGTGGATGCTTTTCACTATCAGTAGATAGCTCAGCAGTGGATGCAACACTGATTATGACCATCAGTGGTTATCAAAGGAAAATGAGAACAGGGGATGACTTTCAGCAGTGGACAGACTTTTGTAGTAGCACAGACTTTTGAACCCATCAGTGGTTATGGCAGACTTTTAGGATTTTAATGAAAAGTTCATTTTTAGCTATTTTTAAGGATGGATTTTTGATTTTCTGAAAACATTTTAATGCTTTTATTCATAGAAAAACAGGATTTTGCCTGTTATTCCATGTTGAGCATGCCAATCCTAGAGATCAAGCTTTCAAAGGTGGATGTGTCTAATGCTTTGGTTAGCACATCTGCCAGCTGATCCTTAGTTGGAACATGATGCAGAGAAATCAAACCTTTTTCATAGCAATCCCTCACAAAGTGATGTCTGATGTCGATGTGTTTGGTGGTTGAATGGGAAACTGGATTTTTGATGATATTTTATGCTGCCTGGCTGTCCAACATAAGTGGTGTCTTCAAGGCAGTGATACCAAAATCCAGTAACTGATTTTGAAGCCAGAGCAGTTGGGCTGTACAGCTTGCAGCAGCTATGTATTCTGCCTCAGCAGTGGATGTGGAAACAGCTGCTTGCTTTTTGCTTTGCCAAGACACTAAGCAATTGCCTAGGAATTGGCACCCTCCTGAAGTGGACTTCCTTGTTTTATCACATCCAGCAAAGTCACTATCTGAGAAACCTGAAAGCTCAATTTTACCATCAGCTGGATACCAGATACCAAGTGTGGGAGAACCTTTGAGGTATCTGAATATCCTTTTTGCAGCAATAAGGTTTGACTTTCTTGGGGCTGATTGGGATCTTGCACAGACACATGTTGCAAACATGATGTCTGGTCTAGATGCAGTTAGGTACAATAAAGACCCAACCATGCTTCTATATAAGGTCTGATCAACCAAATCATCCTTTTCTTCAGACATGACCAATTTTGTGACAACTCGTAGTTCGAGCCCACTTCTGTGTAACATTATGTGCCGATGTGAACTATTACGATTGATATGACGTTATGATTCTGTGTTTTGTGTTATATGAGTGCATGTATGTATGTCATAAACAAACCGAACCACACAACATGGCCTTTGGGCCGTAATATTTGTACTCGAGATGTGAGGCTCGGCCCACTCTCATGCCCGCAAACAAACACCTCTTTAGGGGTTATTGCCCTTAGCTAGTAACAACACACACACACAAGACTCTCGTCTCTCTCTCTCTCGGCTTAGGCTGAAACCCGGCGGCATCCACACGCACAACCGAAGATCTTTCTTACTCGGATCACCTTTGTGTACTCTAATCGGTTAGTGTCTGATTATGATTGATGATATTATTCTATGTGTGATAATCTAGTATGATGATCTAGGGTTCATGATAGTATGTTTGATTTTGATGTTAACTATTAATGTTCATGAATCGGCTATTATATGTGATTACCGGATATATATTGTATGATGTGTTAATGGTATCTTGGGTTTGATTATGATTTAGCTGGGAAATTGTTATGCTTTAGGGTCTAAACCGATTTATGTTTGGTGAAAAATTGATGTTCACGCCTTGATCATGACTAGGGTTCACGAGATTTATGTTAAAACTGCCTGTTTGATTCGTTTGAATGGTAAACAAAACTGTTAATTGATTCTGATTGAATTGCCAAAATTATGCATAATCTGTTACGGAATTTAGATGCTACAAATCAGGAAAACTGTTACACACTTGGTTGCGACACATGGTTGCGAGTCGAGACCATAGTTGCGGGTCAAGTTACGACTCGAGACCCCACACTGGTACACACATAGCACAACTCGAAACCGTGGTTGCGAGTCCAGTTGCGACTCGTAACCAACGCACACCGACACAAAACAGCATGAACCGAAACCACTGTTGCGAGTCAGGATGCGACTCGTAACCAGACCATGACAAACCGAAACCACTGTTGCGACTCGTAATCTCTGTTGCGACTCGTAAACCACAGTTGCGACTCGAAACCCCTCGTTGCGACTCGAGACCTTTCTTTGTTGCGACTCAAGACCATATAACCGTACATGCTGATATTGGGCCTGCACAATACGAGCCCAACTGATTGGGCTGAACACTTGGACTTTGCTTGTTTACGTGACTGTTTACGTCGATGCCTATACGTGGATTATGATGTCGAATGCTTGTACAACTTGTATACGAATCTGATTGGTATGATAACTGTGGTAGGACGTGGTTAATCGCTCTATAACTTAATTGAACTGTGTGAATCATACCGAGCAACCCCAGGTGAGTTCATTGCATTTTCTCAAGCATGCGTCCCGGTGGTTTGGGACAACTAGTAAACATTTGGACGGGAAACATTGGGTAAACAACTTGATCGGTTTGGTCATTGCCTGGAGGGCAATGGGGGTAATTAGTTGATAGCGCTATTAGGTACTAATTATCTGGGTTTCACTATGGTTGTTTAGAGGCACACTCCTCGGTTACGTAAGGGCGGTTCCCCTAGGGTGACTAACCGAACAACATAGTGGGTTGCTAAGAGGCACACTCCTCGGTTACGT
This sequence comes from Helianthus annuus, assembly GCF_002127325.2. Taxonomy (NCBI): domain Eukaryota; kingdom Viridiplantae; phylum Streptophyta; class Magnoliopsida; order Asterales; family Asteraceae; genus Helianthus; species Helianthus annuus. Next base: position 73,722,005 of record NC_035436.2, on the reverse strand, counting down.
AAGGGCGTAGTCCCTAGGGTAATCTAACTTGAGCAACATCGTAACATATCATTGAATCGTATTAACATATATCTGGTAACACAACGCGTAATAACACCTTGAACTCACCAGCGTAGTCTGACACACTTGTTGCATGCTTGTAGGTCGTTAACTTTGGAACGTGGACTTGCTGTCTGGAAGTGCTGGAGTTGTCATGGATCGAAGCTATTGGATTACTCGTAGTGACACATTGGTTTTGATTTATTCTGAAACGATTACTAAACAATTTACTATATGCTTCCGCTACTCAACATTATTGAATTGATAACATGTTTTATTAAGTATTTTCTATTGGTTCAATGTGATTGGTGGCTCAGACTCTGATGTGTAACACGCCTCGCGGGGGTTCCCGCAGGTGGTATTTTGGGGGTGTTACAGTTTGGTATCAGAGCCACTGGTTATAGTGAACTAGGTTTTAAAACGTTTTCTAAAACCAGACTATAACCGAACGCCTTCGAACATCGATCATGACACTCAGCTCCAGATTGCAAGGTTCGTCTCTCCCTTTATGCATTACTAGCCTAGCAGTCACACACTCACAACGTATATGAACTGACACATTTAATACTATAGTGACTGGATAGTGTGACACTACTCGTCGATTCATATGAACCATAGGCTTGTGATACCACCTGTTGTGTTGTTTGAACGGAAGAAACCTTGAGCGCAAGCTAAGAGGCACTGAGATAAGCATGCAAATTTCCTTATTATTATGGGTGCACACTTAATAATAACGCGGGGTGCATGCAAGTCCCAGTGAGGCTTATCGAGCATGAGAAGGGTTCTGCCTTACTATGTGCAAACTTGGTAGTATATGGATATCTGTATGACACCTGACTTCCATCTCGTTTCGATTTCTAAATCGGTTTATTCCCAACTATAGAAACATGAGTGGACGAGGACACGGACGTGGCAACATCAACATGACTCAGGCTGAGTTGAATGACCTAATCAATACCCGCGTGGCTGAGGCCTTGGCAGCCTATCAAGCTGGTCAGCAAGCGCAACCTCAACCTAACCAGCCTGCGTGTACATTCAAAATGTTTATGGACTGTAAGCCACAGACCTTCACCGGAACTGAAGGGGCTGTGGGACTTCTGAGATGGTTCGAGAAAGCAGAGTCTGTGTTTGCTATCTGTAACTGTCCCGCTGGGGACAGGGTGAAATATGCTGCGGGTACCTTGGCTGATGGTGCCCTAACATGGTGGAACGCCCAAGTGCAGTTGTTGGGAATTGAGGCAGCGAATGCCACAACTTGGGAAGATTTTAAAGAACTGATCAGGGAGGAGTACTGTCCTCGGGACGAGGTCCAGAAGTTGGAAAACGAATACTACGACTTGAAGATGGTTGGATCTGAAGTCGAAGCGTATGTGAAGCGATCATATGAACTGGCCGACATGTGCCCAAACTTGTCCCGGCCTATGTCCCGGAGGATTGAGTTATTCATCAAAGGGTTGCCTCCGCGTGTGAAGAGCTTGGTCACTGCAGCCCATCTCAATGATTTGACACAGATTGTTCGTCTGACTCATAAGATTGTGGACCAAGATGTAGAAAGTGAATCGTTACCTCCGCGCATTTCAGCCACTGCTGCTGCGACACCCACTGCTGCTACATCTGCCAATGATAACAAACGAAAGTGGAGCGACTACGACAAAGCATCCAGTGCTGGTCAGACTCAGAAAAGGCCAGACAACAGCAACCGCAACGTCAGCCAGTCGTCTTCTGTCAATCAAGGCCAGGGAAGTGGCCACAGCCAGGGTTCATATGCAGGGAGGAAGCCACGGTGTAACAAATGTGGCTATCATCATTGGGGGCCGTGTGGTCGGACGTGTAACAAGTGTGGTAAGCCAGGCCATGAGGCCAGGGATTGTAGGACCTCACAACCCAAACACCAGCAGCAACAGAACCAGCAGAACCAGAGACAACAGGGGCAACCACCCCAGCAGAACCAGGGTTTCAGAAAGGGGTGCTATCAGTGCGGTAACGAGGGTCACTTTAAGCGGGATTGCCCTCAGTTAAACCAGAACGCTAACGACAACAACCGCTCGAATAACAACAATGCTGGGAACAACAACAACAACAACAACAACAACAACAACAACAACGGCAACAACGGGGGTAATGGTGCTCGGGGCAGAGTGTTTCAGCTTGGAGCAGGGGATGCCAGGAATGACGGCAACGTTGTAACTGGTACGTTTCCTGTTAATGATCGTATTGCTTCTGTATTATTTGATTCGGGTGCCGATTGGAGTTACGTGTCCCTAGAGTTTAGTCAACGATTAGGGACAACCCCAACACCTTTAGAGGTTAGACAAATAGTAGAACTAGCAGATGGTAAAACGATAGAAGCCTCGAACGTCCTTTTCGGGTGCAAACTAGATCTCGTGGGTCAGGTGTTTGATATTGACCTCCTTCCCGTTACGCTCGGTAGTTTTGACATAGTGGTAGGCATGGATTGGTTGTCCAAGCACCAAGCAGAAATTCTATGTAAGGAGAAGATTGTGCGTATTCCTCTCCCTGATGGAGAGCCACTGTTAGTTCAAGGACATCGTAGTGGGACAATGGTTGGGATTATCACGGCCATGCGTGCACAACAGTATCTACAAAAGGGGTATCCTGCACTGTTAGCGTTAGTTACCAACGCTCAGTCTGAAGAGAGTAAGATCGAGGATCTACCAGTGGTGCGAGAATTCGCTGATGTGTTCCCAGAGGAGCTACCAGGGTTACCTCCTCACCGTCAAGTAGAATTTCAGATTGATCTTGCACCGGGAGCGGCTCCAATTGCTCGAGCTCCTTACCGGTTAGCACCAGGAGAGTTACAGGAACTGTCTAATCAACTGCAGGAGTTGTTGGACAGGGGCTTTATTCGACCGAGTTCGTCGCCTTGGGGAGCCCCAGTTCTGTTCGTAAAGAAGAAAGACGGGTCATTCCGTATGTGTATTGACTATCGAGAACTCAACAAGGTGACCATTAAGAACCGCTATCCGTTACCACGCATCGACGACTTGTTTGACCAGCTGCAAGGGTCAAGTTTCTATTCCAAGATCGACTTAAGGTCGGGTTATCACCAGGTAAGGGTTAGGGAAGAGGATGTTCCCAAGACAGCCTTTCGAACGCGCTACGGACACTATGAGTTTTTGGTCATGCCGTTTGGATTGACCAATGCACCAGCAGTTTTCATGGATCTCATGAACCGCGTATGCAAGCCATATCTCGACGAGTTTGTTATAGTGTTTATTGACGACATCTTAGTCTATTCCAAGAACAAGGAAGATCACGAGCGTCACCTACGTCTCATCTTGGAACTCTTGAGAAGAGAACAGCTGTATGCGAAGTTTTCTAAGTGCGACTTTTGGATTCGGGAAGTGCATTTCCTTGGGCACGTTGTTAACGAGAAAGGGATACATGTGGACCCTGCGAAGGTGGACGCAGTTAAGAATTGGGCGGCACCAAAGACTCCGTCTGAGGTGCGTCAATTTCTTGGTCTCGCTGGATACTATCGAAGGTTTATTAAAGACTTCTCGAAAATCGCGCAACCTCTCACCTCACTGACACAGAAGAACATGGCGTACTCGTGGGGAACGAAGCAGGAAGAGGCCTTCCAGTTGTTAAAGCAGAAACTTTGCAGTGCACCGATCTTGTCATTACCAGAGGGTACCGAAGATTTTGTGGTATATTGTGACGCGTCAATTCAGGGTCTCGGTTGCGTGTTGATGCAACGCGAGAAGGTAATCGCTTATGCTTCTCGTCAGCTGAAGGTGCACGAGAAGAACTACACGACACACGACTTGGAGCTAGGAGCGGTGGTATTTGCATTGAAGATTTGGAGGCACTATCTGTACGGTACCAAATGCACCATCTACACCGACCATAGGAGTCTCCAGCACATCTTCGACCAGAAAGAGCTGAATATGCGACAACGACGATGGGTGGAATTATTGAACGATTATGAATGTGCCATCAAGTACCATCTGGGCAAGGCGAACGTTGTAGCTGACGCCCTTAGCAGAAAGGATAATGCACCCAGGCGTGTACGAGCATTGCAACTCACGATTCAGTCTAATCTCCCTTCCCAGATACGGGATGCTCAGTTAGAAGCATTGAAACCAGAGAACGTTCGAGCTGAAACTTTACGTGGCTCGAGGCAACGACTAGAGCAAAAGGGAGACGGCGCCTACTACGTAACTGGACGCATTTGGGTTCCACTCTTTGGCAACTTACGGGAACTTGTAATGGAAGAGGCACACAAATCACGCTACTCTGTACATCCTGGATCAGATAAGATGTACCATGACTTGAAAACTACCTACTGGTGGCCCAGCATGAAGGCGCATATAGCAACCTACGTCAGCAAATGTTTGACTTGTGCTAAGGTCAAAGCGGAACATCAAAAGCCCTCAGGCCTACTGCAGCAACCAGAAATACCCACCTGGAAGTGGGAACAAATCGCTATGGATTTTGTGACAGGATTACCCAGAACTCAGGCTGGGAACGATACAATTTGGGTGATTGTCGATCGCCTCACGAAATCAGCACACTTCCTAGCAATCAAGGAAACAGACAAGTTTTCTCAGCTGGCAGCAGTGTATCTTAAGGAAGTGGTTTCTAGGCATGGAGTGCCAACTTCTATCATTTCGGACCGTGATCCGCGTTTCACTTCAGAGTTATGGCAGTCTATGCATAAATCGTTTGGTTCCCAACTTGACATGAGTACCGCTTATCACCCGCAGACGGATGGTCAAAGCGAGCGCACCATCCAAACACTCGAAGATATGCTTCGGGCATGCGTACTCGACTTTGGAAAAGGATGGGAGAAGCACCTACCGTTGATAGAATTCTCCTACAACAACAGCTACCATTCAAGTATTAAGGCAGCTCCGTTCGAAGCACTGTACGGACGGAAATGTCGTTCACCTCTCTGTTGGCATGAGGTGGGTGATAGCCAGATCACAGGACCTGAGTTTGTTCTTGAAGCATCGGAAAGCATTGTGCAGATCAGAAACCGTATGGCCGCAGCTCGTGACCGACAGAAGAGCTACGCTGACAAGCGTAGTAAACCGTTGGAATTTGAAGTTAATGACCGCGTTATGTTAAAGGTTTCACCCTGGAAGGGTGTGGTGCGTTTTGGGAAACGCGGCAAACTAAACCCTCGTTATGTAGGACTATTCAAAATTTTAGAACGGATTGGAAAGGTGGCCTACAGGTTGGAATTACCTGCTGAGTTGGGTAATGTCCATGATGTATTTCACGTATCGCAGCTAAAGAAGTGTTTGGTTGATGAAACACTAGTAGTACCATTTCAAGAGCTGAAGATAGACGACAAATTGCAGTTTGTCGAAGAACCTATTGAAATCATGGATCGGGAAGTTAAAGTTCGTAAACACAGCCGTATACCGATTGTGAGAGTTCGTTGGAACTCAAGACGTGGTCCAGAGTTCACGTGGGAACGCGAGGACCAGATGAAACTTAAGTATCCACATTTGTTCCCCGAAGATCAGTCAAAACCTAGCGAACCTAGTGTTGGTGCAACTAACGAATTTCGGGACGAAATTCCCATTCAAGTTGGGGAGGATGTGACACCCCAGGAAAACCAGCAAACGATATAACTTACCTAACTTGAACTTATCTAGCTTTCTAGCTTTCTCAGTGTGTGCGTACTAAATTTCGGGACGAAATTTCCTTTTAGTTGGGGATACTGTGACAACTCGTAGTTCGAGCCCACTTCTGTGTAACATTATGTGCCGATGTGAACTATTACGATTGATATGACGTTATGATTCTGTGTTTTGTGTTATATGAGTGCATGTATGTATGTCATAAACAAACCGAACCACACAACATGGCCTTTGGGCCGTAATATTTGTACTCGAGATGTGAGGCTCGGCCCACTCTCATGCCCGCAAACAAACACCTCTTTAGGGGTTATTGCCCTTAGCTAGTAACAACACACACACACAAGACTCTCGTCTCTCTCTCTCTCGGCTTAGGCTGAAACCCGGCGGCATCCACACGCACAACCGAAGATCTTTCTTACTCGGATCACCTTTGTGTACTCTAATCGGTTAGTGTCTGATTATGATTGATGATATTATTCTATGTGTGATAATCTAGTATGATGATCTAGGGTTCATGATAGTATGTTTGATTTTGATGTTAACTATTAATGTTCATGAATCGGCTATTATATGTGATTACCGGATATATATTGTATGATGTGTTAATGGTATCTTGGGTTTGATTATGATTTAGCTGGGAAATTGTTATGCTTTAGGGTCTAAACCGATTTATGTTTGGTGAAAAATTGATGTTCACGCTTTGATCATGACTAGGGTTCACGAGATTTATGTTAAAACTGCCTGTTTGATTCGTTTGAATGGTAAACAAAACTGTTAATTGATTCTGATTGAATTGCCAAAATTATGCATAATCTGTTACGGAATTTAGATGCTACAAATCAGGAAAACTGTTACACACTTGGTTGCGACACATGGTTGCGAGTCGAGACCATAGTTGCGGGTCTAGTTACGACTCGAGACCCCACACTGGTACACACATAGCACAACTCGAAACCGTGGTTGCGAGTCCAGTTGCGACTCGTAACCAACGCACACCGACACAAAACAGCATGAACCGAAACCACTGTTGCGAGTCAGGATGCGACTCGTAACCAGACCATGACAAACCGAAACCACTGTTGCGACTCGTAATCTCTGTTGCGACTCGTAAACCACAGTTGCGACTCGAAACCCCTCGTTGCGACTCGAGACCTTTCTTTGTTGCGACTCGAGACCATATAACCGTACATGCTGATATTGGGCCTGCACAATACGAGCCGAACTGATTGGGCTGAACACTTGGACTTTGCTTGTTTACGTGACTGTTTACGTCGATGCCTATACGTGGATTATGATGTCGAATGCTTGTACAACTTGTATACAAATCTGATTGGTATGATAACTGTGGTAGGACGTGGTTAATCGCTCTATAACTTAATTGAACTGTGTGAATCATACCGAGCAACCCCAGGTGAGTTCATTGCATTTTCTCAAGCATGCGTCCCGGTGGTTTGGGACAACTAGTAAACATTTGGACGGGAAACATTGGGTAAACAACTTGATCGGTTTGGTCATTGCCTGGAGGGCAATGGGGGTAATTAGTTGATAGCGCTATTAGGTACTAATTATCTGGGTTTCACTATGGTTGTTTAGAGGCACACTCCTCGGTTACGTAAGGGCGGTTCCCCTAGGGTGACTAACCGAACAACATAGTGGGTTGCTAAGAGGCACACTCCTCGGTTACGTAAGGGCGTAGTCCCTAGGGTAATCTAACTTGAGCAACATCGTAACATATCATTGAATCGTATTAACATATATCTGGTAACACAACGCGTAATAACACCTTGAACTCACCAGCGTAGTCTGACACACTTGTTGCATGCTTGTAGGTCGTTAACTTTGGAACGTGGACTTGCTGTCTGGAAGTGCTGGAGTTGTCATGGATCGAAGCTATTGGATTACTCGTAGTGACACATTGGTTTTGATTTATTCTGAAACGATTACTAAACAATTTACTATATGCTTCCACTACTCAACATTATTGAATTGATAACATGTTTTATTAAGTATTTTCTATTGGTTCAATGTGATTGGTGGCTCAGACTCTGATGTGTAACACGCCTCGCGGGGGTTCCCGCAGGTGGTATTTTGGGGGTGTTACAAATTTATTGGTTGCAATGGGTGTACTACATGGCTTACAATCATCCATATCAAATTTCTTTAAAAGTTCTTTGGCATATTTCCCTTGATGGATGAAAGTACCATTTTGCAGTTGCCTTACTTGGAGACCAAGAAAGCACTGGAGTTCACCCATTGCACTCATTTCAAACTCAGCTGTCATAAGTTGTCTGAACTCCTCACACATTTTATTACATGTGCTTCCAAAAATGATGTCATCCACATAAATCTGGACAATCATCAAATCCTTTCCTCTCCATTTTAAAAACAGTGTTTTATCAATCCTGCCTCTTGTGAAACCAATGGAAAGTAAAAAGGTGGATAGAGTTTCATACCAGGCTCTTGGTGCTTGTTTCAGGCCATATAAAGCTTTATTTAGCTTGTAGACATGATCTGGATTAAATGGATCCTCAAAACCTGGAGGTTGACAAACATAAACCTCCTCTTGAATCTTACCATAGACGAATGCACATTTGATATCCATTTGATACACCTTGATGTTGTGGTTGACAGCAAAGGCCAGAAAGAGTCTGATAGCTTCAAGTCTTGCTACAGGGGCAAATGTTTCATCATAATCAATGCCCTCTTCTTGTCTGAAACCTTGAACCACAAGCCTGGCTTTATTCTTGACAACAATACCCCTTTCATCAGTTTTATTTTTGAAGACCTATTTTGTGCCAATAGGACTCACACCCTCTGGCAATGGAACAAGCTCCCATACTTGTTGTCTTCTAAACTGTTGGAGCTCCTCTTGCATAGCTTCTACCCAGCTGTTGTCTTTCAGTGCCTCTTGGTACTTGACTGGCTGATGAAGTGATAGAAAACCTGCAAAAAGACAAATATTTTGGGACTGCTTTCTTTTGAGCACCCTTTCATTGATGTTGCCAATGATTTGATCTGGTGGATGAGATTTCAAGAAGATTAGCTCTCCTTGGTATGGAATAATGGCATTGAGTGGTGAAGGCTGCAGATGTGTATCATCTGAGCTAACCACTGCTGGTGACTTTGATGGCCCAGCAGTGGCTTCAAAAGGTGGTGGCATAGGGGGTAAAGGTGTGGACACCTGCTGACTTTGATCCACTGTTTGAGGACTTTTGTCAGCAGTGTTTGATGAGGTGGAAGCAGTGGTTAAAGGGCTACTTTGGTCAACAACTGTTGAGGAAGCAGTGGTTGAGCTTTGACAACTGTTTTGAACAACTGATGCTCTCTTGGTTGAAGCAGACTTTTGAGGAATGATGATCTCATATCCATAGTCTGGTGATGAATCTTCTGATGGACCTGCAGTGTTAGTCTTGACAGCTGTATTTTCAAAAGTGAATTTTTCAAGATCAAACAATTCTGCAGGATTTGCAGGGATTTTCATTGATGAAAGTTCATTGAACTTTACATTCAAAGTCTCTTCCACTGCTTTGGTCCATGTATTAAACACTTTGTAGGCCTTAGCAGTGGTTGAGTATCCCAGGTGATATCCCATATCAATTTTGGCTACAAACTTTGAGATAGAATCTTTTAAGTTTAAAATGAAACATGGGCAACCAAAAACTTTGAAATATGAAATTAATGGCTTTATTTTATACAGAATTTCATAAGCAGTCTTTTTGTGCCTGGGGTTGATCAAAACTCTGTTTTGGACATAGCAAGCAGTGTTTACTGCCTCTGCCCAAAAAGTTAATGGCAAACCTGAATCTGCAAGCATGGTTCTGGCAGCCTCAATCAATGTTTTGTTCTTTCTTTCAACAACCCCATTTTGCTCTAGTGTTCTAGGGATGTTGTACTTCCTTACAATCCCTTTCTTCACACAGAAGGCATCCAACTCCTTATTTTTTAATTCTGTGCCATTGTTACTCCTGAAGACTTTTACTGGAAGGTCAAATTGCTTTTCAACCTGTATCACAAAGTCTTGCAAAATGCCTGCAGTCTCATCTTTTGAGTGTAAAAAGAAGGTCCATGTAAACCTAGAGAAGTCATCAACAATAACCAAGCAATATCTTTTCTTTTTAAGACTCATGACTTGCACTTGGCCAAACAAATCCATGTGCAGCATTTGCAAACACTAGGTTGTTTTGGACTCTTCAATGGACTTAAAAGAGCTCTTGTGTTGTTTTCCTTTTAAACAGGAAACACAGTGTTCAGGACATGAAAAACATTTTTCGTGGTAAGCCTCTTACTAAGCCATTTTTTGAAATTTCATTGATTGTTTTGAGATTTGTGTGTCCCAGTCTTTTGTGCCATAGCTCTGTCTCTTTGTTAGAGGCAGCTGAGAACAGACAGGCATCAGCTCTGGGACACTCTCTTGACATGTCAACAACATAAACATTGCCACTTCTTTGAGCAACAAGTTTTGTTGAGCCTTTCTTGATTATTGCTTCAATCTTACTAACCATTTCTGGCCCAACAATCCTACAACAATCCTTTATGAAGAATGATCCAAACCCTTTATCACTCATTTGAGATACACTCAGGAGGTTGAATTTCAGATTATCAATAAGATTGACATTTTTAAATTTTACATTTCTAGACTTTATTGTACCAGACCCCAGAACTTTTCCCTTACTATTATTACCAAAGGATATATCACTCCCTCCATGAATTTTGAAATCTTGAAGAAGGGCTTTACATCCTTTCATGTGCCTGGAGCCTCCACTATCTACATACCAAAGACTATCTAAGCATGCAAAAGCTCCCTGCACATGAAGTAAAAGGATTAGTTCATAGAGGTCTCCAAAGCCAACAGGGCTTTGGATGGGGTCTCAACAGTGTCTGGGATGGAGGCAGATGCATGGACTGTGGTTAGCACAGGGGTTTGAACTTTTTTGAGAATGTTTTTCTCTAACCACTGTTGGGGGTTTTGGACCATCATCTGTTGATAACCAAAAGGATGTCTGTTCACTCTTGGTTTAGAGGGCTTTTTGTAAGCCTCATAAACATGTGGAATCCTTTGGTATGATGCTCTTTCCTTGCCTTTTCTGAATTGATTGGCAGGGGGTGCATCAGTCACCTATACATCTCTTTGGATAGACTTTTGGTTCAGCTATTTTGTGACAGCTGTTTGGACAGGGATAAACAGTGGTTGTTTCTTGGTGAACTTGACAGATGATGTTGATGGACTCAAGGATGTTTTTGCAGTGTATTCATTCTTTTTTATGTCAAAGTTTTTGAGATACACACATTCTTGAGTTTTGTGATTATCTTTACCACAGATGGTGCAGCTTTCAGCAGGTAAAATGATGCTTGTTTTGTTGATATCATATGCTTTTAGATGAAAACAATCTTTTGTTAGATGATGATTCTTTTCACAGAATTCACAAAACAAGTTTTTGATTTTTTCTCTTTTCTTCCCTTTCTTAGATTCCTTTGCAACAGAGTTTTGAACCTCTGTTGGGATATCTTTGATAGGAATGACCTTTGCTTTTGGAGCTTTGACACCATCAGTGGTTGTGAAATCCATTGGTTTGAAATTTTCAAGGATATCACACTCAGCAGACCATGTGGGTTTAAATTGGTATTTCTCAATTTCTTCAAAAGTTGAAGATCCCACAGATCTTTCCAGAGTAATTTTGTTACCAAGTTTGTCAGTTATTTTAACTTCTTGGCCATTTTTGTTGGTTGGTATGATTTCAGAAGAAACAGCTTGTATTGTAGCAGTGTTTACAAGATCATCATATTTTCTATGTCCTATACCAAACTTGACATTGCTTTTAAGCTGTTTCTCAAGCATAACCTCATACCCTTAACAAGATTCTACCCATCTTTCACAGGTGATCTGTGTAGACTCTAACTCCTTTTTGCAAACTTGGTATGTTTCTACCATAATTTGGAGTTGAGTTTTGGTTATGCTTTGTTCTTCTTTTAAGCTGCTAATTTCTTTATCCTTTTCAGCCAATTTGTTTCTAAGTTCTTTTAATGACTTTTCAAATTTGACCTCATCAGACAAGATTTTATCCCTAAGATTTTCGTTCACCTCTTTAATGTTAGCAAATGCAATAATACAATTGTATGAACACAGTTTTTCAAGAACTTGAGGTGATACCTTAGCAGCAGCCATCATGGCACAATCACATTGATGATCTTCTTCTTCATCAGCTCTCTCTTCTTCCTCACCAGCTTTCTTCAAATCTTCTTTCTCTTTGCCATCTTTGGACCAAGGGTCGGTCAGTGGTTCAAACAGGGTTTCTGAGTTTTCTTCCAGCAGTAGTTCACCAGCAACTGCAGTAACCACTGCTTCAGCAACTTCATCCACTATTTCAGCACTTAGCTGTTCTCCTTCAGTTTAAACCCCTTCTGGTATTGATTCTAATGCCATCAAACAAAATTCATCATCAAAAGCATCATTAGAAGCATAGAGAGCAAAATTTTCATCACCAAGTTCATCAGGCATGCTGCTCCAATCAACAAAGCCTTGTGTGAAAAAGCTTTGCTGATCTGGTTGTGTCACTGTTGGAGCAACTTGTTGAGGTGCAACAGGTTGCACTTGTGCCTGAGGAACAGGGGTTTGAACATACTGAATTTGTGGAACAGTGGTTTGAACATAATGCACAGGCACAGGGGTTGCAGCATAATGAGCAGTGTTAATATGTGCTGCAGGGGCATATTGGGTATAGTGCACAGTGTTTTGTTGTTGTGGTCTAGGGTTTGAGCCAGGGTGAGTGACTATGGGACCAGTGGTTTGTCTCCTACATTCCCTTGCAAAGTGACCTAGCCTATTACACTTGTAACACTTGATTTTTGACTTATCCAATCCCACCCTTAAATTCCCATGAAGCCCTGGGAATTTTCTCCCTGTTCTTTTGTAGAATTTGCTTGTTCTAACACTAAGCAAATCCAATTGATGCAAGATGTCCATCTCTTCTAAGTCAGTGGGATCAAAATGTTGCAAATCATTCAGCTCAAAGCACAGATTATCTGACATCTGGTTTTCAGTATTTGCAGTGAAAGCATAATTTGCAGAGTGAGAATCAGAGTTGTTAAAATTGCCCCCAGCAGTTATATCAATAAAGTGATCATAACTCTGATCCTTACTGCTGCTACCATATTCTTCCTGACCAAACAGAGCTGTGCTGCCAAATGAATAGTCGTCAGCAACTTTACCAGACTCTTGCAACTTCCTTTTCTGGTTTAACTCCCTTTCATAGGTCAGGAGTCTACCATGGAGTTGAGTCAGGGTCAGATCTTTGAATTCAGCTGAATTTCTGGTGATAAAAGCAATTGTGTCCTATTTTTCCGGCAGTGATCAAGGAACCTGCTATTTTGGGTTGCATTTGGAAATGTAACCTTAACAAGCCTTAGTTCACTGATGAGACAACTGAAACGTTCAAATTGTTGGGTTAGTGATTCCCCTTTGATGTGACAAAATGTTTCATACTGCTGATTCAGAATTTCCCTGTTGTTTTCAATGACCTCTTCCGTTCCCCCGAATTGTTCCTTCAATGCATCCCACAATTCTTTGGCACTGTTACAATGTAACAGCCCAGCATAGATTTCGTTGGGTAGTGCAGAGGCTATGATGCTAAACGCTTTGGCATCAAGTTCGAACTTCTGAAAATCCAATTCAGTGTAATTTTCAGTTGGTTTAGGAACGAACTTTTTAGTGTCCTCTGCGCTTGGCACCATAGGAACATGAGGACCGAAAACGACAGACCTCCAACATCCAGTGTTTTGTTGAGCGAGGATGTGACTCATCCTTCGCTCCCAGATGTTGTACTCATTTCTTTTAAGCATAGGTGGTTTAAGCAAAGAGCCAATGTTATTTTTATCATCTTGTGATTGCGACATCTTTCTGGTTGTTTTACAGGTACTGATTAATCAACTTTATCGGTGATTAAACCTTGCTCTGTTTTTCAACAAACCGAACAAACGATCAGTATCAACAATTTTGAGCTGAACTATTTACGTCAAAATGATTGTTAAATCAAATTTGACAGTCCAAGCTCTGATACCAATTGTTAGGATCTGAGTTTGGATTGATTGTGATTTGTGTTTGAATTTAGATGAACAAATGAAAGAGTAGTGCAGCGGAATTTAAATGGAAGCAAACTTTTCACAATCAAACAAAAGAAATGCTTTCAATCATACATTTTCACCACTGAATCAAATGATTAAATTTAATTTTAAACTCCGATTACAATGTATGTATGATATGCAAACTCCCCCTCAGCCCGAGCTCAGTGTTTGTTCGTGCAGAAAGAAGAAGGTGAAAGAGCTAAACAGAACAATACAGAGTACTGTTCTAGTTATAGGCACTTGCAAACCACTGAGCATCTAAGCTAACGTCACCATGAAAGTGACATCTAACCTCCTAACAAACTCTAACCTCTGATCTATACAAGCACTGCTATGCTAACTACTGATATTACATTTCATTACATAAGACTATAAACTGCTGTTGCATCCTTCCACTGTTGTAATCCCAGCAGCACTTGTCATGATCAGCAGTGCTTGAAGCATGGCAGTAGATTGAGCAGCAGAGCTTTAGTTCTTTAGTCAGACTTTGTCTTGATCAGCAGTTATAGGTCAGCAGTTTGCATGATCAGCAGATAGGAGGTCAGCAGATGTTGAAACCACTTTCAAGGGGAGAGACTTGCAACCAAACATCTGCTTATTCTGGATCCATTGCTCTGATCCAGTTTTGGCTTTCATTATCTGTTCCTTTGGCAGGGTTCAATCCCAACAAACCTCAAGTTCTACATGATAGTTGAATCATTATACATACCTGATTCGGATCAATGTATTGACCCGTTTAATACCTGCCTTTATAACCGCTAATTATTAGCGATGTAAATATCCTTTCGATATTCATTCCTATACTCATACAACTCGACAAATTCATTAGTAGATATCGTCAAAGGGTAATATTCTCACCTTTTGACCCGTTTAGTCTAAGTGACCGAATTTAGTGGCGAGATGATGTGTATTACTATCTCGTCTACATGACTCGTACCAGATTACACCGTATGGTCATTTTCTTTATAAATCATTTATTGACGATTTTGACCCATTATAACTTACTCTATAAGGTGTCTTTCACAAACTAACGGTAATCGTCAACTGGTGATTGAATTACCGTTTTACCTTTATTATTTGTATTAGTTACCTTATAAGGTAATTATTCAAAACTCGTTATTTATTAGTCCTTTCATGACTAAATAACCGTATTAGATCTTTTTAACCATTAAACATGGTTTATCTTTATTGTCTTTTATTCTGAACCGCACATGTCGTGTCGGAACATCCGAATTCAAACAAGACTTTATATTATTAATAACCTATAGAACAATAGGTATTTAATACAAAGAGTGTAAGATGTACTTACCTGGCATCCAATTTATGCTTTTCCTTCATTTCTGATTCATTTGACCCACTTCATTCCCAAGCTTCCACCTAGCTTGTTAAGTGCCAAACTAGCATTGTAAGTTGTAAGATGGTTAGATAAGTCATAATCATTCACGACTATTCCATCCTACAATCTTTATGATCAAAATTATCATTCGATCATATCATTGGTCAGTTTGACTTTAAAAAGTCAAATTGCCTATTTGACAAAAGTAATTACACGATGTAGCTTAACTACTCGTTTTATTACTTTTTCATTATACGGTAAGCATCCATATTAGGCTACCGTTTTAACTACTTAGTTAACCAAGTTCATGTAATCGAACTTCGTCAATTTAACACAACTTAGTTCATTTTTAGCACATGATGATATCATACATCATTCAACATGAATTTATCATTGATTGTTCATCTTATCATACTAAACTCCTTACTTAGCAAGTATGATTATATACTCAAACACACAATTTGTTCAAGTATTTCCTCATTACTATCGTATAGGAGGTTTCTTATCATAATTACATCATCAAATTCATCATATGATTAATACCCACTTATCCTAGTGTGGTAATTCATCCAATCATTCAAATTATAACATCATGTGTATAATTTTCACTTAGGTTTTAGTTCCTAAGCATGTATACATCATTAATTCAATCATAGCTTCAATAATTCATTCATAAATCGCGATTATGATGATTATCCAAATTTCACAACTTCACAAATCATCAAAATTTTACATACCTTATGATCCCATAGCTTGGATGATCATTAATTCACGTTCAATTGTGAATTTGAGCTTCGTTTAAGCTTCTAATTTGATGATTTTGTTAGAGGTTAGGGTTTTGGTTTCCTGGGGGATGCTTCTGGTCGAACAGAACACACACTCTAAGTGTGTGTTTTGTT
This sequence comes from Helianthus annuus, assembly GCF_002127325.2. NCBI lineage: Eukaryota > Viridiplantae > Streptophyta > Magnoliopsida > Asterales > Asteraceae > Helianthus > Helianthus annuus. The sequence goes on along the minus strand of NC_035436.2, from coordinate 73,705,998 downwards.
TTGACTTCTTTATTTATAGTTTAAGTTTATAATTATCCAGATTTGGCCCATCTTGTTTGGTTAGTTATTAAGTAGGATACAACCTACTAATTTCTAACAATATTCCCACTTATTAACTAGGTTAAACATTCCTAGTTAAATTAGTAATTTTGGGGAATCTATGACTCAGTTTATTTCAAGTCCCGTTAACTCGGGCTTCTATAAACTTTATTTTTCTTAAAAGCTTAAGCTTTCTTTTAGCTTTTATTTAATATTAGGCTTATTTATTTAAAAATCCTAATATTCACCGGGTTACTTTTACCATTACGGTAATTTACCCGTCTTTTAGTATTAATATGGTTTGATTAACAAACCCGTTTTCGGGGTGTTACACCAAAACTCAAACTTGTCTTGATTTGAGTCCCTATGGTTTCTAATCTTAACTTCTTGAGTCCAAAAGACAAACTCTGTTAGATTTTTTCAGTTAAGTTTTATGAAATCACCAAAATACCCTTAACATTAAATCTAACAAAAACTAACTAAGAAAAATTAACAAAGAAAATCTGTCTAAGAAAATCTAACAAAATTTGAGTTTTGGACTCAAGAAGTTAAGATTAGAAACCACTAGGACTCAAATCAAGACAAATTTGAATTTTGGACTCAAATAGTTAAAATGACCAACCACATGGACTCAAAAATGAGTTTACTATAAAAGTATGTAAAACTGTAACAAAATCAGTAAATAACATTTAGGGTAAATTACACTTTTCATCCTTTATGTTTATAACGGATTGCAACGGATATCCTTTAACTTCAATAATTACAGTCACAGTCCTTTTTTTGTTAAAAGCATTACACCATAGGTCCTTTAGTACTAACTTTGTTAAAATTATCAGTTAAGTCTAGTCATGTGCAAAGCACATGAGGGTATTCCTGTCATTTTACCCTACCATTTTATTTAGAAGTATATTTATATCTATTTATCAATAAAACAAAACCCTAAAAACAAAAATTTTTAAAAAAAAACATGAATATAAACCCAAACTTCATCTTCTTTATCCTAACTGTTGAAGTTGAACCACTGCCCTAGCATCACCACCGTAGTAAGCACCGCCACTGCCCTAGCACCGCCATCGCCGTAAGCACCTCCACCGTCTAAGAGATTAATTACCCCAGCCCTTCCCCAACTCCGGTCAGCCTCTCTCCGGTCTTCTTCTCCGGTTACTTTTTTTTATGGAGCTCGGACATCATCCAGCAACACTACTCCACTCTCCCTGAACTCTCGTTTTCTATGAAATCAACTCGCTTTTGAATCAGATCTGTGAAATCACATATCATTTGGGTGGGTGAGAGAGAGGGAGTTGAAGAGGTTTGTTGAAAAAAAGAAAAAAGAAGATCCGTGACTATCTTCCGACATATGAGAGAGACAGAGTAACAGGTTTCTTTCAAGTTCTAAGTGAAAAGATTCATTTGAGTAAAACACAAACCCTAGATACAACAAGGTACCCGTTAGTTTGATCCAACTTCCAATTCATCACAATTTTCAAAACCCCTTTTAGTTTTACAATTTACATTGTATCAGAACGATAAAGTCTGCACCTTGTGTGTGTATTCTTTTTCTTAACTTATTATCTTCATAGGTTGTTTTGCTGATATGAACACTTAAGGTACAATTCTTGTTCTTTTGTTTTGTCGGTAACAATTAATTGCCAGAAATCGTAAATCTTAAGTTTAATTTGTTGATATTCTAATTGTTAAAGTTTGTTGAAAATTGTTGAAAATTAGAAAGAGAGGGGGAGTGGCAGAGGTGGTGGTGGCAAGATGTGGTTGTAGTGGTGGTAAGATGTGGTGGTTAGGGTTTTAGGGTTAGGATATTGGGAAATATGATATGTATATGCAATTTTTTTTTTTAATTTTGTTTATTAAACATTTAAATAAAAGCAGAATTGACTATAATATCCTTAATTGTATAAACTTAACAAAAAAATTTAACCAAGTTAGTGCTAAAGGACGTAGAGTGTAATGAGTTTTGCAAATAAAGGACTGTGACTGTAATTATTGAAGTTAAAGGCTATCCGTTGCAATCCGATACAAACATAAAGGACGAAAAGTGTAATTTATCCTAACATTTAATAACCCCTCAATCTATAAAATAATATATTACTCAAATTACCATTTGAGAGTTGAGGTGGGTGGATTCACATGTCCTGACTTTGACAGTTACATCGCATACTTCAACTAAGACTAGAAGGTATGGTTTGGATGGGCTTGGAGGGGATGAGCCGCCACATAAGCGCCACGTAGGAGTGGCTTGGAGGGGATGGACCTAGGGGGGTGGGGGATGAACCCCTTTATGTATATATATGTATGTATGTATAGGTATATGTGAGAGGAAAAGGAAAAGGGAGGCACGGCACACCCGGCGGTGGGTGGCCGGGTTTGATGAAAGCCGGAAGAGGGGGGCGGTGTGGGGGTCCGGCGCCGGGCCAAGCCGGGCCAAGCCGGCCCCCATACCTTCTAGTCTAAGCTTTGCTTCCAAACCATACTTGTTTGTAGTTGACATGGACCCTTTTCATATATTATTCTTTTGTTTGCTCTTTTAAAAATAAATGTTTTATTAATATTGTTTTTACTTGTTTGTCTCTTTTTAAAACTGATGAAATTCAAATTTTGATTCATTTCATAAAGAAATAACAAGGACTAGGTCAACATCATGTAAATTATTGCCGGAACAAAATCATAAATATAAATTATTGAATTTTTCATCGAAAGTTAATATTTTTAGATGTACTATTTATACACTTATATATACATAAAAAACTATTAAGCTAATTTATTAATATGTTTTTAATAACCTACACATGACTTACAAATATGCAAGTAATATAACATAGTAGTACATAACCTAACCTACATATGTGTAGGTTATATTCATAAACAATTTTTTTTCTATGTGATAATAAATTTGCAATTAAAAAAAAATTACGATTGGAAAAAATAAATGGTAAATTTTGTCCGCAATAATTTTTATTCTACACATATATGTACGCGTGTACACATAATTTTACTACAAAACTAACTTGTGATCAAGAAAACCGTACAAACATTTGTACGTAGTGTTAGATATAATAAGAGAGGACATTTATGATATTACGGAACTAGTTTTGTCCATTTGTATCTTTGGTTTTAAATGTAACATTTCTATTTTAGGGGAGGAGGGTGGTCACTAGTGATAGAATTCTATCACTCCCAATATCCAATCAACTCATGTCATGTCATCACCCAATATTCTATCACTAGTGACAGAAATGTAGTGGGGGTGGTCGCTAGTGATAGTGATACAATTCCATCACTCCCAAATTTTTTTAATTTTTATTTTAAAATTAGAAATTAAACACTAAATTAAATTTCAATAATTTTTTTAATTTTTTATTTTAAATTAGAAATTAACAATAAAACACTAAAATTATAAATTTCATTAAATTTAAAACATACTACTTCAATTTAACATACTAGAAATCATGAAACATACAATTTAAAAAAAAAAACCTACTACTCGTCTGAATCATGAAACTCCAAACCTAGAGAACCTACTAGTTCGATTAAATCGTATCTCAACCGAAAATAAGTTTCTTCATTACGCAATTCTAGATGGATATTTTGTGGAACTTGAACTTGTGTAGGAGGATCCGGCACCCAATCCGGGGATATTGCATGTCCGTCTTCTTTGATAATCATATTGTGCAATATGATACATGCATATACTAGGCTATGTATTGATTTCTTGTTCGTCGCACGAACCGGTCGGTGTAGTATACCCCATCTACCCTTTAAAACACCAAATGTCCTCTCAACATCTTTTCTTGCCGATTCTTGCAATTTTTTGAACACGATTTCTTTAGGCTCGACAGGAAATGAGGGAGCTTTCACAAAAACAGACCAAGACGGGTAGATACCATCCACAAGAAAAAAGCCTCGTCTGTAATGTCGACCATTAACATAGAAAGGAGAGGAAGGTGCGGTACCATCCGTTACGGTTTGAAACAACGGCGACGTGTGCAACACATTGATGTCGTTGTTTGAACCTGGAACACCGAAATACGAATGCCAAATCCATAAATCATTCGACGCCCCGCTTCTAGTATGATGGTTGGTCTTTTGATGTCTCCCCTAACATACGCACCTCGCAACTCTCTTGGACAATTTTTCCACTCGATATGTGTACAATCGATGCTACCGAGCATCCCGGGAAAATGTCATCTAGCCTCGTGTGCGGCGTAAATACGTGAGATGTTGTGGCTCGTCGGTTTACGTAAAAACTCTTTAGCATACAACTTAATGACCGCGTTGCAAAAAAATTGCAAACATTCACGTGAAGTTCTGGACGACATAGCTAGGTATTCATCATATTGATCGGGAGGGTTACCTGTCGCTAGTTGGCGAATGACGGACGTGCATTTTTGTATCGGCGTGAAACTTGGTTTGCCCCTCGCATCGTAACGTTCTTGAAACCATTCCTCGCTTGCTTCGATGTCTCCAACAATCTTTAAAAATAAATCTTTGGGTAAACGAAACCGATCTCTAAACGTTTCGGCATTGTAGAGCGGATTTTCCACAAAATAATCGTTCACTAACACTTCGTTGGCACGTACACGATCACGGTCTACCATCTTCTTCTTTGGGCGGGACGACTCGGCATCAAGTTCGTTATACACCGACACAAATATTTTAGCGTCTCATTGTCGGAAGACGACTCGGTATCGCTATTGCTAGAAAGCGGAAACGTCGAATCCGTAGGGAAATCCATTTGAGAAAGATGTAGATTGTGTGAAATGGGTTTATGTTTTTGATGTGTGAAATGGTTTAAAATGGAGATATATATAAAAGGTTTAAAGGTTTTTTTTTTTTTTTTTAATAAACTTTACCGTTGAATAACGGTCGAATATATGCCAATGTTCAAATTCTTTCAAACTTCAACGCGTTATAACTTCAACGCGTTTCAAATTTCACGTGTGATACAAATGGAGGCGGCGGTGTGCGTTATAAAATAACGCGTGATGGCACCTCCATCACGGACCGCCTCCTCCGCCCTTATTAGTGTTCATTCACTTCTCTTTTTAATATTTATTATATTTAAATTATTGTTCATTAACTTCATGTTCATTAACTTCAGAATTTAATTTAATGTACAGGAGAATACACAACTTAGGACGTAAGTCTTAGGTATATGTACCCCATCCTCTCTTTAATCTGCAAATCACTTCGTGCAAATGTATGTACGTGTGTGAGAGAGAGAGAGTTTTATTTTTTACTAGGAGAGAAAGAGGGATGATTGGTAAAGCAAAAGCTATAGGCAGGAATTGTTGGTTTCTGAAAAGCTTCATGTGTTGATAGAGTAACTCATAAGAGAGGATAGGGGGACCAGTGCTACCTTTAATAACCTGCCCCAAATTTCACTTTTATTTTTTGTTTTTTCCTAGTTCAAATCAACTTCAACCCCCAAATATGTAACAACTTAAAACTTATACCTATAAATCTTTAAAATAATGTGTAGGTACTAGCATATACTGTGTATACAAAACCTGCAACCTATAGAGTAAAGGCCGAGCTCATACTAGTTAAACAGAGTTTAAGCTCAACTCGTTTGCAACCATGTAATATCCTATAAAAAGTATTACTTTATGATAACTACAAATTGCCAAATAAATAGTCACAACTGTCTGAAACATTTCAGAGTAATCCGCATCAAAACAATTGACGTAACCATATAACTCTTGAAATGTAACGGTTTGAAAGTCGTCCATGCACCTAATTATGTGATTTATAATGATTCACCAAAGCACCAACGCAAATATCTAAACAACAATAGACATCTTTGACCCAAATAAGTCAATGGCGTTGTAAACATACGACCAGTATAAGCTTACAACAAAGTCAAGTTTTGTCACATAACAACATTGTTGTGGCAAGATTTTTTAAGGTTTGAAACAGTTGGCTTTTCAAATTGTCATCATCCCAACAATGCATGAAATGTCAATCACGGAGGTTCAGAACCGCAGTGTTGCTGATAAATGCATATGTGGATAAGGTGGTTAGCGGAAGTATACAGAAACCTGAGGGATGTCAACATCGTTCTCCTCCTCATCTTCGCAAGCCACCATCAGATCCAGGTGGCGGCGATACGGCGGAATCTCCATCTTAGCCACATCACGGGCCACATCCACCACCTTCTTATCCATTCGATCTTTATGCCTAGGAAACATGCTGTTATACAACAAACAGCTTCCACACGAAATGCTATAAGCGTCAAGTCCCTTATCCGCAAGCCATTTGATGAGTTCCCTTAACGTAGGGTTGCCCTTGATTGTCCACCTGTCCCACACGGTCCAGCTCATATCCTGGTGTTTGATGACTTTTGGTGGGACCGGCTCAGCCATGGAGAAAAGAGGGAGTGCCAGGTTGGCAAATGTGTTACGGTAGTCTTCCACCTTGTGGCCCCCGTCGATAACCTTGTAGAGCTCCAGACAGACCAAACCAGTGGCCATTGCGGTTGATGTGGCGATTGCGGGGATGATTCTTCCGGCTATGAATTTGGCTCTCAGTTTGTCGACTTCCGGGATGCTATAATTCCTTGCCCTCATGTTAGCCAGTCCTGCTATGAAATCCATATGGTAATTGGTGTCGTCATCCTGCAAAACACAGATCGTTTTAAAATATTTACGCATGGAATATGCATACATATTGAAACTTTTATAAAGTACGGGTCAAAACAGGCTAGATTGTGCCGGGCTGACCCGCAAACATCTTTTTTATTGAGTTCAAAATGAATCATTTTGCTAACGTGTTCTTTTAGTACAAGTCAATATGGGTCAGCTATGTTTGGGTTGACCCGCAACCACTTTTCTGTCCATTTATGAAAATTAATCACAAAGAATCTAGGGCTGCAAGCGAACCTTCCTTTGTTAAGAATATATATGTGTTCACCAACTGTTCATGAACACTTGCCGAACGAGATTGTATGTTCGTGTTCGTTCATTAAGAAAATGAGCGTGATCATGTTCGTTTGTTAATTTTAGGTAATGAACTTTCATAAACACAAACAAACTAATGTTCATGAACACAAATGAAAACGAACAAACACAAACAAGCATTCATGAACGTAATATATAATACACTAATACTTATTAAACATTATATATATTGGAATTTTGAAGTATTTAAATAAAATAAAATATTTTAAATATAAAAATTAAAACACTAATGAACATAACGAACACGTTACCGAACGTTCAAAAAAATAAATGAACGAACGCGGCCTCTGTTCATGTTCGTTCATTTAACTAAACGAACGAACACAAACAAACTCCCCGCCAAACCGTTCACGTTCGGTTCAGTTGCAGCCCTACTAAAATCTTTGAATAAAATATATTTAAAAGTCTATATACAATAAAAAAAAATACTTTTGGTGTGATCGATGATCAATCACAGCCCAAATTGACCCATTCATATTAGTATATGGGCCAAAACCGACACCTCTAATAAAATAAGTAAAAAAAAACGTAAGAACCTTCTCGAATTGAATAGGTTTCATGACATAACCAGAAGGAAGAGTCTTTCTGCGTTGTTCTAGCTTCTTGATTAGTTCATCAATAACTGCAGCGTCATCTATAGATGCAGAAGATAAACTGGTAGCATTTTCATCAGTCTCGATCTTGACACCCTGTTTTGGTTGAAAGTCGGGAACGATAACCCGATCAACAGCCTCAGCCAGCTTCTTGGGATTTTTAGCCCAATCGGGAACCAAGATGCCGAATGTTTCAGCCCGAAGGATGGAGCCCGCTAATACAAAGTTAAGGTGGCTCAGGTCAGAAACAGAGAACTCCAGTGGGCGTGGGAAACGCTTCGGGGCTGACCAAAATGGAGCTCCTGTACTTGTTAGCGCATCCTCTGGGAACGTGTAAATCAGTTGCTTCATACGATTAGAGAAGTAATCTTCAAACCTAGAAATAGATTTATAAATTTGAAAAAAACATAAGAATACAAGCACTATACAGTATGAACAGCATTGGATCTGAATAAATAATATGTGTGTGTGTATAGTGGGAGGTTCATTGGGGAACACTAAAAAAGTGGGGAACCGACTCAAACGAACTTTGTTTGGACTCATTCCAGCGGCATTGGAACCGGCTCGTCGAACCCTAATATATATATATAGGGTTAGGGTTTGGCTTTTAGGATTTAGGGTTTCATATTAGGGTTTGGCTTTTAGGTTTTAGTCTTATGGTTTAGGGTTTAGAGTTTCTAGTTAGGGTTCGACGAGCCGGTTCCAATGCCGTTGGAATGAGTCCAATCGGAGTTTGTTTGAGTCGGTTCCCCTCGGTCCCCCACTTTTTTAGTGTTCCCCATCGAACCCAACCCTATATATATATATATATATTGCAACAGAAAAAAACAAAGTGAAAAGGGTACTACTTTAGACGAGCCCAAGTGATGCAATCTTGGAACGTTTCACATCTTTCCCTGTCAAGACACTCAAGAACGCGCTCTAAATTATCCCGAGCCTGAGCATCACCAGCATTCCTCATTGCAGTTGTATACTCACTGGGGTTCGAGAGATAGGCGTTGACTTCCGATGGGGTTTTCTCAAGCAGCCCTTCAAACTCTGACCGTGCCCAAGTCAAACAATGGTCAATGTTATGCGGGAACGAGTGCACAGTACACATGGGTGCTTGCTTCTCTGGCGGGTCCCTAGAGGCACCATAGTTTTCAGTCAAATGCGGAATAACCATCTGAGTGTTGCACTTAGCACCGAGTGTACCAGACTCGAGAAGTGGCTTTTGGAAATACACGCATCTTTGATCAACGTAAAGTCTTGCATTGACATTATCTAAAGCATTAATGACAACGTTTAGATTCTCCCAGAAAGTATCATCGAAAACGTTTTCCGTCTCGGGGCCCACACGGTTTTGTAAAGCTTCGATCTGAAGACGAGGGTTGATCAATGCAGCTGCGGAAGCCGCGACAGTGGATTTCGCCTGCCCGATATTCCAGTCACGAAATAAGAATTGCCTGCTGAGATTGCTTTTCTCGATCACGTCATCATCTGTGACTGTTAATTTCCCGTTAGCTCCACATGAAACACCCATTAAAGCTAAGTTTTTCAAGAATTCACATCCCAATGCACCGGATCCTACAACGAAAGACCGGGTGTTTTCTAATTTTTGCTGGAATTTAGCTCCGAATACTGAAATTTGGGCATCGTAACGGGTGTTCAAAGGTTTGCAGTCGCTGGGTTCCAGTGGTTCAGTAGGAAGCGATTCAATCGAATCAAAGTAAAAGAACTGTAGAAACATAACGAAAATAAATCAGACCACTTCAGGAATAGTGTATACGAAAGGTGGCCTTTTCGACCGATTTTATGAATTGTGTCAAATAGTACAAACAGATTGAAAGTCACCCAATGTCTAAATGCCATTTTCGTCCCTGAGGTTTGGCCAGTTTTGCGACTTTCATCCAAAGGTTTGTTTTTCCATGTCTGGATCCAAAAGGTTTGAATCTTGCCATTTTCATCCGGCTCGTTAACTCCATTCTACTTTTCTCTGTTAATCCAGGGGTATTTCCGTCTTGTTTGTTAACCTAAAGGGCAATTCGGTCTTTTTCACTTTATGTACAAGCATTTAGCATAACGTACAAGTATTCAAAAGACTGAATTGCCCTTTAAGTTAACAAAAAAGACGAAACTCCCCTGACTTAACAGAGAAAAATGGATGGAGTTAACGAGCCAGATGAAAATGGCAAGATTTCAAACCTTTTGGATCCAGATGCGAAAACACAAACCTATGGACGAAAGTCACAAAACTGGCCATACCTCAGGGACGAAAATGGCATTTCTCACTATTTTATACAATGGCATTGTACGATAGCTTTTTTTTATTAAACGTAACAAAAGTGTTTGCAGTCAACCAACATGGCAGTTTGTACTAAAATGGCCCATTCACACCTAGCCCGACCTGCCATCTTGCCACCTCTAGTGTAGAACACAGAAAAAGTCTTTTACAGGCAGACTTAAGAGAGCAGAGCATTGTATGTTTGACCAGACGAATGACATGTGTACACTAACCTGAACAAGTGGATGGAACTTTCCCGAGCACGCCTTGACAACTTCTTGACCGACAATACCACCAAACATGGCAGCCATAGGATTAAGCACGGCTCGGGCACCATACGCAAAGTTCCGCAAAAGTTTCGGATTTAAATCATCTAATTTTCCATCTCCCAAGCCCTCGTTCATGGCGGTGGCAATCGAAATCAGCTTTTGAGCATCATCTTCCAAACCAGCAACGGGGAACCGCCCCATTTCACACATGAACTTATCAAGTGCTTGAAACGCCAGATGCAACAGCGGTGGGCGGTCAAATTTAGCGAAATCACTCAACAGAAACTCCCCTGGAGTTTTAATCGCTTCTTTTAACGGCTTGAAGTTCAAGACCTTCGGCTGTTTGACTTGCGTCACGATACCACCTTTTACATACGTGCCGAAGTTGGTAGTATCTTCTTCAAGAAAGAACGAGTATGGTCTGCAGCTTTTGACCTTTCGTGGTTTTCCATCGTTAAGTTCTGTCATCCCATGAATTTCGGAAAATATGACGAGATCACCGTCTTGGAACTCCAACCTTTCATCGTCAACACAGGTTACAAGTGCGGGTTTATCGTTGCTAATTGATGCAATGATGCCAGTATGTGGTTCCTCCCCATCGACATCGGTTACGGTGAACTCAGGGCCGAAATCGCAGAAAATGTTACCGAAAAGTCCTCGGACTTCGGTCTTGATGAAAGCAATGGGAGGTTGATGGTTGTGGCAGTAATCGTCAAACTCGATAGCTGTGTCTAAGTTAACGTCGGTAAAGACCACAGCCTGTGATATCATATGAAAAAAAAACGTCAGAAAACTGTACAAATGTACGAATTCTGAAGAGTGAAGAAAACTGTTAATGGTAATACGGTATAATACTATAATCACATAAATATATGGCTGCATTGAGCATACAAACAAACACATAAATATCCTCTGCATTATGTGTACAAGTGAAGTAAACGGTTACCTGAAAGTTAGAAAGTTGTTCTTTAGTCAACTTTGTAGACAAGGTAGAGACCAGCACCGCATTGTTGAGCTCCTGCAGTTTCTGAGCGGAAGCTAGGGCCCTATTCTTGCCAACGTCGTTTTCTGAGAAGATAAAATTGCTGGACAAATCCCACAGTTCCACCAACCCTTCATCATGCAATGTCACAGACTTTACCCCAGCAAGTATAAGATTTTTTGCTGCAAGAAATGTTTAAAATAATGAAACTATTGCGGAAAAAAAAAACACGACTGTCCATAACCAGTCTGCTGTATTCTATATTCAAGCAAGAATGGTAGAAAAATGACAGCCACAGCCACAGATAGTGTTCTAATAGCAGAACATGCACCATCAGCAAATCGCTTAAATAATATGGTTTGAAGGGCTAGCTAACAGATAACCAGAAATAACATCAGTACCTGCTACAGCCTACGTAAGCTGACAGATAACCTCCATATTCAGATTATGGATGTTTCACGTTGTTCATATTTTTAGATGTGCTTTAAACTGAATATTGCCCCTGAAGGCGCAATATCCGTTTAGACTTTCGAGTGTTCAATAAAAAATGACTAGTTAAAACTTTCGGAGCATTTAAGATAAAAATAACTAGATTGGATAATCATGTAACGAACACTGTTAGTTGAGATAATCGTAAGGTTACATATATAACCCACCCTGATAATATATCATATAATCGTATTGTTATCTGACTTCGATTTTTCCAATTTGCAATAATCACTTTCGAAACACGCATCCAAACACCCCCTTAGGCAACAACGTCAACTAAGCACAATTATAAAATAACCTTGGAATAAAAGCAGCTATAATGCGTTTGAATAAGTAACTAATAAAGAGGAGAGGCTATCATATATTTACCTATTTCTGCACCAAGTCCTTGCATCCCAGAAATCAGCACATTAGACGCAAAAAGCCTCCTCATAGTCTCCCGACCATACACCGCAAGCTGCCTGCTATGCAAATCCTCATCAATCTCCTGCATATTCACATCCTCCAATCCCATATTCGTCGTCACCGACGGTTCCACAACAGTACTACTAGCACTCACACTAGACTCCTCACCACCACCACCGCTCTTCTTTCCGTCACACTCACCCGTCCCGGCAGCACTACCTCTAGACGTGGCCGACGCACAAGAAGCCGTCAAACAACCGATCCGTGCCTTTTTCCTTAAACTACCAGTATCACTATCACTACCGCTATCTTCGTCAGGCTTCACTACTTCAACAGGACGTTTTCTTGGTAGCATATGGAGTAAAAAACTGCTGAAACCGCCACAAATCCCCATGGAAACCAAAATCAACACAACAATTACAAAAAAACTCGTGAGATCGGTGAACAAATACGCTACAATTATAACAAATTACAATAAAGGAAACCCTAAACATAACCCTAGGTATATGTGTTGCTTGGTGAGTGAAATTTTCATTGAATTAACAAGGTATAATTTGAATTGCAAGTAAAGGAAAGGAAACTTACCGATCGAAGGTATCTTTGAGCGGTTGATTGTTGAGGTTTTTGTTTGTTTGTTTGTTTGTTCTGTGCTTTGTGGTAGAGTTGTGTTGTTGTTCTGGATGATTCTCAACAGTTGAGGGTTTTGGTTGTGATTTGTGTAGAAGAAGGAGTGAGATGAGTGTAACAAACTATATTTGATATTGTCGTAGATGGTGGGTGGCTAATGTTTTGTTTTTCCATAAGTTTACACAGCAAAACAAAACAAAAGTTAATGTAATTGGGCTAATGCATGATTATATTATTATATATTATATACTAAATACAATAACATAATACATGTATGTGGTTTGGGTTAAAATTACATATTTACTTCAGGTTATGATTTTTTGGGTGTCGGTAATGGCCAACTTCATAATATTGTCGTACTATCTTGGTATTGAGGTTAAGCAAGCAAGAGACGGGATAAGCTTGAAGCAAACTGGGTACGCAAAGAAAATTCTCTCAACGACTGGAATGATACACTACAACACCTCGAAATACCCTATGGAACCTAGGATGCAAGTTGACGGATAAGACAAGATAACTTGTGGATGCTATTCGGTATCAACAGTATCAGCGCATCATTGGAAGCTTAAGACATCTCACACATACAAGACTCGATCTCAATTACTATGTGAGAGTTGCTAGTCATTCACCAAAACAAAGTCATGTGAATTAAGCTAGTCAAACATATTGTCCGACACATCCAAGGATCATTAATTAAATATTCACATGAAGGAAAAGAATGTTCTGATTGGTTTTAATGATAGTAGTCATTCGACGAATCAAAGTGATGGAATAAGCACTATGAAGATGGTGTTTTATTTTTCAAACACTCTTATGTCATGAATCTCAGAGAAACAAAAATAGTTGCTTTATCTTCATATGAATCCGAGTTTATTGCAAATATGTCTACGACTTGCCAAGCGTAATGGTTAAGAGGGTTGATGAATGAGTTAATGGGTTACGAAGAAAAATGTGTTACACTCCACATTAAAGATCAATCAACAATCACTCATATGAAAAACCCAGTGTTTCGTGGGAGGAAATTCATGCCGAGTTTGTTAAAGCTGATCAACAGAAAGCGGACATATTGACAAAGGCATAACCAAGGATAAAATTAAAAGAAATGAGAATACTATTGTAGGATCGTTCGACTGGTCCGAATGAGTCGTTCAGAGAGGTTCTGATCTATTTCAAGTGCGGAAAACAAGAAATAGACTTAGAAACAGCTGATCCTTCACTTTTAACACTGATTGTATTGATTTGAACGCGAATACACTCAGTCTTCACACCGGCAGCACTTCGGTATGGAATACAAGGGACTAACCACTGATTTCGCTCCTGAATGCCCTATATATAGGGATCTGATTGGCCCGAAATGACATAGTGACAATTGGAGCGGAATTAGCTCTAGAGATTCCGGGGGTATTAGATCTAGGTGGAACCAATAAGGATTAGGGGATGAATGTTGACTAAATCCTATTGAAGAGATAAGCATGCAAGGTTTTCAATGCACATCGAATAATTAATTAATTAGTTTATGTTTTGAATTTTAAATAGGTTAGGAAGCTTCTTTTGCAACTAGGGTTGTAAACGAACCGAATGTCCAGCCAACAGTTCGTGAACTGTTCCGCAAGAAGTTCGTTTGTATTCATTCGTTTAATAAATGAACCAACATGATCAAAAAATTTTGTTTGATTAGTTAAATGAATGAACATGATCAAAAAATTTTGTTCGATTAGTTAAATGAACGAACATGAACAAATGTTCCGTTCTTTTAATTGTGTTCGTGAACGTTCAGTAAGGTGTTCGTGAACATTCATTCATTTGCATTCATTTATGTTCGTTTGTTTTGTTTTAGTTAAAGATTTATGTACTTTCATATATTTTATCTATGCTTTTTATATTATTTAATTTTTATTACCCTAACAATTAAACTAGAAAACCCAATTTCACCTTGTTTATGCACTATTCTTCTTTCCTTTCATATTATATACATTGACGAATACGATCGACATATGTTTCACAATTAGAGCTTTAAGTTTCAATGCTACTCTCTAGGCCATCCACCTTTAGCCTTCGTCGTGTTTGCTAAATTTATTTGTGTTCGTGAACCGTTTATGAACACGCTCATTTCCTTAATGAATGAACACAAACATAAATTGTCGTTCGGTAAGTGCTCATGAACCGTTTGTAAACACATTTATTTCCTTAACGAACGAACATAAACAAAACTTTGTGCGTGTTCTTTAGTTTGTTTAGAGCCCTATTTTCAAGTATTACAACTATAAATAAAGGGTAGATCTCATGTATTTCTTATGAGTTTAACTTTGATCAATAATCAATAAAAATATGTCGTGAGTGTTCTTTGCTTTGATATGTCAATTGTTCCCAACAAAGTTTACTTAAGTTAATTAACTTAAAATATTTCATTCTGGTCCAACCCAAAAACACATACTTAGGTATATTATAACAATTAGGTTATAACTCTGTGTATTACACGAGTTGAATAAATAAATTTTATGTACTAAATAATAAAACAATATATCTTTAAAAACCTCATTTATTGCATGGGTTGAATAATATAATTTTATATATTAAATAATAAAAAGTTATATCTATAAGAACCATATTGTACAGGTTGAATAAATGTAATTTTATATATCAAATATTAAAAAAGTTATATCTTTAAAACCACGTGTATTCCATGGGTTGAATAAATGTAATATTGTTTATCAAATAATAAAAAAAGTTATATCTTTAAAACCCCCATGTATTACACGGCTTGAATAAAGATGATTTTATATACCAAAAACAAAGAATTATATTTAAAAAACCTAATGGATATACTCGGTACACGATAGATATGGTGATTACGGACAGGGGAGGAGCTTAGAGGAGGCCGGACCGGGCCTCGGCCCCGTGCGGTTTTTTCGCCCAGTAGTGTTAAATTTCAGGTTTTCGAGAATTTTTTCAAATGTGTATTGGTTCGGCCCAGGCTGATTTTATCTCCAAAAAACATCGGCCCATGCTGAGTTTTAGGTCAAGATCCGCCACTGATTACGGAGATGATTATTGAAAAGAGAATACAGTGGTCAATGTTATTCAAGAAGCAAATAAGCAGCCATTTGAGTGGTAAAATATAAATTATATTTAAAAATCCCGTAATAAATCTAATTATATATATATATATATATATATAATAAGGTAAAGGTTCCTGTAAAAAAGACCAAAAGTGTGAGAAGGATAAGAAAGAATCTACACCATTAGATCTTTGATCTAATGGTTTAGATTAATAGAGACCAAATTGTAAAATTTGTTTTATTTTTTTGGACTGAATTGAAAATTATAGGGGTAATAAAGTCTTTATATCCATTCAAAATAGTAAACTGTAATCAAAATCCCTACAATTTCGATCTTTCTCTCCAATCGCACGACCAGAGCTCTCTCTCTCTACAATTTCGATCTATCTCTCTACATTGCAGTGAAGCGGCGACGGTGAGCGGCAGCGGCGGTGGTGGTGCCGGATCGGTAGTGGTGGTGCGGCGGTGGTGGGTGGCGGATCGGCAGTGGTGGTGCGGCAGCGCCGATCTCTCTCTCTACATCGCAGGACCAGATGATCTCTCTCTCTACACGACAGCAGCGGCGGAGCGACAGTGGTGGTGCCGGAAGTGGAGAAGATGATACAGATGTGTAATGATTATTGAATGGTGTTATATATGTGCTGAATGGTGTTATATTCTTTATTGAATGGTGTTTATATATGTGTTGAATGGTGTTATATTCTTTATTGAATGGTGTTATATTCTTTACTTAATGGTGTTATATACGTGTTGAATGGTGTTATATTCTTTACTGAATGGTGTTATATTATTTACTGAATGGTGTTATATTCTTTACAGAGGTGTAATGATTATTGAATGGTGTTATAGATGTGCTGAATGGTGTTATATTTTTTACTGAATGGTGTTATATTCTTCACTGAATGGTGTTATATACTTACTGAATGATGTTATATACTTGCTGAATGATGTTATATAATTATTGAATGGTGTTATATATGTGCTAAATGGTGGTTGCAGTGTTATTCGTAGTGTTTTTTTAGAGATCTTTTAAAAAAATCATGTTCCTATAATTAAGGTGGCGGTTATGGTAAGTTTTGAATTAACTGAATTAATTATAAAATTACTTGTTTACCCTTTTGAATTAATTTAGATGGAGGACACATGTCATCTCCACAATATTTCTCACATTTGTCACACTTTTAACCTTTTTTACAATAACCTTACCCTATATAATAATATTGAAATTATATACAATTTGTTTAAAATTATGTAATAAAATCGATATAATAATTTTTTTTAATAATGAAAATAAAAATAAATAATATATTAATACAAAGTTTGGTTTTAGTGATAAATAATTTGGTAATTTAAAAATATCTTAAATTAACAATTTAAATTTAAAAATAATATTTTATTAGAAAAATATAAGTATTCTATTCGACATTTAAAGTATGATATCCAGACATTTTAAGCCCAACCCATTACTTATGGGCTTTAGGGTTTATGGTTTTCTTCATCTATATATTGTAATGTTAAATAATGAGAATTCAGTTTTATCTCTTTTCTCTTTGGTTTTTAACACGTTATCAGCACGTAGACTCTAATCAACTAAGATTACCGGCAATCTGAAATCATCCCCAAGTCGCTATCATTCAAAACATTCTCCAGTTCATCAAATCCGGGTATGTGACAACTCGAAATTTAGAACCTTTCGTGTATTGTAGTGTAACCGACTTGAAACGTTATGTGATTAATTAATTGTTGGCTTAATGAACAATATGTGAACACCCTATGTGATTATATATTATGCTTATGTGTATGCTTGTATGTATGCGACCCGAGACAACAAGGACCCGACTCGAGACCATGTGGTCTCGAGTGAACAGTAACCATTAGGCCGGTTTGGGCCTTTGGCCGGTTGGGCCATTTGGGCCGTAAACCCTCATCCGAAACCCTTTAGGGTGCACCACTTGAACTAGTATATATATATATCACCCTAGCTAACCTTGTCATTTTTGATCAACACACACCCACACCCACACTCTCACTCTTTCCCTCTCTAAAAAAAAAAAAAACCCTTGAAACCAAACATCACCTTCACTCCCTCATTCTCGGATTTTTGGACTCTTGGATCGGCTCACACACGAAATCGGTTGGAAGATTCACACACTTGGAAACCCATCAACCGGTTAGTGTTTATGATGTTTATTGTGATGTTAGCTCGATATGATGTTTATTGTGTTTGATATTAGTGTTCCATGATGATTCCTAATGTATATGATGTTCTAATGTGTATAATGTTGATAACCGGTTAATATGTCTTGATTTCGGATACATATTGCATGATGGGCTATGGTATCTTGTGTTTAAATGTGATTCAAACCACTTAGGTTGATGAACATGAAACCGGCTTACATAAGAATCGGATAAATGTCCTAAAAATCGATGTTTTGTGATGAATGAAACCATTTAATAGGTATGTTCAAGTGTGTTGATAGTTATGAGTAGGATGAATGCATAATGTGTTTGAATAAGGGTTCATTGATATGATGAACAACATGAACATGATATGAATATATGAAGAACTAGTTGAATGTGTTATAAAGGTGCTTGAATATTTGAATTCTGCTATGTTTGATCCATTTTAGCTAAATGATAGACAACAAAACATGTTTTAGTGGATAGTACCATATAATGTTGCATGACATTCGAATTTCATTGGATAGTACAACTGTGCAGAATCAGCAACTGTTGGGGAGTCGGAACCCCTGGTTGCGACTCGCAACCACAGCATTACAAGCCGAGACCACCAGTTGCGACACAGGTTGCGAGTCCCGTTGCGACTCGAAACCTTAGCATGATCAGCCGAAACCATGGTTGCGACATAGGTTGCGACTCGCAACCATCCATGATCAACACAAACAGCATAACCCGCAACCATGCTTGTGAGTCCGGTTGCGACTCGAGACCACACTTAGTGGGCTTGCCTGGTTACGGGCCTTAGTTAATGGGCCGGCCTTATGGGCTCCTTGTGCCACTGTTTAATGCGTGTTTTGGGCTTAAGTAATTGGGCTGAACATATGGGCTATACGTGCTACTGTTAACTGAATATGTTGTGCACTATTGAAACTGCCATGATAGAACTGTATGCTAGGATCGTTACTTGTACGTGCACTGCTTGGTTTGAATCTGATTATAAATGGTATCTATGTTAGGACATAGTTGACCACTTGCAACTTGACCGACCTTTCTGTGATTAACTGCCGAGCAAACCAAGGTGAGTTCACACCCTCTACAAAGCATGGGATTCCCTGGGTTGGGAACGGGGTTAAGGAACGTGGATTCCTCGTCCTTCTTGGGTAGGACAGCGATGGTTCAGGAATGTAATTCCTCGTCCTGGTGGACGAATATCTCGTACTAGACTGAAACTCTATCACGAAGTCCCTCCTTTTTTATATTGACTTAATCGCCGGGCCAATGGCGAGCGGGTCATTAGTTAGATAGCGCTATTTAGGTCTGACAAACCTCACACCGTGCCGCAGAGGACGGGCGTGAACTAATGGATCTGGGGCACGTCAATGATGATAGACATTGACGGTTTTCAGGGCACGTAAACATGACTACAGTCAGCGGTCGATATGGTAACGAGTCTAGTGTACGCATGGGGTAGCCCCCACGGCCGAAATGCCTGATAACTATCATGGGGTAGCCCCCACGGTTGGAATGCCAGAGTAACTGGGAATGATTAAGTCACGTTTTCAAACTATGGGGTAACCCCCACGTCAGGATGCCAGATAAAGGAAACTGTTTTCGAAACAACTAAAACGAACACCCAACTGTGAACTCACTCAACTAGTTGTTGACTCGTTACTACATGCTTTGCAGGACCATAGGTACTCAGCTGGAGCTTGCATGGAGGAGAGTCGTTGTGGGACATGGATTGCTGCGTACTACGTTAAACTTGAAACCATTTGAACTTGTGTTTTAACTTTAAGACTTATGCTTCCGCTTGTGACTTAAACTTTGTTTGTTTGAAAACACCAATCGTATTGGTTAAACTTTTATAATTATTTATATGCTCGTTCAGTATGATTGGTGGCTGGATCCTGGTCAGTCACGCCTCCAAGCGGTAGTACTCCGCGGGTGGATTTTGGGGGTGTGACAGATTGGTATCAGAGCCATTGGTTATAGTGAACTAGGTTTTAATAAAGGAGAAACGTTTTTGTTAAAACCAGACTATAACCGGTATAGTGCTCAACGGTCCACAACGACGCTCCACTCCACATGCAAGGCTCGACATTCTAAGTGATATGATATGTGTATATTGCCTACTTGTTAGTTACATAGTACATTGCCCATGGTATGCTTGATTAGTATAACTACTGTTGTTTGAATACGTGCGTGCTTACTCTATCCTACTATCGTGCTTTCGCGAACCTCTCTCACTCGTGTTACTCTTGATATGAAGAATCATGTCTGGACGCGTTAACATGACACAAGCCCAGTTGACGGCTCTGATCAACGAACGAGTTGCCGCAGCACTCGCAGCTGCATACGCAGGAGGTATATCCTGCAGTCCGAACTTATCCTAGGATCTTTAGGATCCTACTCTCGTGAACCAACCTTTGTGTTAAACTCTGTCTTTCTTTCACCTACCTTAGGTCAACATGCTCAGGCACCGGTGTGCACTTTTAAAACCTTTATGGACTGCCGACCCACTACTTTTAGCGGAACTGAAGGAGCAGTAGGTCTCCTACACTGGTTTGAGAAACTAGAGTCTGTGTTCGAAATGTGTGAATGCCCTGAAGCACGCAGGGTGAAGTATGCTACTGGTACTCTCGAGGGTTTGGCCCTCACGTGGTGGAATGCTCAAGTGCAAATGCTGGGGTTGGTTGCTGCCAACGCCACCCCATGGGAAACTTTCAAGGAAATGATCAGGGAGGAATACTGCAGTCGCGATGACATTCATAAGTTGGAGGACGAATTCTACAACCTCAAGATGACGGGGTCAGAGATTGAGGCGTATACTAAGAGATCGCATGAGCTTGCCTTGTTGTGTCCTACTATGGTGGACCCTCCGTATAAGCGAATTGAACTCTATCTCAAGGGCTTGGTGCCAGAGATCCAAAGTCATGTGACTTCAGCAAACTTGGCCACTATCCAGCAGGTTGTTCAGTTGGCCCACCGTCTCACTGATCAGGCGGTGGAGCAGAACAAGTTACCAAAGCGCATAGGTGCTGCAACTACTTCTGGTACCTCTAGTGAGAACAAACGGAAATGGGATGGAACTTCAAACAAGGGTTCAACTTCTGAGCAATCTCAGTCTCAGCAGAGAAAGACTGACGACCACAAGAGCCCCAGTCAGCAATCGTCTGGTGGTCAAAGTCATGGTGGGTACAAGGGGAATCACCCCAAATGCAATCGTTGCAACCTACACCAAAGTGGGCCATGCACCAGGGGCAACTGTCATCGGTGCAACAAGCCTGGTCATGTTGCAAAGGATTGCAGGAGCGCATACCCCGCCAACCAGAATCGTCAGCAACCTCAACAGAATCAGCGGCAGCAACAGGGTAACAACAAAGGGTGCTTTCAGTGTGGAGCTGAGGGCCACTTCAAGAAAGATTGTCCCCAACTGAACCAGAACAACCACAACAACAATCAAGGGAATGGCAACAATGGGAACAACAACAACAACAATGGTGCTAAGGGGCGAGTGTTCGTGATTGGCCAAGGTGAAGCAAGGAATGATCCCAACGTGGTGACGGGTAAGTTCCTTCTCGACGACTTTTATGTTACAGTTTTATTTGATTCGGGTGCCGATACTAGCTACGTGTCCCTAGAAGTTAGTCAAATGCTTAAGCGTATTCCAACACCCCTGAACACCAAGCACACTGTAGAGCTAGCTAATGGTAAGAGTTTGGAGGCCTCGCACGTAGTCAAAGGTTGCCAACTTATTCTCGCTAACCAGACCTTCTCTATTGACCTTATTCCTATCATCTTGGGTAGCTTCGACGTTGTCATTGGGATGGATTGGTTATCCCAACACCGAGCAGAGATTCTTTGCAACGAGAAGATCGTTCGTATTCCGGGTTCCGGTAGTGAACCACTTATGATTCGTGGCGACAAGAGAAGTGCTGTTGAGAACATCATCTCTCTCCTTAAGGCCCAGAAGTGCTTACGAAAGGGCCACACTGCGGTTTTGGCTCTAGTTACTGACACCACAGAGAAAGAGAAGAAGCTAGAAGATTTTCCAGTTGTACGAGACTATCCTGAGGTATTCCCTGAGGAATTACCTGGTCTTCCGCCCCATCGCCAAGTCGAGTTTCAGATTGAACTAGCTCCTGGAGCTGCGCCTATAGCTCGTGCACCTTATCGTTTAGCTCCATCTGAGTTGGAAGAACTCTCTGCGCAACTACAAGAACTCTTGGATAAGGGTTTTATTCGTCCTAGTTCATCGCCCTGGGGGGCTCCGGTGCTATTTGTGAAGAAGAAGGATGGTACCTTCAGAATGTGTATCGACTATCGTGAACTCAACAAGGTGACTGTGAAGAACCGTTATCCTCTACCGCGCATTGACGACTTGTTCGACCAGTTACAGGGGTCAAGCTACTACTCGAAGATCGATCTGAGATCGGGATATCACCAGCTGAGAGTTCGAGAAGAGGATGTCTCCAAGACAACCTTTAGAACCCGTTATGGGCACTATGAGTTTTTGGTCATGCCGTTTGGGCTGACAAACGCACCCGCAGTTTTTATGGACTTGATGAATCGAGTGTGCAAGCCCTATCTGGACAAATTCGTTATAGTCTTTATCGACGACATCCTGATCTATTCTAAGAGTCAGGAGGAACACGAACAGCATCTACGGCTTATTTTGGAACTCCTTCGAACAGAACAGCTTTACGCAAAGTTCTCGAAATGCGACTTCTGGCTTCGTGAAGTCCATTTCCTAGGACATGTGGTGAACAAGGATGGGATTCACGTTGATCCATCCAAAGTGGACTCTATTAAGAACTGGCCTGCACCTCGCACACCAAAGGAAATTCGCCAATTCTTGGGATTGGCATGTTACTACAGGAGATTCATTAAGGATTTTTCTAAGATCGCGCAGCCTCTCACCTTACTAACGCAGAAAGGCGTTGTTTATCGTTGGGGAAATGCACAAGAGTTAGCTTTTCAGCACCTAAAGGATAGACTTTGTAGTGCACCTATCCTTTCACTGCCAGAGGGCACAGACGATTTTGTGGTTTACTGTGATGCATCAATTCAAGGTCTTGGTTGTGTATTGATGCAACGAGATAAAGTTATAGCCTACGCCTCACGACAACTCAAAGTTCATGAGAAGAACTACACTACGCATGATTTGGAGCTGGGAGCTGTTGTTTTCGCACTTAAGTTATGGCGGCACTACCTGTACGGAACCAAGTGCGCCATCTACACCGACCACAGGAGCCTAGAGCACATATTCAAGCAGAAGGAACTGAATATGCGGCAACGACGATGGGTCGAGCTGCTGAATGACTATGAGTGCTCCATCAGGTATCACCCGGGCAAGGCCAATGTTGTGGCTGACGCCCTCAGTCGAAAGGACACTGCGCCTAAACGCGTGAGAGCTCTACAACTCACTATACATTCTAGTCTACCTTCGCAAATACGAGCTGCTCAGATAGAAGCACTGAAACCAGAAAACGTTAGAGCTGAAGCCCTACGCGGGTCAAGACAACGCTTAGAACAGAAGGAAGACGGTGCTTACTACGTAACAGGACGCATTTGGGTCCCACTCTATGGCGACTTACGAGAACTTGTGATGGATGAAGCACACAAATCTCGCTACTCGGTACACCCTGGTTCGGACAAGATGTACCACGATATTAGAACTACGTATTGGTGGCCTAGCATGAAGGCCCACATAGCAACTTACGTCAGCAAGTGTTTGACTTGTGCGCGAGTCAAGACGGAATATCAGAAACCCTCAGGCCTACTCCAACAACCAGAGATACCACAATGGAAATGGGAGCAAATTTCCATGGATTTCGTTACTGGCCTACCTAGATCCCAACGCGGAAACGATACCATTTGGGTGATCGTGGATCGACTCACAAAATCCGCACACTTTCTGGCAATTAAGGAGACGGATAAATTCTCCACTTTAGCGGAAATATACCTCAAGGAAGTTGTTTCGAGGCACGGGGTGCCCACCTCTATCATCTCTGATCGAGATGCACGTTTTACTTTGGAACTGTGGCAGGCAATGCACAAGTCTTTTGGCTCACGTCTAGATATGAGCACAGCGTATCACCCACAGACGGACGGGCAGTCCGAGCGCACTATTCAAACCTTAGAAGACATGCTACGTGCATGTGTAATCGACTTTGGCAACAGCTGGGAAAGGCATCTGCCACTCGTGGAATTCTCGTATAATAACAGCTACCACACTAGCATTAAAGCTGCTCCGTTTGAGGCATTGTACGGACGTAAATGCCGGTCACCTCTTTGTTGGGCAGAGGTAGGGGATAGTCAAATCACTGGGCCACAACATGTGGTAGACACTACTGAGCGGATTGCTCAAATACGACAACGCATGGCGGCCGCTCGAGACCGTCAGAAGGCCTACGCCGATAAGGGCAGGAAACCACTTGAACTCCAGGTTGGGGAGCGGGTATTACTCAAAGTTTCACCCTGGAAGGGTGTGGTTCGTTTTGGTAAACGGGGCAAACTTAACCCACGATACGTTGGACCCTTCGAAATCATTGAGAAAATAGGCAAGGTGGCCTACAGACTGAACTTACCAGCAGAACTCGGTGCAGTTCACAACGTTTTCCATGTGTCGAATCTGAAGAAGTGTCTGTCAGATGAGACCCACGTAGTTCCTCTGAAGGAACTCACGATCGACGAACAGTTGAAATTCGTCGAGGAACCAGTCGAAATCACGGACCGGGATGTTAAGGTCCTCAAGAGCACTAGAATACCTCTCGTTCGAGTTCGTTGGAACTCACGTCGCGGCCCAGAGTTTACCTGGGAGCGCGAAGATCGGATGAAACAAAAGTATCCCCAACTGTTTGCAAACGGTACGACCACTACTGAGGCTGAAGCTACGGAATTTCGGGACGAAATTCCAGATCAACGGGGGGTGGATGTGACACCCCAGGAAAACCGGGAAAACCATGCAACTTAACTAGCTTCCTCAGTGAGTGCCATCAAATTTCGGGACGAAATTTCTTTCAACTTGGGGATGATGTGACAACTCGAAATTTAGAACCTTTCGTGTATTGTAGTGTAACCGACTTGAAACGTTATGTGATTAATTAATTGTTGGCTTAATGAACAATATGTGAACACCCTATGTGATTATATATTATGCTTATGTGTATGCTTGTATGTATGCGACCCGAGACAACAAGGACCCGACTCGAGACCATGTGGTCTCGAGTGAACAGTAACCATTAGGCCGGTTTGGGCCTTTGGCCGGTTGGGCCATTTGGGCCGTAAACCCTCATCCGAAACCCTTTAGGGTGCACCACTTGAACTAGTATATATATATATCACCCTAGCTAACCTTGTCATTTTTGATCAACACACACCCACACTCTCACTCTTTCCCTCTCTAAAAAAAAAAAAAACCCTTGAAACCAAACATCACCTTCACTCCCTCATTCTCGGATTTTTGGACTCTTGGATCGGCTCACACACGAAATCGGTTGGAAGATTCACACACTTGGAAACCCATCAACCGGTTAGTGTTTATGATGTTTATTGTGATGTTAGCTCGATATGATGTTTATTGTGTTTGATATTAGTGTTCCATGATGATTCCTAATGTATATGATGTTCTAATGTGTATAATGTTGATAACCGGTTAATATGTCTTGATTTCGGATACATATTGCATGATGGGCTATGGTATCTTGTGTTTAAATGTGATTCAACCCACTTAGGTTGATGAACATGAAACCGGCTTACATAAGAATCGGATAAATGTCCTAAAAATCGATGTTTTGTGATGAATGAAACCATTTAATAGGTATGTTCAAGTGTGTTGATAGTTATGAGTAGGATGAATGCATAATGTGTTTGAATAAGGGTTGATTGATATGATGAACAACATGAACATGATATGAATATATGAAGAACTAGTTGAATGTGTTATAAAGGTGCTTGAATATTTGAATTCTGCTATGTTTGATCCATTTTAGCTAAATGATAGACAACAAAACATGTTTTAATGGATAGTACCATATAATGTTGCATGACATTCGAATTTCATTGGATAGTACAACTGTGCAGAATCAGCAACTGTTGGGGAGTCGGAACCCCTGGTTGCGACTCGCAACCACAGCATTACAAGCCGAGACCACCAGTTGCGACACAGGTTGCGAGTCCCGTTGCGACTCGAAACCTTAGCATGATCAGCCGAAACCATGGTTGCGACATAGGTTGCGACTCGCAACCATCCATGATCAACACAAACAGCATAACCCGCAACCATGCTTGCGAGTCCGGTTGCGACTCGAGACCACACTTAGTGGGCTTGCCTGGTTACGGGCCTTAGTTAATGGGCCGGCCTTATGGGCTCCTTGTGCTACTGTTTAATGTGTGTTTTGGGCTTAAGTAATTGGGCTGAACATATAGGCTATACGTGCTACTGTTAACTGAATATGTTGTGCACTATTGAAACTGCCATGATAGAACTGTATGCTAGGATCGTTACTTGTACGTGCACTGCTTGGTTTGAATCTGATTATAAATGGTATCTATGTTAGGACATAGTTGACCACTTGCAACTTGACCGACCTTTCTGTGATTAACTGCCGAGCAAACCAAGGTGAGTTCACACCCTCTACAAAGCATGGGATTCCCTGGGTTGGGAACGGGGTTAAGGAACGTGGATTCCTCGTCCTTCTTGGGTAGGACAGCGATGGTTCAGGAATGCAATTCCTCGTCCTGGTGGACGGATATCTCGTACTAGACTGAAACTCTATCACGAAGTCCCTCCTTTTTTATATCGACTTAATCGCCGGGCCAATGGCGAGCGGGTCATTAGTTAGATAGCGCTATTTAGGTCTGACAAACCTCACACCGTGCCGCAGAGGACGGGCGTGAACTAATGGATCTGGGGCACGTCAATGATGATAGACATTGACGGTTTTCAGGGCACGTAAACATGACTACAGTCAGCGGTCGATATGGTAACGAGTCTAGTGTACGCATGGGGTAGCCCCCACGGCCGAAATGCCTGATAACTATCATGGGGTAGCCCCCACGGCTGGAATGCCAGAGTAACTGGGAATGATTAAGTCACGTTTTCAAACTATGGGGTAACCCCCACGTCAGGATGCCAGATAAAGGAAACTGTTTTCGAAACAACTAAAACGAACACCCAACTGTGAACTCACTCAACTAGTTGTTGACTCGTTACTACATGCTTTGCAGGACCATAGGTACTCAGCTGGAGCTTGCATGGAGGAGAGTCGTTGTGGGACATGGATTGCTGCGTACTACGTTAAACTTGAAACCATTTGAACTTGTGTTTTAACTTTAAGACTTATGCTTCCGCTTGTGACTTAAACTTTGTTTGTTTGAAAACACCAATCGTATTGGTTAAACTTTTATAATTATTTATATGCTCGTTCAGTATGATTAGTGGCTGGATCCTGGTCAGTCACGCCTCCAAGCGGTAGTACTCCGCGGGTGGATTTTGGGGGTGTGACAGGGTACACTATCAATATCTCGTACTGTATTGAATATATATATATATATATATCTTTTTTTATTATTATTGCAAACAGACATGTATCAAAAGAAAAATCACAAATTGTTGATTTTTTTTGTTTCAATCAAACCGGCGGTCATTGTCGCCCAAATTCATGAACCCCGTACAACTAACAGGGAATAAACAATGAAAAAAAACTCACTCTGGCGATTGTCCTCAACCGCCTTTTTAGACCTCATCACTGTCGGACCTCTTCTCTTTCTCTACCTCCTCTTTCTCTAGATTTCTTGATGGAGGTGACAACAGGAAGTGATCAACTTTCTTATGGGAAAGCACCGACAACAACAGCAGCAAGCCGGTAGTATCGACGGCACCGACATTCTTCCTCACGATAACGCCGTTTACAGAGCCCTCTTATGTTCTTCCGCAGGCCTCTACAATCCGTTTGGCGAAAAACCAAACTCAACATCGATCGTCACATCATCCTCCGTCCAGATCCCATCGGAGAAGCAAGAGAGAAACCTGCCCTTCCATCCATCATCGGAATCCGTACCGGAGATGGTTATTTCCAATAAGCCTCTAGGCGACGATTGAAATTGCAGTTGCCGCTTTGCCTGGAGATCACTTTTAAAAGCGAAATTGGAGTTAGCGAAGCCGCTGGAAATCCAGTGGTACGATGGAGTAGAGATTATTTTAGAGTTCTTTGACAGTAGTGTAGATGGGAAGTTCTATAGAATATGAGGCGGCTGACTATCTTTTCTAGGGTTACCTAATATCACTCTTACGATGGTTAAATAAAATAATAATAATAACAATAAAAAGCTAGTTTTGCATATATTAAAAGCAAGTTGTGGGTGACAACTGTTATCCATCTATATTCCACAATATACTTTATATTACTTGTATTGGGCCGATTAAGGATACACAAGGCCAACCCACCTACTGGATGGTGATTTACTAAAAGGGCAAGTTAGTATCGATCCAATTGCAAAAAAAAAAAACTTATATTCAGCACATGTCTCCTTTGATATAATATTCTTTGCCTCAACTTCTCGAAATCTACATTGGTGTTCCTTTTGACACCTGGCCCCTACTCCCGAATAACAAAATACTAAGAATTTTCATATATTGATTTAAAAAAAATAAATAAATAAATAAAACATATACATATCAGATTTTTTTTAATCGTATGCCCCTCAAAATCGTGGGCCTTTTGCAAATTAAAAGGGACCATATATATTTTTTTTAATTCGGGCCCAGTACATCGTAGCAACCCAAAACAACCTTCATATGGACCATATATATTTTTTTTAATTCATGGGCTAAATGTGAATACATTTTTTTTAATATTGCTACAGTCCATGTGGGTTCTTTAATGGATACGTGTAGTTTTGAAAAATGAATTTGAAAACTTTGTTTTTTACTGAAGTTATCACTCACCAAAGGCATTAATAAACATGCAATTTGTCTCAGTTTACGGATCATTATGTGGATGTTAAATATCCATGTGATTTTGAATTTTCTAAATGGAATTGAAAACTTAGTTTTACTTTGGTCCCATATTTTATATATATAAAAAGTTTTTGGTTATTGGAGTTTTCGATGGGAAAAAGAACCGGAGGGTGGTTTTAAAATATATGTGTTAATAATTATTATTATTTAATGTTTTGATCCAACTGTTCTCCATTACATATCAATAAATAATTATTTGATATTAGTTTTGATCGAACATTTTTTTTAGTTAGAATGACATTTTTTTAGTACGAATATATAGTGGGATACTATTTGAATTCCAATTTTAACCCAATATAATTTTACCAGACAACCACATTACAGGATACAAAATTCATAAATGACTTTATTTTCCTTCTCTATTTTATAAACATACTTAAAGTTTAGAACCTGCAGTTCTAGCAAAAGAGAACCCGAAGTTCTCATACAATATACATTTCATTGGAAGGCTTGTTTTTAAAATGCCTTATTTTTTTCCTTTGTAGATAATATGTCGAACTTATCAAAACTTGAATTTACCGCACTTGAATTAACTTTTATTTTTTTTTATTTCCTGAAGAAATATGCATGCTAGCTCCAGTAGAGCGATTATTGGTAATGAATGTCTGGTAGATAGCGGTAGTACTAACACTATTCTTAAAGATATGAAATTTTTTTCTGAGTTGTCTCCGGCAGCGACACCGATTAGTACTATATCTGGCGTCAGTAATCTTATCGAAGGCTCCGGAAGAGCACACATAACATTATCTTCGGGTACCAAATTAACTATTGATAATGCATTATATTCTAATAAATCCAGAAGAAATTTACTCAGCTTTAAAGATATTCGAAAAAACGGTTACCACTTAAAAACAATATCTGAAAATAAAATTGAATATCTTCAAATTACTTCAAACAAAAATGGCCAAGAAATAATTGTTGAACAATTAGAAGCCTTATCCTCTGGATTATATTGTAATAATATCAATCCCATCGAATCATACATGGTGAGTAACCAAAAGCTATTAGATAAAGACACATTCAATATATGGCATGACCGTCTAGGTCGTCCTGGTAGCATAATGATGAGACGAATAATTAAAAGTGCAACCGGGCACCATCTCAAAAACTTAAAAGTTTTGCTACCACAAGACTTATCATGTGCAGCATGCTCTCTGGGCAAACTTATAACTCGGCCCTCACAAACTAAATTAGTACATGAAACCCCCTCATTTTTAGAAATAATCCAAGGGATATTTGTGGGCCTATTCATCCTCCTTGTGGACCATTCCGCTATTTCTTGGTCTTAATAGACGCATCCTCAAGGTGGTCACATGTGAGCCTTTTAGTTACTCGAAATGTAGCATTTGCCCGACTTTTAGCTCAAATCATACAATTGAGATCCAATTTCCCCGATAATCAAATTAAAAACATCCGGATGGATAATGCGGGAGAGTTCACATCTCAAGCTTTTAATGACTATTGTATGTCAATTGGGATCAATGTTGAACATTCAGTACCTCATGTTCACACACAAAACGGTTTAGCTGAATCTCTGATTAAACGGTTACAAATAATCGCTAGACCACTCTTAATGAGATGTAAATTACCATCTTCTGCATGGGGTCATGCTATTTTGCATGCCGCTGCACTGATTAGATTGAGACCAACTGCTGATCACGAATACTCCCCATTACAACTGGTCTCCGGACGAGAACCAAGTTTGTCCCACCATAGAATTTTTGGTTGTGCAGTATATGTACCAATACCGCCACCACAACGTACTACAATGGGACCCCAAAGAAGACTGGGTATCTATATTGGTTTTAACTCCCCGTCCATAATTAAATATTTAGAACCAATGACGGGAGATATGTTTACAGCACGGTATGCTGACTGTCATTTTAATGAAACAATGTTCCCAGTCTTAGGGGGAGATAAGGACAAAGAAAGACTGGTAACGCAAGAAATAATGTGGAATGCATCATCGCTATCAAATCTCGACCCCCGAAGTGGTCAATGTGAATATGAAGTCCAAAAGATCATACATTTGCAAAGAATAGCGAATGAATTACCAGATGCATTCACAGACACGAATAGAGTGACAAAGTCACATGTACCAGCATCAAATGCACCTGCTCGAATTGAAGTAATCCCAGAAGCGATTACTATACAACGAAAGCGTGGGAGACCAATCGGTTCCAAAGACAAAAACCCACGGAAACGAAAAGAGCGAAGTAACGCAGTTGGTGAAAACTCATAAAAGATTATAAGTGAAACCCCGGTAGAGGTAAATGTCCCAGAAGAGACAACTATGAATCCAGAGGAAAATGAAGTTTCAGAAGAAACACCGGTACCGAACGAAAATGTGATCTCTATTAATTATGTACAAGATAGTACAATGTGGAACCGGAATAAAACACGTGTTGATGATATATTCGCATATGCTATAACAACGGATGTAATCAATGAAAATGATTACGTGCCTAAAACTTTAGAAGAGTGCATGCACAGAAATGATTGGCCAAGATGGCAAGAAGCCATGAATGCCGAATTAAATTCGCTCGAAAAGCGACATGTTTTCGGACCTGTAGTCCGAACGCCCATAGACGTCAAACCAGTTGGGTATAAATGGGTGTTTGCAATAAAGAGAAATGAAAAGAATGAGATTGTACGATATAAGGCTCGACTTGTAGCACAAGGGTTTTCCCAAATCCCAGGAGTTGATTATGAGGAAACGTATTCCCCTGTAGTGGATGCGATAACCCTTAGGTTCCTAATCGGCCTCACAATCTCTAAAGGACTTCATATGAGACTAATGGATGTCGTCACCGCATACTTATACGGGATACTTGAAAATGACATCTACATGAAAATCCCTAAAGGATTAAATTTGCCTGAAGCATTAAAATCAACACCTCGAGATATGTGTTCTATAAAGCTCCAGAGATCTTTATATGGTCTCAAACAATCTGGTCGTATGTGGTACAATCGACTTAGTGAATATCTCGAAAAAGAAGGATACAAGTCTGATGTAATCAGTCCATGTGTTTTTATAAAAAGGTCACTCTCAAATTTCACTATAATAGCAGTCTATGTTGATGATATCAACATCATCGGATCTCCTGAAGAGATAGAGAAAGCTACTCATTTGCTAAAGAAGGAATTTGAAATGAAAGATCTTGGTATGACGAAATTATGTATCGGACTACAATTTGAGTATCTGTGCAATGGCACATTTGTCCATCAATCAAACTACATCCAGAAGATGTTAGTACGGTTCAATATGGATAAAGCACATCTGTTTAGCGTACCTATGGTTGTCCGACCGCTAGATCCACAGAAGGATCCTTATCGCCCTCAAGAAGAAGACGAAGAAGTACTTGGTCCAGAAGTACCATACTTAAGCGCGATCGGTGCCCTTATGTATCTCGCAAATAACACAAGACCTGACATTACATTTGCAGTACATGTATAAGCGAGATACAGTTCGAATCCAACATGTAGACACTGGAATGGTGTAAAACATATATTCCGGTATATTTGCGGGACACAAGATTTAGGTCTTTTCTATCAGAAAGATCAAAAGTCCCAGCTTGTTGGGTATGCTGATGCCGGATATCTATCAGATCCTCACAAAGCAAAATCTCAGACAGGTTATGTATTCACATACGGTGGCACAGCAATTTCTTGGAAGTCAACTAAGGAAAGGAAACTTACCGATCGAATGTATCTTTGAGCGGTTGATTGTTGAGGTTTTTGTTTGTTTGTTTGTTCTTTGCTTTGTGGTAGAGTTGTGTTGTTGTTCTGGATGATTCTTAACAGTTGAGGGTTTTGGTTGTGATTTGTGTAGAGGAAGGAGTAAGATGAGTGTAACAAACTATATTTGATATTGTCGTAGATGGTGGGTGGCTAATGTTTTGTTTTTCCATAAGTTTACACAGCAAAACAAAACAAAACAAAACAAAAGTTAATGTAATTGGGCTAATGCATGATTATATATTATTATATACTAACTACAATATAATTTTAATATGTATAATTCTATCATTATACTAAATACAATAACATAATACATGTATGTGATTTGGGTTAAAATTACATATTTACTTCAGGTTATGATTTTTTGGGTGTCGGTAATGGCCAACTTCATAATATTGTTGTACTATCTTGGTATTGAGGTTAAGCAAGCAAGAGACGGGATAAGCTTGAAGCAAACTGGGTACGCAAAGAAAATTCTCTCAACGACTGGAATGATACACTACAACACCTCGAAATACCCTATGGAACCTAGGATGCAAGTTGACGGATAAGACAAGATAACTTGTGGATGCTATTCGGTATCAGCAGTATCAGCGCATCATTGGAAGCTTAAGACATCTCACACATACAAGACTCGATCTCAATTACTATGTGAGAGTTGCTAGTCATTCACCAAAACAAAGTCATGTGAATTAAGCTAGTCAAACATATTGTCCGACACATCCAAGGATCATTAATTAAATATTCACATGAAGGAAAAGAATGTTCTGATTGGTTTTAATGATAGTAGTCATTCGACGAATCAAAGTGATGGAATAAGCACTATGAAGATGGTGTTTTATTTTTCAAACACTCTTATGTCATGAATCTCAGAGAAACAAAAATAGTTGCTTTATCTTAATATGAATCCGAGTTTATTGCAAATATGTCTACGACTTGCCAAGCGTAATGGTTAAGAGGGTTGATGAATGAGTTAATGGGTTACGAAGAAAAAAATGTTACACTCCACATTAAAGATCAATCAACAATCACTCATATGAAAAACCCAGTGTTTCGTGGGAGGAAATTCATGCCGAGTTTGTTAAAGCTGATCAACAGAAAGCGGACATATTGACAAAGGCATAACCAAGGATAAAATTAAAAGAAATGAGAATACTATTGTAGGATCGTTCGACTGATCCGAATGAGTCGTTCAGAGAGGTTCTGATCTATTTCAGGTGCGGAAAACAAGAAATAGACTTAGAAACAGCTGATCCTTCACTTTTAACACTGATTGTATTGATTTGAACGCGAATACACTCAGTCTTCACACCGGCAGCACTTCGGTATGGAATACAAGGGACTAACTACTGATTTCGCTCCTGAATGCCCTATATAGAGGGATCTGATTGCGCCCGAAATGACATAGTGACAATTGGAGCGGAATTAGCTCTAGAGATTCCGGGGGTATTAGATCTAGGTGGAACCAATAAGGATTAGGGGATGAATGTTGACTAAATCCTATTGAAGAGATAAGCATGCAAGGTTTTCAATGCACATCGAATAATTAATTAATTAGTTTATGTTTTGAATTTTAAATAGGTTAGGAAGCTTCTTTTGCAACTAGGGTTGTAAACGAACCGAATGTCCAGCCAACAGTTCGTGAACTGTTCCGCAAGAAGTTCGTTTGTATTCATTCGTTTAATAAATGAACGAACATGATCAAAAAATTTTGTTTAATTAGTTAAATGAATGAACATGATCAAAAAATTTTGTTTGATTAGTTAAATGAACGAACATGAACAAATGTTTCGTTCTTTTAATTGTGTTCATGAACGTTCAGTAACGTGTTCGTGAACATTCATTCATTTGCATTCATTTATGTTTGTTTGTTTTGTTTTAGTTAAAGATTTATGTACTTTCATATATTTTATCTATGCTTTTTATATTATTTAATTTTTATTACCCTAACAATTAAACTAGAAAACCCAATTTCACCTTGTTTATGCACTATTCTTCTTTCCTTTCATATTATATACATTGACGAATACGATCGACATCTGTTTCACAATTAGAGCTTTAAGTTTCAATGCTACTCTCTAGGCCATCCACCTTTAGCCTTCGTCGTGTTTGCTAAATTTATTTGTGTTCGTGAACCGTTTATGAACACGCTCATTTCCTTAATGAATGAACACAAACATAAATTATCGTTCGGTAAGTGCTCATGAACCATTTGTAAACACATTTATTTCCTTAACGAATGAACATAAACAAAACTTTGTGCGTGTTCTTTAGTTTGTTTAGAGCCCTATTTTCAAGTATTGCAACTATAAATAGAGGGTAGATCTCATGTATTTCTTATGAGTTTAACTTTGAGTCAATAATCAATAAAAAGACGTCGTGAGTGTTCTTTGCTTTGATATGTCAATTGTTCCCAACAAAGTTTACTTAAGTTAATTAACTTAAAATATTTCATTCTGGTCCAACCCAAAAACACATACTTAGGTATATTATAACAATTAGGTTATAACTCTGTGTATTACACGAGTTGAATAAATAAATTTTATGTACTAAATAATAAAATAATATATCTTTAAAAACCTCATTTATTGCACGGGTTGAATAATATAATTTTATATATTAAATAATAAAAAGTTATATCTATAAGAACCATATTGTACGGGTTGAATAAATGTAATTTTATATATCAAATATTAAAAAAGTTATATCTTTAAAACCACGTGTATTCCATGGGTTGAATAAATGTAATATTGTTTATCAAATAATAAAAAAGTTATATGTTTAAAACCCCCATGTATTACACGGCTTGAATAAAGATGATTTTATATACCAAAAACAAAGAATTATATTTAAAAAACCTAATGAATATACTCGGTACACGATAGATATGGTGATTACGGACAGGGGAGGAGCTTAGAGGAGGCCGGACCGGGCCTCGGCCCCGTGCGGTTTTTTCGCCCAGTAGTGTTAAATTTCAGGTTTTCGAGAATTTTTTCAAATGTGTATTGGTTCGGCCCAGGCTGATTTTATCTCCAAAAAACATCGGCCCATGCTGAGTTTTAGGTCAAGATCCGCCACTGATTACGGAGATGATTATTGAAAAGAGAATACAGTGGTCAATGTTATTCAAGAAGTAAATAAGCAGCCATTTAAGTGGTAAAATATAAATTATATTTAAAAATCCCGTAATAAATCTAAGGGTAAATTACTTTTTGAGTCCCTGTGTTTTATGGGTTTTAACTACTTGAGTCCAAAAGCAAAAAGTTTAACGACCTGAGTCCCTATAAGCATTTTCTTTAACCATTTGAGTCCAAATTTCTAACCCAGTTAGAATTTTGTTGTTAAGTTTTGTTAAATGACCAAATTACCCCTATAAAACACATAAAACACAGGGACTCAAAAAGAAAAAGAATATATAATAATAATAATAATAATAATTATTATTATTATTATTATTATTATTATTATTATTATTATCATTTAAAAATCGTATCATCATCTTCACCAAAATGGATCAACAAACCCAGACATCTTTTCAACCATATTCATCATCTGGCATGAAGTTCTTTCCCCAATTTCAAACATTTTAAAGACGAACACGCGTTTAACACTTTAGTGAACGTGTGCACATTCCATCTAAACCCATTTCGCTTCATACCACGAGCTAATTCAATGGCGTTTTTATCATACCCGTTTTGTGCATAACCCGCGATCATCGTATTCCAATAAACTACATCGTTTAACCCGGTCTGATTCGAAAAAATCTCCATCGCCATATCTACTTTTCCTTCTCTGCTACACGCAACAACGACTGCATTTTTCGAAACCACATCAACATTCCAATAAACTATATCATTCCCAGTTTTCACCATAAATGAATGGAGTTGCTTCCCGTACCACGAATTCCCCAATTTTGCTGTCAAGTTACACATTCTAGTAAGCGAAAACTCGTCAACACGCGCTTCATGCCTCACAGAATGCATCTGCTTTAACAAATTAGTCGCCTTTGTTTCATATCCCGCACTGTTTGCATACCCTGAAAACATTGAATTGTAGGCGCTTGAATCTTCAGAAGCAACAAGAGATTTCGCTCCGAAATCGTCAGATCTGCTTTCGTGGTGGTTGTTGATGGCGGCGGTTGTGATGGTTAGTGGTGGTGGTTGGAGTGATGATCTTGTGGCGGTGGTGGTTTATGGTGATGGGGTGGTTGGTGATGGAGGCGATTGATGTGGGTTTTTTGAGATCTGAAGAAGAAGAGGACACAGAAGAAACCTGCAACTTCAATGGAACCTCCAAATGCACTTGAAGGATTAAACAGGTGTAAAACAGAGGATTTGATGGAGAATTATAAGAAAATATATGTACAGAATTGGGACCTTTGATTTTGTTGAAAAGTATGGAACTTGGTGGATATAAGATAGAATAAACAGAAAACGAGGAATGATTGAAGATTGAAGAAGACAAAGTGAAAGGATTTTAGTGGATTCTAGGTTTATATGTTATGTATTTTATTTTTATGTTTATTTAAATGTTAAGGGTATTTTAGTCTTTTCAAGAAAAACTAACATAATATTCTAACAGTGTTAAAAAATTGGACTCAAATGGTTAAAGAAAATGCTTATAGGGACTCAGGTCGTTAAACTTTTTGTTTTTGGACTCAACTAGTTAAAACCCATAGAACACAGGGACTCAAAAAGTAATTTACCCTAAATCTAATTTTATATATATATATATATATATATATATATATAATAAGGTAAAGGTTCCTGTAAAAAAGACCAAAAGTGTGAGAAAGATAAGAAAGAATCTACACCATTAGATCTTTGATCTAATGGTTTAGATTAATAGAGACCAAATTGTAAATTTTGTTTTATTTTTTTGGACTGAATTGAAAATTATAGGGGTAATAAAGTCTTTATATCCATTCAAAATAGGAAACTGTAATCAAAATCCCTACAATTTCGATCTTTCTCTCCAATCGCACGACCAGAGCTCTCTCTCTCTACAATTTCGATCTATCTCTCTACATTGCAGTGAAGCGGCGGCGGTGAGCGGCAGCGGCGGTGGTGGTGCCGGATCGGTAGTGGTGGTGCGGCGGTGGTGGGTGGTGGATCGGCAGTGGTGGTGCGGCAGCGCCGATCTCTCTCTCTACATCGCACGACCAGATGATCTCTCTCTCTACACGACAGCAGCGGCGGAGCGACAGTGGTGGTGCCGGAAGTGGAGAAGATGATACAGATGTGTAATGATTATTGGATGGTGTTATATTTGTGCTGAATGGTGTTATATTCTTTATTGAATGGTGTTTATATATGTAACACCCCCAAAATACCACCTGCGGAAACCCCGCGAGGCGTGTTACACATCAGAGTCTGAGCCACCAATCACATTGAACCAATAGTAAATACTTAAATAAAACATGTCATTAATAGCCAAGATTAAATGTCAAACACAATATCAGTTCACAAATGTTATGTAGCGGAAGCATATGATAAGTCGTTCAGTAATTATTTCAAAATAAACTTAAAACCAATGTATCCATTATAAACGATCCAGTAGCTTCGATCCATGACCACTCCAGCACGCCCAGATAGCAAGTCCATATTCCCAAAGTTAACGACCTACAAGCATGCAACAAGTGTGTCAGACTACGCTGGTGAGTTCAAGGTTTTGTTAACGTATTGAGTTACCAGATGTATGTTAATGCGATACAATGTTACGTTACGCTGTTGCTCATGTTAGATACCCTAGGGAGTGTGCCCATGTGTATCCGGGGAGTGGTTACCCCTTGTTTGCTATGTTGCCATCGTTAGATACCCTAGGGAGTGTGCCCATATGTATCCGAGGAGTGTGCCTCTAACAACCATAGCCCTATCCAGATAATTAGTTCACGCCCGTCCTTACGGCCCGGTGTGAGGTTTCCCACCTAATAGCGCTATCAACTAATTACCCCCATTGCCCTCCAGGCAATAACCAAAACCGATTAAGTTGTTTACCCAATGTTTCCCATCCAAATGTTTACTAGTTGTCCCAAACCACCGGGACGCATGCTTGAGAAAATGCAATGAACTCACCTGGGGTTGCTCGGTATGATACACAAAAAGTTCAGTTAAGCTACAATGTGTTCAACCACGTCCTAGCACGTTTATCATACAAGTCAGGTTTGGTTCACATAATGCACACAGGTTTACACATAACTAACAGGTTTCAGGCACGTATAGATCATGGCAACACTTTAACAATCAAGCTATACAAGTTACAGTCACAACATATCAACTTGCACGATTAAATAAGTCCAATAGTATCCGGCCCAACATGTTGTGCGATCCACAACATGTTGTGCGATCCAACCAAACCCGGCCCAACAATAATATACAACCCAATAACATATCGGCCCAATACACCAAACACATAACAGTCTTGTGCGGCTAAAGATGTAAGCCCAATGTGCTCGGCCCAAATTCACTAACACAAGTGTGCCTTGTGCGACCCGGACAAATTGTACGATCCAGGTAGCTTGTGCGAACCCTTTGGGTTGTGTGATCCAAACTTAGCCCAACCCAACATAACACCCGGCCCAACATGTTAAGAAATTTATATAAAGATCTCGGCCCAGCAACAAAACAGTCACTTGTGCGATTAGTGTGGGCTTGTGCGTTTGGAGACCCTTGTACGGTCTGATCCTCTTGTGCGACCAGGTCAGCTTGTGCGACTGACCTGCTTGTGCGTTCGGACCTCATGTGCGATCAGAAGATCTTGTGTGATTAATACTTGTGCGATCCGATCCTTATGCGATCAGACCTTGTGCGGTTAGTTAAATGTTCCTGATTTCTTGCCAATCGGTTATAATTATCATTTGCAAATCAATTCCAAAGTTCCCATATTTGAATCAATCAACAGTAACAGTTTCTAAACCAACACTATTATCGATCAAACCAAGAATTCAACACCTAATTCATATGAACCCTAGTGCTATGCTTATGAACAATATCTATCAATTCAAGTTAACAATACCAATCCTTCAAACAAACAGTGGATCGATATTTAAATCTAACCAATTCATATCATGGCCGATTGCTTATTTATTCGGTAATACCACAAGATCATCAACAGAAATCAAACATCATCACTCGCATGCAAGGCATAGCAACATCAACCCGGTTTAATAAAATCATGCAATCACAACATCATTTAACAAGGTATCAATATCAATACTAACCGATATCAAAGAGGGTGAGCAAGGATTGATCCAACTTGTGATCTTGGTGCCGTCGGCTTCCAAGCAAAACGAGAGAGAGAGAGAGAAGGTCGTCTAGGGTTTGTGTGTGTGTTGTGAGAATTGTAACTATGAGAGAATGACCTCCTGAGGTGTGTGTATGTTGTACGTATAAGATAAGTGGGCCGAAACCCCCTAATGGGCTGCCCATTGGTTCCGGTTACAAGGAATACGGCCCAAGGCCTTGTGCGTTCAAGTAGAGGTTGTGCGTTCAAGAGTCTTGTGCGGTCGACTCACTTGTATGAATATACATTCACATAAAATAAACATAACATTCACATAAAATAACCATAACATTCAACCAATCATAGTTCACGTGAGCACGTAACGTTACACAAAGTGGGTTTAAATTACGAGTTGTCACAGTATCCCCAACTAAAAAGAAATTTCGTCCCGAAAT
This sequence comes from Helianthus annuus, assembly GCF_002127325.2. Classification (NCBI taxonomy): domain Eukaryota; kingdom Viridiplantae; phylum Streptophyta; class Magnoliopsida; order Asterales; family Asteraceae; genus Helianthus; species Helianthus annuus. Next base: position 73,665,680 of record NC_035436.2, on the reverse strand, counting down.
TTGGTACGCACTCACTAACGTAAGCTATATCGTTCACTAGTTTTCCTGGGGTGTCACATCATCCCCCACTTGAATGGGAATTTCGTCCCGAAATTTACTAGTTGCCTCAGCATTAAGTTTGCTAGATTCTGCCTGATCTGTGGGGAACAAATGTGGATACTTAAGTTTCATCTGGTCCTCACGTTCCCACGTGAACTCTGGACCACGTCTTGAGTTCCAACGAACTCTCACAATCGGTATGCGGCTGTGCTTACGAACTTTAACCTCCCGATCCATAATTTCAATTGGTTCTTCGACAAACTGCAATTTGTCGTCTATCTTCAGCTCTTGAAATGGTACTATTAGTGTTTCATCGACCAAACACTTCTTTAGCTGCGATACGTGAAATACATCATGGACATTACCCAACTCAGCAGGTAATTCCAACCTGTAGGCCACTTTTCCAATTCGTTCCAGAATTTTGAACGGTCCCACATAACGAGGGTTTAGTTTGCCGTGTTTACCAAAACGCACCACACCCTTCCAGGGTGAAACCTTTAACATAACGCGATCATTAACTTCAAATTCCAGCGGTTTACTACTCTTGTCAGCGTAGCTTTTCTGACGATCGCGAGCTGCGGCCATACGGTCTCGGATCTGCACAATGCTTTCTGATGCCTCGAGAACAAACTCAGGTCCTGTGATCTGACTATCCCCCACTTCATGCCAACAGAGAGGTGAACGACATTTCCGCCCGTACAGTGCTTCGAACGGAGCTGCCTTAATACTCGAATGGTAGCTGTTGTTGTAGGAGAATTCTATCAACGGTAGGTGCTTCTCCCATCCTTTTCCAAAGTCGAGTACGCATGCCCGAAACATATCTTCAAGTGTCTGGATGGTGCGCTCGCTTTGACCATCTGTCTGCGGGTGATAAGCGGTACTCATGTCGAGTTGGGAACCAAACGATTTATGCATGGACTGCCACAACTCTGAAGTGAAACGCGGATCACGGTCTGAAATGATAGAAGTTGGCACTCCATGCCTAGAAACCACTTCCTTAAGATACACTGCTGCCTGCTGAGAAAACTTTTCTGTTTCCTTGATTGCTAAGAAGTGTGCTGATTTCGTGAGGCGATCAACAATCACCCAAATAGTGTCATTCCCAGCCTGAGTTCTTGGTAGTCCTGTCACGAAATCCATAGCGATCTGTTCCCACTTCCATGTGGGTATCTCTGGTTGCTGCAGTAGACCTGAGGGCTTTTGATGTTCTGCTTTGACTTTAGCACAAGTCAAACATTTGCTGACGCAGGCTGCTATATGAGCCTTCATGCTGGGCCACCAGTAGGTAGTTTTCAGGTCGTGGTACATCTTATCTGACCCTGGATGTACAGAGTAGCGTGACTTATGTGCCTCTTCCATTACAAGTTCTCGTAAGTTGCCAAAGAATGGGACCCAAATGCGTCCAGTCACGTAGTAAGCACCGTCTCCCTTTCGTTCTAGTCGTTGTCTCGAGCCACGCAAAGCTTCAGCTCGAACGTTCTCTGGTTTCAACGCTTCTAACTGAGCGTCTCGTATCTGGGAAGGAAGGTTGGACTGGATCGTGAGTTGCAATGCTCGTACACGCCTAGATGCATTATCCTTTCTGCTGAGGGCGTCAGCTACAACGTTCGCCTTGCCCGGATGATATTTGATGGCACATTCATAATCGTTCAATAATTCCACCCATCGTCATTGCCGCATATTCAATTCTTTCTGGTCGAAGATGTGCTGGAGACTCCTATGGTCGGTGTAGATGGTGCATTTGGTACCGTACAGATAGTGCCTCCATATCTTCAACGCAAATACCACCGCTCCTAACTCCAAGTCGTGTGTCGTGTAGTTCTTCTCGTGCACCTTCAGCTGACGAGAAGCATAAGCTATTACCTTCTCGCGTTGCATCAACACGTAACCGAGACCCTGAATTGACGCGTCACAATATACCACAAAATCTTCGGTGCCCTCTGGTAAAGACAAGATCGGTGCACTGCAAAGTTTCTGCTTCAGAACTTGGAAGGCCTCTTCTTGCTTCGTTCCCCAAGAGTACGTTGTGTTCTTCTGTGTCAGCGAGGTGAGAGGTTGCGCGATTTTCGAGAAATCTTTAATGAACCTTCGATAATACCCTGCGAGACCAAGAAATTGTCGCACCTCAGACGGAGTCTTTGGTGCCGCCCAATTCTTAACTGCATCCACCTTCGCAGGATCCACATGTATCCCTTTCTCGTTAACCACATGCCCAAGGAAGTGCACTTCTCGAATCCAAAAGTCGCACTTAGAAAATTTCGCATACAACTGCTCCCTTCTCAAGAGTTCTAAGATGAGACGTAGGTGACGCTCGTGATCTTCCTTGTTCTTGGAGTAGACTAAGATGTCGTCAATAAATACTATAACAAACTCGTCGAGATATGGCTTGCATACGCGGTTCATGAGATCCATGAAAACCGCTGGTGCGTTGGTCAATCCAAACGGCATGACCAAAAACTCATAGTGCCCGTAGCGCGTTCGAAAGGCTGTCTTGGGAACATCCTCTTCCCTAACCCGTACCTGGTGATAACCCGACCTTAAGTCGATTTTTGAATAGAAACTTGACCCTTGCAACTGGTCGAACAAATCGTCGATGCGTGGTAATGGATAGCGGTTCTTAATGGTCACCTTGTTGAGTTCTCGATAGTCGATACACATACGAAATGACCCGTCTTTCTTCTTTACAAACAGAACTGGGGCTCCCCAAGGCGATGAACTGGGTCGAATGAAACCCCTATCCAACAACTCCTGCAATTGATTGGACAGTTCCTGTAACTCTCCAGGTGCTAACCGGTAAGGAGCTCGAGCAATTGGAGCCGCTCCCGGTGCAAGATCAATCTGAAATTCTACTTGACGGTGAGGAGGTAACCCTGGTAGCTCCTCTGGGAATACATCAGCGAATTCTCGCACCACTGGTAGATCCTCGATCTTACTCTCTTCAGACTGAGCGTTGGTAACTAACGCTAACAGTGCAGGATACCCCTTTTGTAGATACTGTTGTGCACGCATGGCCGTGATAATCCCAACCATCGTTCCACTACGATGCCCTTGAACTAACAGTGACTCTCCTTCAGGGAGAGGAATACGCACAATCTTCTCCTTACACAGAATTTCTGCCTGGTGCTTAGACAACCAATCCATGCCTACCACTATGTCAAAACTACCGAGCGTAACGGGAAGGAGGTCGATGTCAAACACCTGACCCACGAGATCTAGTTTGCATCCAAAAAGGACATTTGAGGCTTCTATCGTCTTACCATCTGCTAGTTCTACTACTTGTTTAACCTCTAAAGGTGTTGGGGTTATCCCTAATCGTTGACTAAACTCTAGGGACACGTAACTCCAATCGGCACCCGAATCAAATAATACAGAAGCAATACGATTGTTAACAGGAAACGTACCAGTTACAACGTTGCCGTCATTCCTGGCATCCCCTGCTCCAAGCTGAAACACTCTGCCCCGTGCACCATTACCCCCGTTGTTGCCGTTGTTGTTGTTGTTTCCAGCATTGTTGTTATTCGGGCGGTTGTTGTCGTTAGCGTTCTGGTTTAACTGAGGGCAATCCCGCTTAAAGTGACCCTCATCACCGCACTGATAGCACCCCTTCCTGAAACCCTGGTTCTGCTGGGGTGGTTGTCCCTGTTGTCTCTGATTCTGCTGGTTTTGTTGCTGCTGGTGTTTAGGCTGTGGGGCCCTACAATCCCTGGCCTCATGGCCCGCCTTACCACACCTGTCACACTTCCGGGTACACGACTCGAAATGATGATAGCCACACTTGTTACATCGTGGCTTCTTCCCTGCATACGAACCCTGGCTGTGGCCACTTCCCTGGCCTTGATTGACAGAAGACGACTGGCTGATGTTGCGGTTGCTGTTGTCTGGCCTTTTCTGAGTCTGACCAGCACTGGATGCTTTGTCATAATCACTCCACTTCCGCTTGTTATCACTAGCGGACGCAGTGGCAGTGGGTGTAGCAGCTTTAGTGGCCGAAATACGCGGGGGCAACGAATCGCTTTCCACCTCTTGATCCACAATCTTGTGAGTCAGACGAACGATCTGTGTCAAATCATTGAGATGGGCTGCAGTGACCAAGCTCTTCACACGCGGAGGCAACCCTTTGATGAATAACTCAATCCTCCGAGACATAGGCCGGGACAAGTTTGGGCACATGTCGGCCAGTTCATACGATCGCTTCACATACGCTTCGACCTCAGATCCAACCATCTTCAAGTCGTAGTATTCGTTTTCCAGCTTCTGGACCTCGTCCCGAGGACAGTATTCCTCCCTGATCAGTTCTTTAAAGTCTTCCCAAGTTGTGGCATTTGCTGCCTCGATGCCCAACAACTGTACTTGGGCGTTCCACCATGTTAGGGCACCATCAGCCAAGGTACCCGCAGCATATTTTACCCTGTCCCCAGCGGGACAGTTACAGATAGCAAACACAGACTCTGCTTTTTCGAACCATCTTAGGAGTCCCACAGCCCCTTCAGTCCCGGTGAAGGTCTGTGGCTTGCAGTCCATAAACATTTTGAACGTACAAACAGGCTGGTTAGGTTGAGGTTGCGCTTGTTGACCTAAATAACGGGAGGAAACACATTATAGGAATGAAAAGACGTGTACGTGGTATAAGAGTAAAGAGTACTTGGTACATTCCGTACCAGCTTGATAGGCTGCTAAAGCCTCAGCCACGCGGGTATTGATTAGGTCATTCAACTCAGCCTGAGTCATGTTGATGTTGCCACGTCCGTGTCCTCGTCCACTCATGTTTCTATAGTTGGGAATAAACCGATTTAGAAATCGAAATGAGATAGGAGTCAAGGATCATACTGATATTTACGTACTACCAAGTTCACACATAGTAAGGCAGAACCCTTCTCACGCTCGATAAGCCTCACTGGGACTTGCATGCACCCCACGTTATTATTAAGTGTGCACCCATAATAATAAGGCGATTTGCATGCTTATCTCAGTGCCTCTTAGCTTGCGCCCGAAGTTTCCCCCGTTCAAATAACACAACAGATGGTATTACAGGTCTATGGTTTCCATGAGTCGAAGAGTAGTGTCACACTATCAAGTCACTATGGTGTTAGATGTTCCAGTTGATATACGTTGTGAGTGTGTGACCGCTAAGCAAGTAATGTATAAAGTGAGAGAGACGAACCTTGCAATCTGGAGCTGAGTGTCATGATCGATTTTCGAAGTTGTTCGGTTATAGTCTGGTTTTACAAAACGTTTCAAAACCTAGTTCACTATAACCAGTGGCTCTGATACCAAACTGTAACACCCCCAAGATACCACCTGCGGAAACCCCGCGAGGCGTGTTACACATCAGAGTCTGAGCCACCAATCACATTGAACCAATAGTAAATACTTAAATAAAACATGTCATTAATAGCCAAGATTAAATGTCAAACACAATATCAGTTCACAAATGTTATGTAGCGGAAGCATATGATAAGTCGTTCAGTAATTATTTCAAAATAAACTTAAAACCAATGTATCCATTATAAACGATCCAGTAGCTTCGATCCATGACCACTCCAGCACGCCCAGATAGCAAGTCCATATTCCCAAAGTTAACGACCTACAAGCATGCAACAAGTGTGTCAGACTACGCTGGTGAGTTCAAGGTTTTGTTAACGTATTGAGTTACCAGATGTATGTTAATGCGATACAATGTTGCGTTACGCTGTTGCTCATGTTAGATACCCTAGGGAGTGTGCCCATGTGTATCCGGGGAGTGGTTACCCCTTGTTTGCTATGTTGCCATCGTTAGATACCCTAGGGAGTGTGCCCATATGTATCCGAGGAGTGTGCCTCTAACAACCATAGCCCTATCCAGATAATTAGTTCACGCCCGTCCTTACGGCCCGGTGTGAGGTTTCCCACCTAATAGCGCTATCAACTAATTACCCCCATTGCCCTCCAGGCAATAACCAAAACCGATTAAGTTGTTTACCCAATGTTTCCCATCCAGATGTTTACTAGTTGTCCCAAACCACCGGGACGCATGCTTGAGAAAATGCAATGAACTCACCTGGGGTTGCTCGGTATGATACACAAAAAGTTCAGTTAAGCTACAATGTGTTCAACCACGTCCTAGCACGTTTATCATACAAGTCAGGTTTGGTTCACGTAATGCACACAGGTTTACACATAACTAACAGGTTTCAGGCACGTATAGATCATGGCAACACTTTAACAATCAAGCTATACAAGTTACAGTCACAACATATCAACTTGCACGATTAAATAAGTCCAATAGTATCCGGCCCAACATGTTGTGCGATCCACAACATGTTGTGCGATCCAACCAAACCCGGCCCAACAATAATATACAACCCAATAACATATCGGCCCAATACACCAAACACATAATAGTCTTGTGCGGCTAAAGATGTAAGCCCAATGTGCTCGGCCCAAATTCACTAACACAAGTGTACCTTGTGCGACCCGGACAAATTGTACGATCCAGGTAGCTTGTGCGAACCCTTTGGGTTGTGTGATCCAAACTTAGCCCAACCCAACATAACACCCGGCCCAACATGTTAAGAAATTTATATAAAGATCTCGGCCCAGCAACAAAACAGTCACTTGTGCGATTAGTGTGGGCTTGTGCGTTTAGAGACCCTTGTACGGTCTGATCCTCTTGTGCGACCAGGTCAGCTTGTGCGACTGACCTGCTTGTGCGTTCGGACCTCATGTGCGATCAGAAGATCTTGTGTGATTAATACTTGTGCGATCCGATCCTTATGCGATCAGACCTTGTGCGGTTAGTTAAATGTTCCTGATTTCTTGCCAATCGGTTATAATTATCATTTGCAAATCAATTCCAAAGTTCCCATATTTGAATCAATCAACAGTAACAGTTTCTAAACCAACACTATTATCGATCAAACCAAGAATTCAACACCTAATTCATATGAACCCTAGTGTTATGCTTATGAACAATATCTATCAATTCAAGTTAACAATACCAATCCTTCAAACAAACAGTGGATCGATATTTAAATCTAACCAATTCATATCATGGCCGATTGCTTATTTATTCGGTAATACCACAAGATCATCAACAGAAATCAAACATCATCACTCGCATGCAAGGCATAGCAACATCAACCCAGTTTAATAAAATCATGCAATCACAACATCATTTAACAAGGTATCAATATCAATACTAACCGATATCAAAGAGGGTGAGCAAGGATTGATCCAACTTGTGATCTTGGTGCCGTCGGCTTCCAAGCAAAACGAGAGAGAGAGAGAGAGAGGGTCGTCTAGGGTTTGTGTGTGTGTTGTGAGAATTGTAACTATGAGAGAATGACCTCCTGAGATGTGTGTATGTTGTACGTATAAGATAAGTGGGCCGAAACCCCCTAATGGGCTGCCCATTGGTTCCGGTTACAAGGAATACGGCCCAAGGCCTTGTGCGTTCAAGTAGAGGTTGTGCGTTCAAGAGTCTTGTGCGGTCGAGTCACTTGTATGAATATACATTCACATAAAATAAACATAACATTCACATAAAATAACCATAACATTCAACCAATCATAGTTCACGTGAGCACGTAACGTTACACAAAGTGGGTTTAAATTACGAGTTGTCACAATATATGTTTTGAATGGTGTTATATTCTTTACTGAATGGTGTTATATACGTGTTGAATGGTGTTATATTCTTTACTGAATGGTGTTATATTATTTACTGAATGGTGTTATATTCTTTACAGAGGTGTAATGATTATTGAATGGTGTTATATATGTGCTGAATGGTGTTATATTTTTTACTGAATGGTGTTATATTCTTCACTGAATGGTGTTATATACTTACTGAATGGTGTTATGTACTTGCTGAATGATGTTATATAATTATTGAATGGTGTTATATATGTGCTGAATGGTGGTTGCAGTGTTATTCGTAGTGTTTTTTTAGAGATCTTTTAAAAAAAATCATGTTCCTATAATTAAGGTGGCGGTTATGGTAAGTTTTGAATTAATTGAATTAATTATAAAATTACTTGTTTACCCTTTTGAATTAATTTAGATAGAGGACACATGTTATCCCCACAATATTTCTCACCTTTCTCACACTTTTAACCTTTTTTACAATAACCTTACCCTATATAATAATATTGAAATTATATACAATTTGTTTAAAATTATGTAATAAAATCGATATAATAATTTTTTTAATAATGAAAATAAAAATAAATAATATATTAATACAAAGTTTGGTTTTAGTGATAAATAATTTGGGTAATTTAAAAATATCTTAAATTAACGATTTAAATTTAAAAATAATATTTTATTAGAAAAATATAAGTATTCTATTCGACATTTAAAGTATGATAAGATTTAATATTATTTTTTATTTATTTAGTAATCGAATAGAATAAGAGTAAATTTGTATATTACAAATAAAAAGTAAGTGTCTGTTATATGATATAGAAAATCAAATAAATAATATTATAGTGAAAAGTATAGATCAAATTTAAACTAAATAATAATTATCTATAGTTAAGTAGAAGAGATTAAACAAAATAATATTTAGTAGAAGAGTTATCTATAATTATTTAGAAGAAATTAAACTAAATAATAATTATCAATAAGATATTAAACTAAATAATATTTAGTAGGAGGCTTATCTATAATGGAACAGGATCAGGAGAGAACGCCTCAAAATGTGAGAATGGTGAGAGCGATTCTCAGCCATAAGATCTTAATGGTTTGTGGTTGACATTGATGTGGTGACATTTTTGTAAATAATAGGGGCTTTGGAACTACCAGGAGGGGTAAAATAGGAAGATCCAAACAAAGGTGCACATGCTAATCACATGCCATTTCCCCCCATCAAATTTAAACGACAATTAATTTTTTATACGTGATTAGTTTTCAAAAAAAAATTACACCATAAAACTTAGCGTTTTTTTATCTTTCCAACGAGTATACTATTGATATACTTTTCGGAAAAAAAATCAACTGGGTTTTATGAAGTTTTTCTGAACTGGGTGTTTTATGGCGTTTTAGACTATGTATTTTCATGGCGTTTTTTCTGAACTAGGTGTTTTTATGGCGTTTTAACTAGGTATTTTCATGGCGTTTTTCTTAACTAAGTGTTTTATGGCGTTTTCAACTGAGTTTTTTCATGGCGTTTTTCTGAACTAGGTGTTTTATGGCGTTTTTAACTGGGTATTTTCATGGCTTTTTTCTGAATTGGGTGTTTTTATGGCGTTTTATTTGAACACCCAGTTCATGTGAGTGAATTTTTTTGACAATATTACCCCTTAGTGTAATTTAGCATCAATGCCACATGTCACCACCAAAAGCGTTGTCACACCCTGGCTTTGCGGAAGCGTGGTTAATTTGGTGTGACTTCTTAATACCATAGCTTAATCATAACAAAGCTATATGAAAATAAAACCATGCAAGATCATCCATTGAATTAAGTTTTAAAACATAAGTAACACAACATTGTCTTACGGCGTTGACTCACGCAACGGACACTACAACCTGATAACACAAAAACATTGTTTGAAAGACACAAACACCAACATGAAATAAACGCAGTTTAAGGACTGTGACTCGTCCAGGTAAAAGTCACATCCCCTAAACTTGGATGACCTCGAAACTCTTATGCAGCGGGAAAGCGTAGCATACCGCGCCAGATCTTTAGTTCCCTGAAATACATGTAGTTTGAAAAGTCAACATAAAGTTGAGCGAGTTCATGTGTATGTGAGTTGATATAAACCTTTGTAAAATGTCTGTATGTATGAAAATTCCTGGTATGTAGCAATAAGGAAAAAGAGATCAATTAATGTGTAGCTAATACATTAATAAGTGAAATGGCCTAGGAAGCACTCAAACCTGTAACGCGTATTTCATACCGGTCCTTCCGGCGGAACGACATAGTCACCACATGCAGCCACACGCTGGCTCATGCGTGGGGCTCGCAACACCCGATAGATCTATCACTCATGCCTCTCGGTCCTTATACAAGGATTAATGGTCTTACGATAATAGCCTACCCATTCACATGATCTAGGTAATAACCCTCCTTACGCTATCCATACCATGTAAAAAGTACTTGTAATCGTAGTAACATGTATTTCACCCCCGCAGTTTAGAAAACTGAAAACAGTAAAGAGAAAAGGGGGACATGAACTCACAGTGGTGCGTCTCTAACAAGAAAATCTCCTGGTCAATCTGCTGTGCGACGACCTACACGTACTAACTTCTATTAGACGGACGACCGTACCTTAACTTAAGGTTTAAGTTTTTGGGAAATAGTTAGGCAACTATTTCGTAATTACACTTCGTAATTATTTGGTAAATACATTCCTTCCCATGGATGGGGGTTTTAATACATGTGGGTTCGTATAACTTCGAAATATATTATTAAGTCTCACTTAAAATATATTTTAATTCTAACTCCAAAATATAAATATTTTTCCCAAAAATATTATATTTTATTTCACATAATTTTCCAAAATAATATCCTTGTCAAAATACACATTTATGAGTATTTTCTGAAAATACGTAAGTTACGTTGTAAGGTTCGGGTGGTATTAATAATACCGCTGTAACTTAAATATTTATTGTGAAGGCGTTCGTATTATTTTGGAATCGTTAATATTTGGTAATATTATTTTTACCCTAAAAACAATATTTACGTAGTTCACAAAATAATCACAAAAATTTACACAAGTGTTGTTATGAAAATATATATTCTAAATATATATTTTAGCAAGTTTTATTTTGTGAAAATCCCACCTCCGACACTTAGAAATTTTGTAATAAAATCATGGCGAAATTTATTTGGGAAAACAAGTTAAAAATATATTTATAACACTTGTGATAAAAATATTTCCAAGTGTTAGATTTTTGGAAAAATTTCGCCAGAGTTTCCCCTGTAACTGGAGGTGGCCACGCTTTCAAGAGTATCATTTTCTTTTATAAATTCAAACAAAATTTTCTCAATCAACAATAAACAATATTCCAACATCATACTAGTTCAAAAATATCACAAACACATGAACTTGTGGGTTGTGTAAAAGTGTGTAGTAACTTCCCATTATTTTTAATAGGTCTTTCTACTTTTATAAATGAAACCGGTTTCTCGAAAATCTTATTTTTTACAGAAAATGCAGTTGTACATCTTCTAGTCAAAAATTACAAAAAAATTCTTTGTTAAAACTTTTTATTACACAAGTGTCTACACACTTGTGTGTTCACAAAAATCACCTTTGTTTAGGAAAGATCCGGCTTTAAAAATATGATTTCATTTGACATTTGGTTCTTCGAAAATACCACTTGTAGATCTTTAGATCCACTAGTTTAGAACACTATTTCATAAGAAAAATTGTTTTTACACAAGTTCATGTTTATGTTCGAAAGGGTTCGTCATCTAATAACTTTACGACTTAACATAAGGCTAGTTCATGTTTCGTGAACATGCTCTAGCGGGGTTCGATGACGATCCATTCCCATACTAGCAATTAACAACAATGAATAATCATAACAAAACTAGTTTCACAAGTTTTACACTATTATTCATCCATTAACCACCATGTTTATTATTTTTAGTAGACTTTAAACTTTGATCTCTAGTGTTTATGATTTTTTTGCCCGTTAAATCTTTTATTAACCACTTTAGAATAGATCAAAAAGGCGTTTAGAGTCACTTACTACTAGCTCGAGGCTAGGGAAGAAACTAGTCGAAAAACGGGTGGTTAATAGCAACGTAGTGAGGTCCTTGGCACTCCGTAAGCACCGGGCTCCCTCGTATGCGATCCTTCACACTTGAGTGCACTTGGAATGGTAAGGTTGAAATTGAAAAATGGTTGGAGGTGGGGCTTGGTTCTCGGCTGTGAGGTTCAAGAAAAGAGAGAAGTTTGAATTTTTTTTTTTTTTTTTTTTTTTTTTTTTTTAGTGTGGTGAAATGTTTGGTGTGTATGGAACTCTAAATCACTAAGTACTTATAGACTTTTACTAAAGTTCTTGACCAATGAATCAAGTGTATTCAAGATATTAGACCATTAAGATTAAAATAATCAAGTTAGTAAGATGGTGTCCCCTTAGGGGGAACGATAGTTGTGGTTTTTATTTTTTTTTTATTTTTTTTATTTGGTTAGATCTTAATCATCTAGTTAGGCACTAGTTAGTTTAATTAGGAGGTTAATCCAATTAGTGTGTGATGTTTCGTACCGGGTGTTAGGGTATTTGGGGACCCTAACTGGCTCAGAAAAGAAAGACAATGTTAGTGACAATATTTTTATGTTTCGGGTTAAGTCCCGTTGTTCGGTTGGATACTGATCCGTTAAAGTGCTTAACAAAGCTTTAAAGTGTCGTTATTATTATTTTAGTGACACGAAGAATTCCCGACACTTTGGAAAGTGTCTAGCATTATTTTCCCATGTTTTTGCACTTTACTAGTTATATTAAAAGCTGAATTTTTGTGATAAAGTGCAGGATTTTGTACTTAAAGTACGTTTTAGGCACATCCGGTCACTATAACTATCACCTAGTGACGCAGTTCTACAACCCTCATTTCCCTACACTCTCTACTAGTGTAGTAAACTATTCCCGGCTCATACAGGCCTTAGAGGCAGTGTCTGCCTGATGCTGGCTATATCAGCATGTTCAATGGGTTATCCGTTCATTGTGCTACTGTGCTTTTGTGCATCAAGTTTGTCACTAAAGTTCTGTATGTAAATAATGGAGTGACAGTTAATAAAGTATGATGCAAGTATGTGTACGTATCAGAATTCATGTAGCAGTTTATTCATAATTGTAAGCAAGTACAGTAATTATGTAGTAATTAAATATTAATTAAGTCGTACGGATACCTGATTTGGTGAGGGTTGTCACATTCTCCCCCCGTTAGAAAAATTTCGTCCCGAAATTTTAGGTTCTGCTTCTAGATGCAGGGTTCTTGTGAAATAAGTGGGGGTATTTCTTTTTCATTCGGTCCTCACGCTCCCAGGTGTATCCAGGACCATGTCTTGCATTCCATCGTACCTTGACGAGTTTGACACTGCTCCAGCGGGTTTTGTTTACCTTCCAATCCGTAACCTCAACCGGTTCTTCCACAAAATGGAGCGTGTCGTCAACATGAATCTCGTCGGTGGGGATGACAACGGTATCTTGAGTTGGACTTTTCTTCAAGTTTGATACATGAAATGTATCGTGAACACCATTCAGTTCAGCAGGTAAGTCCGGCTTGTATGCTACTAACCCAATTCTTTCCAAAATTCTGAACGGACCAATATATCACGGGTTCAACTTTCCACGCTTTCCGAAGCGTGCCACACCCTTCCAGGGTGATACTTTCAACAAAACCATATCACCTACCTCAAATTCCAGAGGTTTCCTCCTTCGGTCCGCATAACATTTCTGACGATCGCGGGCCGCCTTGATGCGATCCCGGATCTGTGCAATTTTGTCTATGGTTTCCTGTACCACATCAGGACCAACCAATTGTCTATCACCTGCATCAGACCAACAAAGCGGTGATCTGCACTTGCGGCCATATAGTGCTTCAAATGGCACGGCACCAATACTGGTGTGGTAGCTGTTGTTATATGAAAATTCGACCAATGGCAAATGCTTATCCCAGCTACTACCCAAATCCATAACACATGCTCTCAACATATCTTCCAAAGTCTGAATAGTCCGCTCGCTTTGTCCGTCGGTCTGTGGGTGAAATGCGGTGCTCAGATTCAATTGCGAGCCAAAAGCTTCTTGGAAGGATTGCCAAATCCTTGATACGAACCTTCCGTCTCTATCCGAGATGATTGAGAGAGGTACTCCATGGCGCGTAACGATTTCTCTCATGTAAATTTCAGCCAACTTGCTCGTATTATCCTTCTCCCTGATAGGTAAGAAGTGCGCTGAGTTCGTTAATCGGTCCACTATTACCCAAATAGTGTCATGACCTCTTGGCGTTTTTGGCAACTTTGTAATAAAATCCATGGAGATTTGTTCCCATTTCCACTTGGGAATCTCAGGTTGTTGCAGAAGTCCTGAAGGCTTCTGGTATTCAGCTTTAACCTTAGCACACGTTAAACACTTGCTCACATAAACAGCAACATCGCCTTTCATCCTAGGCCACCAATAATAATCCTTAAGATCTTGGTACATTTTATCCGCTCCTGGATGGATAGAGTACCACGATTTGTGTGCTTCATCAAAAATAACCTTCCTCAATCCACCAAACAGAGGGACCCAAATCCTTTTCATAAAACATAGTGTTCCTTCCTCGTTTGGCACCAATTGCTTCTCCATCCCACGGAGATATTCCTTTTCAAGGTTTCTTTCCTCAAGAGCTTCTTTCTGTGCGGCACGAATACGCAGAGAAAGATCTGTTTGAATAATCATCTCCAAAGCCCTAACCCTTATGGGCTTGATCCTTTCTTTTCGACTTAGGGCGTCGGCGACCACATTCACCTTCCCCGGATGATACTTAATTTCGCAGTCGTAGTCGTTCAACAACTCAACCCATCTTCTCTGTTTCATATTCGGCTCTTTCTGGTCGAATATGTGCTGCAGGCTTTTATGATCTGTGAAGATCGTACACTTTGTACCATATAGGTAATGTCTCCAGATCTTTAAAGCAAATACCACTGCGCCGAGTTCCAAATCATGTGTGGTATAGTTCTTTTCATGCACTTTTAGTTGGCATGATGCGTAAGCTATAACTTTCTGGCATTGCATCAACACGCAACCCAATCCTTGACGCAAAGCGTCACAATATACCACAAAATCCTCTGTACCCTCTGGTAGTGCTAAGATTGGCGCTTTGCAGAGCTTGTCTTTTAACAGCTGAAACGCTTCTTCCTGTTTGGTTCCCCAATCAATCCTCTTATCTTTTTGCGTGAGGAGCGTTAGTGGTTGAGCGATTTTTGAAAAACCCTCAATGAACCTTCGGTAATAACCAGCCAAACCCAAGAATTGTCGAATCTTGGTTGGCGTCTTTGGGGTCTCCCAATTATTTATCGCCTCAATCTTGGTGGGGTACACATAAATTCCATCCCCATTCACCACATGTCCAAGAAATTTGGACTTCGCGTAGCCAAAACTCGCACATAGAGAATTTGGCGTACAACTGTTCCCTTTTCAGCAACTCCAATATCGCTCGTAAATGTTGTTCGTGTTCAGCCTTCGTCTTTGAATAAATCAAAATGTCATCGATAAACACAATCACGAACTTGTCGAGATACGGTTTGCAGACTCGGTTCATTAAATCCTTAAAAACTGCAGGTGCGTTTGTCAACCCAAATGGCATAACTAGGAACTCGTAATGTCCATAACGAGTTCGGAAGGCTGTCTTCGGGATACTTTCCTCTTGTATCCTTAGCTGATGGTATCCAGATCGCAAATCGACCTTCGAGTAAAAGCTTGAGCCTTGCAGCTGGTCAAATAGGTCATCAATCCTTGGCAGAGGATACCTATTCTTGATCGTCAACTTATTCAACTCCCGGTAGTCGATACACATTCGAAAACTACCGTCCTTTTTTTGACAAACAGGACCGGAGCTCCCCAAGGTGAGAAGCTTGGTCTGATAAATCCCTTGTCTAACAACTCTTGAAGTTGTGTCGACAATTCCTGCATCTCAGACGGGAAAAGTCGATAAGGTGCCTTAGCCACAGGCGCGGCGCCTGGAACTAAGTCAATGCGGAACTCTACTTGCCTCTGAGGTGGCAATCCTGGCAAGTCTTCTGGAAAGACTTCAGGATATTCCCTCACGACAGGGATGTCTTCGATTTTCGGCTCAGCAGCTTTCTTATCTACAATGTGTGCCAGGAAGGCAGCACATCCCTTTTGTAAACACTTTCGCACTTTCAGGCAGCCGATAATTCTCAAAGGCGTATCACGCTTCTCTCCATGAACCACAATTGTTTCACCATCTTCGGTTGGGATGTGAGTGATCTTTTCGTGGTAGACAATCTCAGCCTTGTTGCTTGACAACCAATCCATTCCTACTACCACGTCGAAGCTTCCCAACTTGATTGGTAGTAGATCTAAAGCAAACTCACGCTCTCCCAATTTGATTACACAACCTTTGACCACTTCATTGGCTTCTACTAACTTTCCATTAGCCAATTCGATTGAGTAGGGAATATCTAACTTACTAGCGGCTAACCCAAGCATATTCTTAAACTCTAGTGATACGAAGCTATAATCGGCACCAGTGTCAAATAAAACGGATGCAAAGCGTTGGTTTACAGGGAACGTACCAGTAACGACATTGGGATCCTGGCGCGCTTCCCTTGTTTCGATATTGAAAACTCTTCCACGGGCTTGGTTCAATTCTGGGCAGTTCCTCTTATAGTGCCCAATATCACCACAGTTAAAGCATCCAGGTCTTTGCCCGTTTCCTCCACCATTTCTAGCTTGATTCACATTGTTGCCTCGATTCCCATTTCCTCCATTGTTTCCTTATGAGCGATTTCCATTTCCACCCCGGTTATTGTTTCTATTTCCAAATCCACCTTGGCCTCCCCGGCCAACAGTAGCCCAACCAGAATCCTTCGAGTGACCAGTTTTCCCACATGCTTCACATACTTTTAAACCACATCGGCCTGAGTGGTGACGCTGGCAGGTGTTGCACTTGGGATGGGTACCCATATACCCTTTTCCTTTCTTTCCGCCACCGGTTGTAGCTTGAACTGGTGCGTTTGGTTCTCCTTTCCTGCCATCACTGCTTGTGTCTTGTTTGAAGTTCGAGAACTTTCTTTTATTACCCCCGGACGACTCTACGTGAGTCTCCTCCTTCCTTTGAAGAGGTCACCATATTATAATGAAAAGTATAGATCAAATTTAAACTAAATAATAATTATCTATAGTTAAGTAGAAGAGATTAAACAAAATAATATTTAGTAGAAGAGTTATCTATAATTATTTAGAAGAAATTAAACTAAATAATAATTATCAATAAGATATTAAACTAAATAATATTTAGTAGGAGGCTTATCTATAATGGAACAGGATCAGGAGAGAACGCCTCAAAATGTGAGAACGGTGAGAGCGATTCTCAGCCATAAGATCTTAATGGTTTGTGGTTAACATTGATGCGGTGACATTTTTGTAAATAATAGGGGCTTTGGAACTACCAGGAGGGGTAAAATAGGAAGATCCAAACAAAGGTGCACATGCTAATCACATGCCATTTTCCCCCCATCATATTTAAACGACAATTAATTTTTTATACGTGATTAGTTTTCGAAAAAAAATTACACCATAAAACTTAGCGTTTTTTTATCTTTCCAACGAGTATACTATTGATATACTTTTCGGAAAAAAAATCAACTGGGTTTTATGAAGTTTTTCTGAACTGGGTGTTTTATGGCGTTTTAGACTATGTATTTTCATGGCGTTTTTTCTGAACTAGGTGTTTTTATGGCGTTTTAACTAGGTATTTTCATGGCGTTTTTCTTAACTAAGTGTTTTATGGCGTTTTCAACTGAGTTTTTTCATGGCGTTTTTCTGAACTAGGTGTTTTATGGCGTTTTTAACTGGGTATTTTCATGGCGTTTTTCTGAATTGGGTGTTTTTATGGCGTTTTATTTGAACACCCAGTTCATGTGAGTGAATTTTTTTGACAATATTACCCCTTAGTGTAATTTAGCATCAATGCCACATGTCACCACCAAAAGCGTTGTCACACCCTGGCTTTTCGGAAGCGTGGTTAATTTGGTGTGACTTCTTAATACCATAGCTTAATCATAACAAAGCTATATGAAAATAAAACCATGCAAGATCATCCATTGAATTAAGTTTTAAAACATAAGTAACACAACATTGTCTTACGGCGTTGACTCACGCAACGGACACTACAACCTGATAACACAAAAACATTGTTTGAAAGACACAAACACCAACATGAAATAAACGCAGTTTAAGGACTGTGACTCGTCCAGGTAAAAGTCACATCCCCTAAACTTGGATGACCTCGAAACTCTTATGCAGCGGGAAAGCGTAGCATACCGCGCCAGATCTTTAGTTCCCTGAAATACATGTAGTTTGAAAAGTCAACATAAAGTTGAGCAAGTTCATGTGTATGTGAGTTGATATAAACCTTTGTAAAATGTCTGTATGTATGAAAATTCCTGGTATGTAGCAATAAGGAAAAATAGATCAATTAATGTGTAGCTAATACATTAATAAGTGAAATGGCCTAGGAAGCACTCAAACCTGTAACGCGTATTTCATACCGGTCCTTCCGGCGGAACGACATAGTCACCACATGCAGCCACACGCTGGCTCATGCGTGGGGCTCGCAACACCCGATAGATCTATCACTCATGCCTCTCGGTCCTTATACAAGGATTAATGGTCTTACGATAATAGCCTACCCATTCACATGATCTAGGTAATAACCCTCCTTACGCTATCCATACCATGTAAAAAGTACTTGTAATCGTAGTAACATGTATTTCACCCCTGCAGTTTAGAAAACTGAAAACAGTAAAGAGAAAAGGGGGACATGAACTCACAGTGGTGCGTCTCTAACAAGAAAATCCCCTGGTCAATCTGCTGTGCGACGACCTACACGTACTAACTTCTATTAGACGGACGACCGTACCTTAACTTAAGGTTTAAGTTTTTCGGAAATAGTTAGGCAACTATTTCGTAATTACACTTCGTAATTATTTGGTAAATACATTCCTTCCCAAGGATGGGGGTTTTAATACATGTGGGTTCGTATAACTTCGAAATATATTATTAAGTCTCACTTAAAATATATTTTATTCTAACTCCAAAATATAAATATTTTTCCCAAAAATATTATATTTTATTTCACATAATTTTCCAAAATAATATCCTTGTCAAAATACACATTTATGAGTATTTTCTGAAAATACGTAAGTTACGTTGTAAGGTTCGGGTGGTATTAATAATACCGCTGTAACTTAAATATTTATTGTGAAGGCGTTCGTATTATTTTGGAATCGTTAATATTTGGTAATATTATTTTTACCCTAAAAACAATATTTACGTAGTTCACAAAATAATCACAAAAATTTACACAAGTGTTGTTATGAAAATATATATTTTAGCACGTTTTATTTTGTGAAAATCCCACCTCCGACACTTAGAAATTTTGTAATAAAATCATGGCGAAATTTATTTGGGAAAACAAGTTAAAAATATATTTATAACACTTGTGATAAAAATATTTCCAAGTGTTAGATTTTTGGAAAAATTTCGCCAGAGTTTCCCCTGTAACTGGAGGTGGCCACGCTTTCAAGAGTATCATTTTCTTTTATAAATTCAAACAAAATTTTCTCAATCAACAACAAACAATATTCCAACATCATACTAGTTCAAAAATATCACAAACACATGAACTTGTGGGTTGTGTAAAAGTGTGTAGTAACTTCCCATTATCTTTAATAGGTCTTTCTACTTTTATAAATGAAACCGGTTTCTCGAAAATCTTATTTTTTACAGAAAATGCATTTGTACATCTTCTAGTAAAAAATTACAAAAAAATTCTTTGTTAAAACTTTTTATTACACAAGTGTCTACACACTTGTGTGTTCACAAAAATCACCTTTGTTTAGGAAAGATCCGGCTTTAAAAATATGATTTCATTTGACATTTGGTTCTTCGAAAATACCACTTGTAGATCTTTAGATCTACTAGTTTAGAACACTATTTCATAAGAAAAATTGTTTTTACACAAGTTCATGTTTATGTTCGAAAGGGTTCGTCATCTAATAACTTTACGACTTAACATAAGGCTAGTTCATGTTTCGTGAACATGCTCTAGCGGGGTTCGATGACGATCCATTCCCATACTAGCAATTAACAACAATGAATAATCATAACAAAACTAGTTTCACAAGTTTTACACTATTATTCATCCATTAACCACCATGTTTATTATTTTTAGTAGACTTTAAACTTTGATCTCTAGTGTTTATGATTTTTTTGCCCGTTAAATCTTTTATTAACCACTTTAGAATAGATCAAAAAGGCGTTTAGAGTCACTTACTACTAGCTCGAGGCTAGGGAAGAAACTAGTCAAAAAACTGGTGGTTAATAGCAACGTAGTGAGGTCCTTGGCACTCCGTAAGCACCGGGCTCCCTCGTATGCGATCCTTCACACTTGAGTGCACTTGGAATGGTAAGGTTGAAATTGAAAAATGGTTGGAGGTGGGGCTTGGTTCTCGGCTGTGAGGTTCAAGAAAAGAGAGAAGTTTGAATTTTTTTTTTTTAGTGTGGTGAAATGTTTGGTGTGTATGGAACTCTAAATCACTAAGTACTTATAGACTTTTACTAAAATTCTTGACCAATGGATCAAGTGTATTCAAGATATTAGACCATTAAGATTAAAATAATCAAGTTAGTAAGATGGTGTCCCCTTAGGGGGAACGATAGTTGTGGTTTTTATTTTTTTTTATTTGGTTAGATCTTAATCATCTAGTTAGGCACTAGTTAGTTTAATTAGGAGGTTAATCCAATTACTAGTGTGTGATGTTTCGTACCGGGTGTTAGGGTATTTGGGGACCCTAACTGGCTCAGAAAAGAAAGACAATGTTAGTGACAATATTTTTATGTTTTGGGTTAAGTCTCGTTGTTCGGTTGGATACTGATCCGTTAAAGTGCTTAACAAAGCTTTAAAGTGTCGTTATTATTAATTTTTGTGACATGAAGAATTCCCGACACTTTGGAAAGTGTCTAGCATTATTTTCCCATGTTTTTGCACTTTACTAGTTATATTAAAAGCTGAATTTTTGTGATAAAGTGCAGGATTTTGTACTTAAAGTACATTTTAGGCACATCCGGTCACTATAACTATCACCTAGTGACGCAGTTCTACAACCCTCATTTCCCTACACTCTTTACTAGTGTAGTAAACTATTCCCGGCTCATATAGGCCTTAGAGGCAGTGTCTGCCTGATGCTGGCTATATCAGCATGTTCAATGGGTTATCCGTTCATTGTGCTACTGTGCTTTTGTGCATCAAGTTTGTCACTAAAGTTCTGTATGTAAATAATGGAGTGACAGTTAATAAAGTATGATGCAAGTATGTGTACGTATCAGAATTCATGTAGCAGTTTATTCATAATTGTAAGCAAGCACAGTAATTATGTAGTAATTAAATATTAATTAAGTCGTACGGATACTTGATTTGGTGAGGGTTGTCATAAGCGTTCTCATCGTTCTCACATTTTTCACCGTTCTCTCTAAATCCTGACCTTGTCTATAATTATTAAGAAGAGATTAAACTAAAATAATAATTATCCATAAGACATGACCTAATATGATGACAAGTGTCCCCCAAATGGTTTTTTTTTATTATATAACTAAATCAGGGACCTGTGTATTACACAGGTTAATTAAATATTTTTTAAAATATTAGTTTTAAATAATATGTCATATAATTCTTAAAATCTATAGTTTATTAAAAGTTAACACGTGACATCGAATATTAATATAAGAAAGAGACAGAATGTATTAAATAAACTGGTTATTTCTTAAGGTAGTGTTTGGTATGCAGGAATGAGAGGTGGAATGGAATGGATGATTACGAGGGAATGAAGAAAAGGGTGTTTGGTTGGTCAATGGAATGGAATCACCCATTCCAAAAGGCATTCCATTCCCTCAAAATCATTCCTTCCACCCCCCATGTTTTTTTCCATTCCATCCCCTCTTGCACCATTCATCAACAACACCACAACCCACCACCTTCGCCACAACCCACCACCACCCAACACCGACGCTATCGCCGCCACCCGCCACCACCTCACCCCGACAACCACCGTCGCCGCCGCCACCCACTCGCCACCGTTATCACCCACAGCTGCGACCAACCGCCAACGCCACTCGACGCCGCCGCCCACCACTATCGTCGACGCCACCACCACCGCCACCACCAACCGCCGCCGCCACCACCAACCGCCACCTCTGCTGCCAGCCACCACCAACGTCCACCTTGCCGCCACCACCAACGGCCACCTTGCGGCCACCACCACTCGTCGTCACCGTCACATCGCCATTCGCTGCCACCACCACCCATCGCTGCCACCGACACCCACCACCGCCACCTATAACCACGACAATCACTACCACCAACCACCACCACCGCTCACCGCTGATTTTATTACTCCGCTTTTCTTGCCTACCGAGCAATACATAATAATAATTCATTCCTTTCACACATGGTAACCAAACAAGACATGGAATGGTAATGATCCATTGCATTCTCTCGTCCATTCCATTACCTCGTCCATTCCATTCATTCGTTCATTCCATTACCCCATACCAAACAGACCCTAAGAGTTCTGACGTTAGTAGAAACCAGGAGTTATTTATGGTTAGTTTATTAGTAATCCCTTTATAAAGCAAAAACATAATAACTATAAATGAAAAACAAAATGATAAAAGATAAAAAGATAAAATGAATGGATTAAAATAATATATCTTTTAAGATAAAATTAATGGATTAAAATAATATATGTTTTATTTGAATCTTATTAATTAATGAATATTATCTTTACTATTAATTAATAAATATTATCTTTATCTATGTATTTAGGGTAAAGGATAAAAAGATAAAATTTATGGATTAAAATAATTTTTTTAATCTTATTAACAAATATTATCTATATCTGTTTTATTTAGGCGGGAAAATATAAATGAGATCACTCCATAGAGCGCCATGTGTCCCATATATGATTTACTTTAGGGAATATACCACAGAATAGTAATGAGGTTTTAGAAGTGTTTCAATTAGGTCACATAAAATTTATTATTCCAGTTAGATCATTCTACTTTATTTTGGTGTTCTAATACTATATATTTTACCTGAATAGCATGTCATAGTCCTACATGGCATTTATTTAACTTTTTTTTTGAAACATGATCACACAGACGTAAATAAAAGAAAATATAATAAATCAAAACAAAATCTAAATCCAAAACAATCTATATCACGCAAATATAATATGAGATAAACACCCAAAAATTATGAGATAAATAATTTACAATGTAGATTTATTCATCTAGTTTTCCAAATATGATTTACATAAATGATCCGTGAGGCTAAATAGAATATTTTCTTAAGGATATGTGAGTAAAAAGACATGCACTCAAATCGGCTTTGAGCATTATTTATCATGATAGTGGGAAAACATTATTTACAAAAGCACTATTTTTTTCCAAACTATTTTTCATGATTTTATAAAAATTTTGATAACTTTTTAGAGATTTTAAAAAAAATCACTTTTTTAATTTTTTTTCGCATTTTTTTTTAACTTTTCTACAATATTTAAAAAAAAAATTTGAACCTATTTGGCATTTATGTGACATGTCAACTATTTTTTTAAATAAAAAACCTAAATAAATGCCATGTAGGATGGATGACCTTCTATTTAAGAAGTGTTCTTAATAAATCATGCCGAATAAGATTGTAAATAAATAAAAATAGAACCTCAATAAAGAATCTTGGAAATCCCGACACTCTATGACAAGCCCAAAAACCTTCTCTTCTATCCATTCCATTTGGGAGTGAATAAAGCCACATTATAAAGAGTTTTGCTTGAGGACAAGAAAAGATTCAAGTGTGGGGGTATTTGATATGCGCAAAATGCAACATATAAATTATATCAATTGTGGCATAAAACTAACCCTTTTTAGTACTAATGTTGGAAAAAGTGTGTTTTTGTCTTCCTTTTGTATTTTCAGGATTAAATGAGCTCAAATTAACAAAAGAAGCAAAAAGACAGCAAAATCTAACATAAATACAAGAAAAGGAGCAAAAGTGGAATGCCCGACCCCTCAACAGCATCTTCCCAAGCAAAACCAAGGAAACAGAAGACTGAACACGCCCCGTGCTCAGCAAGCACGGGGCCGTGCCTAAGAAGCAGCAAAAAAGACAAACCTTTAGAAGCTTCTATTGCCCACCACGGGGCCGTGCCCAGCGGACACGGGGGCGTGGTCAGCTTCCTGCAGGCGCATTTATTGTAATTGCGAATTACAATTAATGAGGAGAGAGACAAGGATGCACACAGGGCCGTGCCCAGCGGGCACGGGGCCGTGCCCGAGCTTCTGTTCAGCCTATAAATAGGAGTGTTTGGAGCCATTTCAACTCATCCCTTGGCACACCACCTCTCTCACACCATCATCCACCACCATCATCCATTATCCATCATAGAGTGTGTGAGTCGTCTCGGGATCCAAGATTGATCGTAAGAGTTCTTGACAATCAAAGGCCATGTTTGCCTAAGTCTCTTACATCACTTGGTGAAGACAAGTGTTTAGTGTAATACTTTTTATTTTTAATCTTTTGCACTTTTTAATTGGTTTTGTATTAATGACTTTAATTACTAGTTTCTTATGTTGAAGGTGATTCTTCCTTATCGTTTGTCCGTGGTGTCTTGGCATTATTTTACTGTCTATATAAAATAAAAGATTTTCACCATTCATATCTCCACGGTCTATATGGAGGTATGTTGGCTACCTGGTCGGGGGTTAAGGGAACGGTTTGGTAAGAGTCTTGCCATTGTTCAGTGTATAGATCCTGCAAGGGACCTGGGTCAAATTTAGTAGGACCTCCTTCAATATCCAAAGGTATTGGATGGCGGGGGTCCAAACTCTTTGATCCCCTCATAAGTTAAACTACTATTAAAACTTTAACCCAGCTACTTAGGACTGTATCCCTGCTGACTCAGACTACTTAGCTGAGGGTAACGTCGCCTTCAAAAGAGGGGCCTACCACATTATGCATTAATAACTTAATTAATTATCTTTCAATAATCCGACCCTTTAGGATTGTATCCTTGCTGACTCAAACTACTGGGTTGAGGGTAACGTCGCCTTCAAAAGAGGGGCCTACTAAAATAACTAAGATAATCTCTTAAATAAGTGCAAAAGTGCGAAAATAATCAAACGTTACACTAACACACGAGTCGGATCCAAGTGATTCATCTTGTCTATCTGTTTTTATTTTTATTTTATTTTCAGCATTTTAGTTAGTTTTATTTTTCTTAGTTTAAAAATCTTTTTCTAACATTTTGGTTTGATTAGACGTTGAGGATAAACCGGTACTAAAAGCTCTTATGTCCTTGGACGACCTCGGTATCTTACCAACACTATACTACGTCCACGATGGGTGCACTTGCCCATATGTGTGTTTAGTGTTAGTAAATATCGTGTTTTATAAATTTAAAACTTGGCTAAAAAGTGTAAAATGGCTTAAAATACATACCTAAAATATATATACACTGACACGCATCAAGTTTTTGGCGCCGTTGCCGGGGACACAAGGATTTTAAGAAAGTTAGGAATCAACGGCCTAATCAATTTTTTTTATTTTTTTTAGGGTTTTCTTAAATTTTTCAGCTTCTGCAGAACTCGGCACGGGTCGTGCCTGCTGAACACGCCCCATGCCCAATCTTTGGAACTGGCAATCCTTTTTTAAGTCAGACAGTAAGCTGAACACGGGGCCGTGCCCACTCAACACGCCCCCGAGCCCAAGATTCAGTTACTGAAAACAGAACCGTAATATCCCGACGGTTGGTAAATTCTGACACAAAAATGAGTGATGATGATCTTTTTTACTTTCGGCACTCTTATGGTACGTGGTGTCAATTATGTAGAGGCGGACATAAAGAATTATAATGTTATTTTCTAAACTATAAGCCCCACTATATAGACCCATCGTTTCCCTGTATCCTTAAGAGGGGCGAAAGTAAAAATAATCCTTATCTCTCCCTCGAAAGCGCCCAACCAGATATTTTAGGAGAAATGCTTCTTGATGAACTATTTCAACTAGAAGATCTGATTCTTAATTGGTTAAAAGAACTTAGGATGGATTTTCTAAATTCATCTCAAGACAATAACCAAGAAGAAGTGTTGGGATCGCACTCAAACAACCTCGTTGCTCCCGATAATACCTTCAACTCTAACAAAGACTTGGACGATAGTCGTCCCTATGTCGATTGTGCCGTGAAGGGCTCCCCATCGACTTCGTTCGTTGCATACATAGACCTGAGCGATTCGGCATACACCTTCTTTAACAAGAGCTCGGAAAAGGGTTGGACTTGTCCACCTACATATAACATAGGAATCACCCTCACCGACAACCTCTTGCGATATCGTCTTAACCTAGGTCAATTAAGGTATCTTAGGCACTTTGGGGTTGTTCCATCCAGTAAGGAACCACCCGATCCCGATAAGTTCCTTAAAACAATAGACAACCTTCCTAATCAGCCCTTCGACACGGGGCCGTGTCCGGCCAACACGCCCCCGTGTCCACCAAAAGATTCTCTTCTGATTTTATCAGAATACGGAAAAAAATGTGCCAGGATTCTGTCTGCACACCGGGCCGTGTCCAACGTGCTGTCGTTTTCTATAAATGCAGCATGATTCCTGCTCATTTGGACCACTTCAAAAGACAGAGATTCCCGAGATCTTCACTCATACTATCCTAGGTATGTTCTAAAAGAAGTTTCTCAAGAACCATCTTGTCTTTTCCACTTTTGTCCATTACCTTCTTCCTCAATTTTTAATTAACACATCCATTAGAGTTGGAAACTTCATAATTCCAACCTTTAATGAAGTGTTTGTAAGATCTTATTCAAGGAATCTTGTCTAAAATAAGTCATGCAAACTTTGTTTTAAATTATTTGTGCTTAAAATTTACATATAAACCAGTAAAATAATTTAAAAACTGCAAGATTCCTTGATGTAAAAACTTACAGACATCTGGACACGGGGCCGTGTTCATCGAACACGGGGCTGTGTCCGAGGGACTGTTTTGCAAAAATTTGAGCTCGTTGCGGTCTTTCCTCTCAGAATGGCAAGCAGAACAAGCGGAGCGTCTGCATCACACGCAAGGAATAACCGAAACGGAAGGAGGTCATCTACGGCGGAAGATTCTCTTGTAAACTATGTTTACGCCCTAAGA
The DNA here is from genome assembly GCF_002127325.2 of Helianthus annuus. Lineage (NCBI taxonomy): Eukaryota > Viridiplantae > Streptophyta > Magnoliopsida > Asterales > Asteraceae > Helianthus > Helianthus annuus. Next base: position 73,638,727 of record NC_035436.2, on the reverse strand, counting down.
GAGGCTATAGATGAAATGACGGGGGTGGAAGAAGCCTTGGTCGACCGCATCAACCATCTAACGGTGGGACTGGAAGGGTGTCTCCGGGAAGTTAACCTCTTGCACCAGAGGTTGAACATTCTCGCATCTCCCCCTTTGGTACCTATAATAACCCAAAGGGCATGGAACGTGGTGCCTGAAGTTATCATACCAGCCGAGTGGTATGCCATGCACCCGGGGCCTCCTAGGGACATATTGCAAGGAGTCCCGGTTGGCGCTACCCCTCCTCCACAAGATGTTGAGGAAACGAGGCCACCTTCTTTCTCCCAAGAGAAATAGAAGAATGGCTTTAAAAACATCTAGGAAGATAACACTCGGCTAAGAAGTCCTACTACATTACCGAGAATGTATTCCCGGAATTTTGGTTCTTAACGAGAAATTAGGACTCCTTATGATAATTTTATGTATCACTAGATCTATCTAATTTAGGACTTTTTATTTCTTATTTGTTTTTAATCTTTAGGACTATGTAATCCTCTATATGATTATTAATAAATTGATGGTTTGGATGGTGTTATAAGAAATAAAACACACTCTGGATGGTGAAGGATAACAAGGGAAACAAGAAACATAGCCTCATGCACTAAAACAGAGCAATCCGACAACAATCTTCCATTACAGTAGGCTCAGCACGGGCCGTGTCCACCCAACACGGCCCCGTGCTGCACAGTCTGCAGCAAATCGCCCAGTTCAGGTAACTGGACACGGGGCCGTGTTCACTGGACACGCCCCCGTGCCGAGGCTTCTGTTTCTTTTCTTAAATTTTTGTCGCTGGCACCTGAACACGGGGTCGTGCCCGTTCCCCACGGGGCCGTGTCCAGACTGCCAGTAACATAAAATTTTGCTTTTAACACCATTTTACACATTCAATCAACCTAAAAACTTATTTTTGAGACACATTGAGGACAATGTGTAATTTAAGTGTGGGGGGATGCTAAAACCTTGAATTTTGCAAGTCCTAATAACAAGCCTTACCCAAATTTTTTTTTCAAAAAAATTTTCAATTTTTTTTACTTGTCTAAGTTTAAGTTGAGAATTCAAGTCTTAACAAAGGTTATATTTTTACAAATTTACAACCGATAGCGCCGTGATAAAAAGAACCAACATAAGAAAATTATGAAAAGGCATGACAAACTTAGTTAAAATTTGATTATATATACTTGATCACATAAAAACCCTTTTCCCACAAAGTGAGTTTTGAGCCTTTAAAGAGCGTACAAATATATATCTTTACACTAAATACTCATTTTTCGTTTCTTGTGTGAATAGCCGCTTGGTTCATACGACTCTAGAACTTGCCACAACAATACATTCCCAGACCTTACCAACTTAAACCCGAGTAAGTAAATGATGGAGGCATTAGGACTAACCCTTTTTCATTCTACACCATTATTTTTCTTTTTTTTTACCACCTACCCAAAATCCCCCTAGTTAACCCCTTTGAGCCTAAACCTTTTCATTTCTTAACCCAAAACAACCCTTTTTACCCACCTAAACCTTTTTATTTATTTTTTTTTTACTTTTTAGTAACAATGTTTGGTTCTCTTATGACTTCCTAAAAAAAATAATATTTTGATGAAACCAAACAAACAAACAAAGTTTAAAAAAAAATAATAACTTTGTTTGAACAATTCATCAAAATAAAATAAAAATATGAAAAAAATAAAAGTCTTTCAAACCGACGTTTGTTACGCCTTTCGCCCTTTTTACTAACCACTAACCCAACCACTCACCTTTACCCCAAGCCTAAACCTTCACCCATAAAGCCCTCTTGATATTTACAAAGGTATATAGTTAAAAAGGAGGAGGATTGATTGCTTGGCAAGCTTATGGTAGGAGTAGGTTCCATGCCGCTCTCGAGTGATTCACTAAAAATACACCTTCGGCCGAGTGTTGAGTGATCTCCCGTGAGGTATGTGAACTTGTATATAAATAAGATTTTAAAAAGGTATGTTATGCCCTAATAAGTAATTTATCTTAAGAAGTGTTCTTAATAAATCATGCCGAATAGGATTGTAAATAAACAAAAATAGAACCTCAATAAAGAATCTTGGAAATCCCGACACTCTATGACAAGCCCAAAAACCTTCTCTTCTACCCATTCCATTTGGGAGTGAATAAAGCCACATTATAAAGAGTTTTGCTTGAGGACAAGAAAAGATTCAAGTGTGGGGGTATTTGATATGCGCAAAATGCAACATATAAATTATATCAATTGTGGCATAAAACTAACCCTTTTT